>NC_092751.1:13814260-14159576 GCF_047496795.1 Chiloscyllium punctatum | reverse complement strand
CCCCCTTTCCTTCCCCCCTTTCCCTCCCTCTCCTTCCCCCCCTGCTTCCCCCTCACCTTCCTCCGTCTCTACTTTCATCCCCTCTCCTTCCCCTTTCCTTCCCCCTCTCCTCACCACCTCTCTCCTTCCCCCCTCCTTCCCCACCTCTCCTTGCCCTCTTTCTCCTTCCCCACCTCACATTACACCCCTTCCCCCCTCCTATCCACCCTCTCTCCTACCCCTCCTTCCCCCCTCCCTCCCCCCTCCTTCCCTGCTCCTTCCCCCACCTCCATCTTATCCCTCTATCCCTCCCTCCTTCCCACACTCTCTCTCTCTCTGTATCTTGTGTTCTTTTACCCCTTTGTCTCAAACACAATCACCTTGTGCTGCAAAATATTTCCATCTCTCCCACTTCAAATACCCACGAGTCACATTGCTGTGTGTGGGACGGTTTTATTTGTTTAAAATATCAACAAAAGAAGCTGGAGAGGGTGTGAGAGAGGGGACAGAGAGAGAGAGAGAGAGAGAGACAGAGAGAGAGAGAGAGAGAGAGAGAGACAGAGAGAGAGAGACATACGGACAGACAGAGAGGTCCCCTCCCTGAGACTCAGGGAATTGAATTGAACCGGCCAACCTGTGTCTTATGTATGCGATTATCACATTTGATCACCCAGGCCTGGACACATCCCACATTACTCTGACATTAGAACAAGTCTTTGGGGAGAGTTTCTCATTTAAGGTTTTAATTCCCTCCTTGGGGAGTCTGGTCTGTAAGACATTTTCTGGGGATTCATATATTTGTTTTAAATCGCAAGTCCCCAGTTACTTTAACCCCAGGCTTCAAATCTGTTTTAAAAATGACAGGGCCTCAATCTGACAGGAACCAGTTACCCAGAGGCCCCTAAAGCCCAGGGTCCCCCAGAGGAGATTAAACCTCGGGGTAAATAAACACACAACTCACTGTGGGCCCCCACAGGGTGCTGCAGCCTGTCGACCAGGCCTCAGGCCTCAGGCCCGTGCTCCCCCTCTGGATGTTGTTCTTTCCTGGCCTTGAACATTTTGAATCTTCACGTTGCAGATTTCCAAACAAAAGTTCCTCAGGATAAAAGAGAGTAAATATCATGTGAAAGGGGGAGCGAGAGCATTTTGAAGGAAAGCTTAAAATCCCAGGTTTCAAATCACCCCCGTCCATCACAAATGTGTCAAAATATCTAACACAGTCAACAGTGAAACGTGGTGTGGGAGCAGATCTTCCCAGGGATTGGAGGAGGATAGTAAGGGAAAGGCATCAGATTCTTACACTATGCAGTGACCTGGGATCAATTGCCTTTTACTGAAAACAGTTCCCAACTTGTATGTGCCTGGAGCTCCCTCCAGTCTGAAACCCTCATTACCCTCTATCCTGTCTCCTCTCTCTGAGCCAATGGTGTATTCATTCTGTTACTGACCCTTCAGTCCCTTCAGACACAGCAAGATCCCACAGGTAGCAGTGGGACCACAGACAGATTGTGTGTTTCACTGATGCTGGTTAAGGGTTCAATCCTGGCTTCAGGATGACAAAGATCCTGCTGCTCGACAAATTCAAACCACTTCCCGCTTTCTTTCTTCTCGACGCACTCTCCCCCCCCCTCTCTCTCTCTCAGTCTCTCCACCCTCCCCTTCTCCATCTCTCATCTTTTTCCTTTCCCTGATTTAACCATGTACATGGTAATTTTTATCTTACCTTTTAAAAGATTGTAACATTTATATTTGACAATATTCCCTTTGATAAACAGTTTCCCAGCAGTCTCTGTGCCAGAAATGCTGTGGGCCATTGACGCACAGGGAGATCCCACAGGGTACTCCCTTCCTGCTCCAGAATGTGCTCCAATCCCACTTTTCTTTTCAAAACGAGACTATGGATTTCTTAAGGACTCCTTTTTAAGAAAATTCACCCCCTCAATCCCAGGATTTAATTTTGTGGATGGTACTTTCCAGAAGGAAGTGATTGGAGCTGGGCGGTGATGGGATATTGGAGAGCCCCGTTCTCTCCCCCCTCTCCCAGATCCTGTCTCCCTTTCCCAGCCCAGATACAAAGACACATCTTATCCCTCTATCCCTCCCTCCTTCCCACACACATTCCCTGTCTTTGTCTGCCTCTTGTGTTCTTTTACCCCTTTGTCTCAAAAATCACCTTGTGCTGCAAAATATTTCCATCTCCCCCACTTCAAATACCCACGAGTCACATTGCTGTGTGTGGGACGGTTTTATTTGTTTAAAATATCAACAAAAGAAGCTGGAGAGGGTGTGAGAGAGGTGACAGAGAGAGAGAGAGATCCCCTCCCAGATACTCAGGGATTGGGCCAACCTGGGTCTTATTTATGTGATTATCACATTTGGTCACCCTTCTTGCAATGTAGGCCACTCTGCAGGTGGTCTGAGACACAGCAAGATCCCAAGAGTAGTGTTACTCTGATAATAGAACAAGTCTTTGGGTAGAGTTTCTCATTTAAGCTTTTAATTCCCACCTTGGGGGAGTCCTGTCTGTCAGACTCTCACTGGGGATTGATGTGTTTATGTCAAATCCCAGGGCGCTGGTTATTTTAACCCCAGGCTTCAAACCTGTTTTAAAAACAACAGGGCCCCAGTTAACCAGATGCTCCTAAAACCCAGGGTCCCCCAGAGGAGATTAAACATGAGGGTAAAGAAACACACAACTCAGGGTGCAGCCTGTCGACCAGGCCTCAGGCCTCAGGACCATGTCCCCTCTGGAGAAAGCTCTTGTTCAACGTCTCCTGATCCCAAAGTTTCTCTCTTCAAGTGGCCAGCAAGATCCCTTGGGAGGAAACAGACAGCATGAGTTGAAAGGCAAAGGAGGAAAATCATTAGCGTAATAGCACAGCAAGATCCCAGGTTTTCCTCTCTCAGTGACACAGACAATCTCTCAGCAACATTCAAACACAAATAATTCGGGCGATGAGTTGTGTTTGTATGCCACAGCCTTGGGGAAACTTTGAAATGCCGGGTTATCTGATTAAAACACTCACTGGCTGCAGTGACAGCATTGGGGTAGCTGGTGCACAGCAAGATCCCACATGCAGCAATGCAGCAGCAAATTACTCTGATCATTTCCCCCTCTGTGATGCTGCTTCAGTTTAATTATTTCCTGTCACCCCAGAATCAAACATTGCAGCAATTTCACAATCTTAAAATGCCTCTCCCTCTTGATCCCCTTCTGTTTCCCCGACTCTCTCAATTTTTTCAACTTTTCTCTCACTCTCTCTCTCACTGTCGAATTTTATTATCCTGCCCTCTCTATAACCCACATTACTCTGACTTTATGACAAGTCTTTAGGAAGGGTCACATCATTTGGGTTTTAATTCTCCCCTCAGGGAATCCTGCCTCTCAGATCCTGGAATTTACATGTTTTAGTCCCAGGCTTCAAACCTGTTTTAAAAATGACAGGGCCAAAATCCGACAGGAGCCAGTTAACCAGAGGCCCCTAAAACCCAGGGTCCCCCAGAGGAGATTAAACCTCAGGGTAAATAAACACACAACTCACGTGGGCCCCCACAGGGTGCTGCAGCCTGTCGACCAGGCTTCAGGCCCCAGGCCCATGTTCCCCCTCTGGAGGTTGTTCTTTCCTGGCCTCAAACATTTTGGATCTTCACGTTGCAGCTTTCCAAACAAAAGTTCCTCAGGATAAAAGGGAGAAAAGATGAGTTGAAAGGGGGAGCAAGAGCATTTTGAAGGCAAGTTACACAGCAAGATCCCAGGTTTAAAATCACCCCCACCCACCCCCAATGTATTAATGTATCTCACACAGTCAGCAGTTAGGATGGAACATGGTGAGGGAGCAGATCTTACCAGGGATTGGAGGGGGATAGTGAGGGAAAGGAATCAGATTCTTACACTCTGCAGTGACCTGGGATCAATTGCCTTTTACTGAAAACAGTTCCCAACTTGTATGTGCCTGCAGCTCCCTCCAGTCTGAAACCCTCATTCCCCTCTATCCTGTCTCCTGTCTCTCTCTCCAGTCTGAAACCCTCATTCCCCTCTATCCTGTCTCCTGTCTCTGAGCCAATGGTGAATTCATTCTGTTACTGACCCTTCAGTCCCACGGGCATCAATTTTTCTCACCGTTCCAATTGGAGACCTTCTCTCATCCACGTGAGGGAATTGGACCCTGACAATTCCATTTCTACTGTCTCCCATCAATCTTCATAGGATCCATATCACAGTGGGGATTTGCACATCGGGGAACAGGTACTAAAAATTGAATTAGAACATAGAATATAGAACAGTACAGCACAGAACAGGCCCTTCAGCCCACGATGTTGTGCTGACCACTGATCCTCATGTATGCACCCTCAAATTTCTGTGACCATATGCATGTCCAGCAGTCTCTTAAATGTCCCTAATGACCTTGCTTCCACAACTGCTGCTGGCAACGCATTCCATGCTCTCACAACTCTCTGTGTAAAGAACCCGCCTCTGACATCCCCTCTATACTTTCCTCCAACCAGCTTAAAACTATGACCCCTCATGTTAGCCATTTCTGCCCTGGGAAATAGTCTCTGGCTATCGACTCTATCTATGCCTCTCATTATCTTGTATACCTCAATTAGGTCCCCTCTCCTCCTCCTCCTTTTCTCCAATGAAAAATGTCTGAGCTCAGTCAACCTCTCTTCATAAGATAAGTCCTCCAGTCTAGGCAGCATCCTGGTAAACCTCCTCTGAACCCTCTCCAAAGTATCCACATCTTTCCTATAATATGGCGACCAGAACTGGACGCTGTATTCCAAGTGCGGTCTAAGGTTTTATAGAGCTGCAACAAGATCTCACAACTCTTAAACTCAATTCCCCTGTTAATGAAAGCCAAAACACCATATGCTTTCTTAACAACCCTGTCCACTTGGGTGGCCATTTTAAGGGATCTATGTATCTGCACACCAAGATCCCTCTGTTCCTCCACACTGCCAATAATCCTATCCTTAATCCTGTACTCAGCTTTCAAATTCGACCTTCCAAAATGCATCACCTCGCATTTATCCAATGTAAACTCCATCTGCCACCTCTCACCCATCTCTGCATCCTGTCAATGTCCCGCTGCAGCCTACAACAGCCCTCTATACTTTCAATGACACCTCCAACCTTTGTGTCGTATGCAAACCTGATGACCCATCCTTCAATCCCCTCATCCAAGTCATTAATAAAAATTTCAAACAGTAGAGGCCCAAGGACAGAGCCCTGTGGAATACCACTCACCACTGACTTCCAGGCAGAATATTTTCCTTCTACTACCACTCGCTGTCTTCTGTTGGCCAGCCAATTCTGTATCCAGACAGATAAGTTCCCCTGTATCCCATTACTCCTGACCTTCTGAATGGGCCTACCATGAAGAACCTTATCAAGTGCCTTGCTGAAGTCCAGATACACCACATGCACCACACGACCCTCATCAACTTGTCTAGTCACATCCTCAAAGAACTCGATAAGGTTTGTGAGGCATGACCTGCCCCACAGGAATCTAATTGAGGAGTTCAGGGCGAGTTACATATGGAATAACAAAGAACCAGAAGAGAGTTGCAGACTGGAATCTAATCATAGGGTTCATGGAGATTTAGGTATGGAATAACAGAGAGTCAGAAGAGAGTTTCACACAGGAATCTAATCAAGGACTTCAGGACATAGACTTTATGTACAGAGTAACAGGTACCAGGGATTGATCTACAGGCAGGAATCCAATTTACCTTTACCCTGTGATGCTGGTTCAGTTTCATTATTGCATCATTAAGGCATTGCATAACATCACAGCAACATCCAAACACAAAGAAATAATCATCGAACAGTTGACCAGAGGTTAGAAACATGAATAACCATGCACAGCAAGATCCCACAAGCAGCAGTGTGACTACAGACAGATCGTGTGTCACTGACACTGGTTAAGGGTTTGATTCTGTCTCCAGGATGACAGAGAGGGCCCAATCCTACTGTTTGACAAATTCCAAATGTTTCCCCCTTTCTCACTCTGTTCCCCCTCACTCTCTCCATCTCTGATCTCTCTCTGCCTCTTTCAGTTTTAATACTGTACATTGTAATCATTATATCCCCTCCACTTAAAATAACAACTGCTCACCTCGTTGTGTGTGGGATGGTTTTAGTTGTTTGAAAACTCGACAAAAGAAAACTGGAGAGAAAGAGAGACTCCCCTCCTCGAGACTCAGTGAATTGAATTGAAATTGCCAGCCTGTGTCTTATTTCTGTGATTCTCACATTATATCCCTCTGGCCGATACAGGTTGCACATTACTCTGTCATTAGAACGGGTCTTTGGAGAGAGTTTCTCATTTAAGGTGTTAATTCACTCCTTGGGGAGTCCTGCCTCCCAGATCCTGGGGGTTACCTGTTTGTGTCACAATCCCAAGGCCCCAGTTACTTTAACCTCAGGCTTCAAACCCGTTTGAAAAATGACAAGGCCCCAATCCGACAGGATCCAATTAACCAGAGGCCCAAACAAACTAGGAGGTTAAACCTCGGGATAATAAAGAGACCTGGGCCCCACGGGTTGCAGCCTGGTGAACAGGCCTCAGGCCTGTGCTCTCCCTCTGGAAGTTGTTCTTATCCAAGGCTTTCCCGACCCCAGTCATTTTGGATTTTCACTTTGCAGCTTTCCCAACAAAATTACCTCGGGATAAAAGAGAGAAAAGATGAGTTGAAAGGGGAGAGCGAGAGCACTTTGGTGCCAAATTACACAGCAAGATTCCAGGTTAAAAAGCACCATCTGTCCCCATCCCCATCACACTGCATAACATCACAGTAACATCAAAATACAAACAAAGCAAGAGACAGCAATTACACAGAGGCTGGAAACATTATTAATCACTCACTCAATCCCCCAGACAGGGCGAGCTACTCACTCTTAATAGAGAGAGAGAGAGAGAGAGAGAGAGAGAGAGAGAGAGAGAGAGAGAGAGAGAGAGAGAGAGAGAGAGAGAGAACAGGGTTTGAGAATGAATCTGACAAATTCTTGTCCACATTTATTCTCGGTGAGGGGTTTGAGGCCTCCTCCCCTGTATCTCTGACACATTTCACCGTCTGTCAGTCTGCTCCCTGGGGAGGCCTCTGTGTGATTGAGATGTTCATCCCCAGGACAGGAGCCTTCTTGGATTTTGCTGCCCACTGAGGTCTTAATTCGAGGGCAGCAAAGCCTTCCCATTCCTAGTTTGTTAAACTCTTTTCTAAGCCTTGTTAATTATGTCAGTGCAGTTCGAAAATATTAAACATTGGTCTCACACTAGAGTCTAAGAGCCTGACTGTAGGCATCCTGACCCACACAGGGCTGGGACAAGAGGGAGATATTTGCTGAGGATCTCTTAGGACCTTCCTGCTCTACATGCAGTTCCCAGACTCAAACTCTCTATCTCTGGCCCTATCTGTATGTCTCTCCATCTCTCTCTCCCTCTCACTCTGTCCCTGTGTCTCTCTGTCTTTGTCTGTCTCACCCTGCCCTGCTCTAATGCAGCCATTTCTAACTTGAATTTCAATCTCTCATTTCCTATCCCCTTCTCAAATATATCGGCAGAGTTTGGAAATGTGAAACCTTGATCACATGTCTTCCCCTCAACACCCACAATACCCCCTCTCTGTCTCCTCACCCTCACCCCCAAACTCAACCCCAGTATAGGACTGGGAATTTCATAGGGACTGTACACAGGTTTTGTCAGGAGGGAGAGTCAGTGAGGGTCTGAGCTCAAGTATAATCACAAAAGTGTCTCTGTGTGAGTGTGTGAGAGAGAGACAGGGAAGAGACCATGCCTCTGTGTGTGTGTGTGTGTGTGTGTGTGTGAGAGAGAGAGAGAGAGAGACAGAGAGTGAGACCATGCCTGTGTGTGAATGTGTGTTTGTGTGAGAGAGAGACAGAGAGAGAGACCATACCTGTGTGTGAATGTGTGTGTGAGAGACAGAGAGAGAGACCATACCTGTGTATGAATGTGTGTGTGAGAGAGACAGGGAATGAGACCATGCCTCTGTGTGTGTGTGTGTGTGTGTGTTTGTCCATCTGAGTGTACAGTTTCAGTGTCAATGCTGTCACTCCTCAATGTGACTGTGTGTAAACCATGTTTTTATGTACCTGTCCCAGGTATGATTCACACACCACACACCGTTCCTCACTCTCATTCACTCGCGCTCTCACACATGTATACACACACACACACACACACACACGCATGCCACATTCACAGACACTCACTCTCACACACGTGCATGCAAACATCCACATTGACGTGCACACATTTACACATTGACTCACAATCCAAGGCTCTCACTCTTACAAATGCCCACTCACTTTCACACACTACCACGATCACATGCATGCACACACCCTCTCACTCACTGTCTCTCTCACACAGTTTCTTATATTCTCACACACACCTTCTCACACACTCACCCTCTCACTCACATAAATACACTCACTCTATCACACACAAACTCTCCCAAACTTCCCTTTCACATACTCACACTCACGCACACATTTACACTCTTTCACACACTCTCCAAAACTCCTTCTTTTACACACACTAACACACACTCACAAACATGCTCTCGCACTCATGCATGCACACACAGTCTCTCTCAGGCATGTACACAGTCTCTCTCTTGCACACACGCTCTCACATGCACACTCTCTCTCGTGCACACACTCTGGTCTTGCATGCTCACACATTCTCTCCCTCTTTCACATGCGCACGTTCTGTCTTGCACCCACACAGTCTTGCATGCACTTCCTCTCTCTCGCATGCAATGTCTCTCTCTTACACCCACTCTCGCATGCACGTTCTATCTCTCCTGCCTGCACACCACTCACTCATGTATGCACTCTGTCTCTCTTTTGCACAGGGACAAGCTCTCTTGCAAGCACACACACTCTCTCATGCACATGCTGTCTCTTGTACACACTCTCTTTCTCATGCACACTCTCTTTTTCTCACATGCACACTCTCCCTCTCGCATGCACTCTCTCTCTCGCTCACATTCTTTCTCACACATAGTCTCTCACAAGCATGCACTCTCTTTTCCTCGCATGCATTCTCTCGCTCACAAACACTCTCTCACTCTCACCTGCACACAGTCTCTCTCTCATTCAGGCACACACTCTCTGTGTAGTATGCTCTCTCTCTTGCGCGCACATTCTGTCTCAAAGGCACACTCCCTTGTGCGCACCCACACACACACTCTCTGATGCACATGCACTCCCACTTTTGCTTGTGCACACTTTTACTTTCATGCATACTCTCTCGCACATGCACATACTGTCTCACACATGCACGCACTCTTAACTTGCACACATACTCTCTCTCACACAAACACACTTTCTCTTATGTTTGCACTTTCTCTCGCTTTCGCATAATCTCTCTCTTGTCTCTCGTGTTTGCATAAACTGTCTCTCGTGTTCATATAAACTGTCTCCAGCTGGTGTTCGCACAGACTCTCTCTCTTGCATTTGCCTATACGCTCTCTCTCGTGTTTACACACACTTTCTATAGCATTTGTGTAAACTCTGCCTCACTTGTGTTTGCACACATTTTCTGTTTTGCATTCACACTCTCTTGCATTCGTGTACACACTCTCTCTCACATTCATGTACTGTATAAACCAGTATACTTGTTTGAGATGGGGATTTCTACAGGAGGGCCCTGTATGACCTGCCTCCCTCGATCCTACCTTTCCTGGAGGTCCCCCATCTCGCTGACTGCATCTTTGGTTTATCTCCCTCCCTGCAACTGCCATCCATCACACCCTGTATCTCCTGTAAATTCCTCATTGCCTCTAACGGTCGCTCCAATCTACAAAGGCAATCTGATAGGACTTGAAACTAAACATACTTTCCTAGATTTGGAGATGCCGGTGTTGGACTGGGGTGTACAAAGTTAAAAATCACACAACACCAGGTTATAGTCCAACAGGTTTGATTGGAAGCACACTAGCTTTCAGAGCGTCACTCCTTCATCCGGTGATAGTGGAGGGCTCAATCCTAACACAGAATATATAGCAAACATTTACAGTGTGAGGTAACTGAAATTATACATTGAAAAATTGAAAATTTGTATATTAGGATTGAGCCCTCCACTATCACCTGATGAAGGAGCGACGCTCCGAAAGCTAGTGTGCTTCCAATCAAACCTGTTGGACTATAGCCTGGTGTTGTGTGATTTTTAACTTTGTACTTTCCTAGAAACATCATTCCCAGTACCATGGAAACGATCCTTAATCTCCCACGTCCGACAGGAAGAGGACATATCTTCCCAAAGGCCATCACTGCAGTCTAACACTGAGAAAAGAGCACAGTCTAACTGCTCGAAAAACACTGTCCTCGGATCACTTAGTACCTGTGTTTTACATTATTTTAAAAATTAATCGAGAGATCTCAATAAGACTTATAAACAAAAGCCCAATTCTATTCATGTTGTACGTTTGCAAGGAAGTATAAAGTTAGACTTTTTCAAGAAATCATAACAGTTCACCTGCTGAGAGATTTCCCCACAGTCAGTTGTGAATTTCACCGTTGGTCTATTTTTTGAGATTGCATACCATGTCTAGAGACACTTGAAACTAAACATAATGCAGAAAAATGTCTTATGTTATTTTACACACAAACATACACACACTTATAGAGCATTACAAGCTCCCTATTTTTTTTATTTCAAAATATACTTTATTCATGTAAATAAATCTTTGGTACTTGTACAATTTTTCCATGTCGTTCATAGTTATATACATTGCATGTCTTAACATTACAAAGAGCAAATTGAATTAATCGAATTCACAGTTATCCTATTAACAGTTACCTTTAATAACTATCCAGTCTCTTGGTATTTGGCTGTGAGTTCAGCGGAACCCACCTCCTGAGTGGGTGCCCTGTTATATGAAAGCAAATGAAGCTTCTTTAACCCCCAGTTTATGGGGTTCCCATTGTCCATATGACTGTCCTGTCTCTGGGGTAGCTTGTCTACATCCCCATGGTAAGCACGAACTGCTGGACCTTCGCTGGGCTGAGGTAGCTATCCAGCTCCTCACTGGGGTCATTTACCCGCTCTGGTGTCATTGAGCCAAGGCAAGGGTCCTCACTGTCCAGTTCTGTGTCTGACAATGGGACTGTCAGAGGATCACAGCTCTCGGTTGCCTGTAGTTGTGGGGCAGTGGGTACTCCCTGGTTCTCACTGGGTGGAGGGTGGACTTCGGGGGGGTCCATTGTTTCCTGGTTGGGAGGAAATGCCCTCCTCTTTACCGACGGCGCTCTGTCTCTTCTTCTGGTGGTGATGGCCTTCTTTGCGTCCATCTTCCCCCTCCGAAGAGCTGGCCGTCCCTCCCTCGTGCAGCTGTCTTTTCCCCTTTTGCTGGGGGGCTTTGGGAGCCTGGCAAGATTTACCCTTTCTGTTTTTAACAGGTATCCACTCCTCTGCCTGCTTGATTACCTCCTCCTCCTCCATTTCTTCCATCTGCCCAGCTGGAGCTAGCATCAGCTGCTGTGTCTCTCCGCTGGCTGCCGCCTCCTCCACTCCAGCCTGTTCTTCTTTCTGGGTGTCACTAGACTCCGTTTCCTTGCTCTCCGGGTGGACCTTACTGGTCTTTGGGGGTCCACGGCTCACATTGCCACCTCCAGCCATCTGTGCATAAGTGCCCCCCCCACCCCCCCGTCTTGGGCAGGCCTTGTACATGTGGCCCGCCTCTCCGCACAGGTTGCAGCTCTTTTCTTCCTGACAGTCCTTAGTCAAGTGACCCTCCTGTTTGCAGTTCCTGCAGATGGTCACTTTGCAATCCGCCGCCACGTGTCCTGACTTTCCGCAGGTTCGGCATACTTTGGGCTGCCCTGCATATGTCAGGTAGCCTCTGCTCCCTCCAATTGCGAAGCTCGAGGGTGGGTGGAGGATGTTCCCACTGTCATCGGCCCTCAGAGTTACCCTGACCTGCCGCTTACTGGTCCAGATCCCAAAGGGGTCGATCACATCAGTGACTTCTCCCTCAACTTGGACGTACCTTCCCAGGAAGCTCAGGACATCAGCCGCTGGAACGTAAGGGTTGTACATATGGATTGTTACAACCCGATTCCTCTTTGCAGGAAGCACACACAATGGTGTCGCTGAAAAGATGGAAAACAGCGGCTCCCCTTTCTTCTCCTTGAAGACCTTCAGGAGCTGTTCGCACTGCTTCACGCTTCTGAAGGTCACATCGAAGTAGCCTGCCACAGGGAAATCCTGCAGGCAGTTCACGTCAGCAGCAGCAAACCCACAGCATCCCAACAGCACCTTCTTGATAAGCAGGGTGCGGTCGAGTGGTGTACGATCCTCAATCTTCTTCACAGTCACCCTGACTGTGTTCCAAACCCCCTGCCCAGTGCTGCGGGCAGCTGTTGAGGCCATAGCTCTGAGGTTCGCTGGTCCCTGTATTGGTGTTAGGCCGAAGCCAGCATGAAGATCCACCAAGAGCAGGTCAGCACAACCAAACGATCCTCCAACATTCAATTATGATCCAGCGATGATCACCTCACCAGCTCTGATGACTCGCAACCTGTTCTGATAAGAACAGATACTTGATCCTAACCTCGTCCTGGGAGAACCACCTTGGTGATCATGGTATCTCCCATGCCTGGTCTGTGGGTTGGCTTTATATCAGACAGGGGGAATTGGTGTCAGGGACTGTAGAGCAGGTTTATATCAGACAAGGGGAGATTTGCTTCAGTGACTGTGAAGCTGGTTTGTATCAGACTGGGTGAGATTGTTGTCAGTGACTGTGGTGCTGATTTATATCCGACAGAGGGAGATTGTTGTCAATGACTGTCGGTCTGGTTTATATCAGGCAGAGTGAGATTGGTTTTCAGTAACTGGGGCTGGTTTATATCAGATTGGGGGAGATTGGTGTCAGTGACTGTGGGGCTGGTTTATATTAGACAGAGGGTGACTGGTGTCACTGACTGTGGGTCTGGTTTATATCAGACAGGGGGAGATTGGTATCAGTGACAGTGGGACTGGTTTATATCAGACAGGGGGAGAATGGTGTCAGTGACTGTGGAGCTGGTTTATATCAGACAGGGCAAGATTGGTACCAGTGACTGTGGGGCTGGTTTATATTAGACAGAGGGAGATTGGTGTCAGTGACTGTGGGTCTGGTTTATATCAGACAAGGGGAGGTTGGTGTCAGGGGCTGTGGGGCTGGTTTATATCAGACAGGGGGAGATTGGTGTCAGTGACTGTGGTGCTGCTTTATATTAGACAGAGGGAGATTGGTGTCACTGACTGTGGGTCTGGTTTATATCAGACAGGGCAAGATTGGTATCAGTGACAGTGGGACTGGTTTATATCAGACAGGGGGAGAATGGTGTCAGTGACTGTGGGGCTGGTTTATATTAGACAGAGGGAGATTGGTATCAATTACTGTGGGTCTGGATTATATCAGACAAGGGGAGATTGGTGGCACTGACTGTGGGGCTGGTATTTCTCAGACATGTGGAGATTGGTGTCAGTGACTGTGGGTCTGGATTATATCAGACAAGGGGAGATTGGTGTCAGGGACTGTGGTTCTGGTTCTTATCAGACAGGGCGAGATTGGTGTCAGCGACTTTGGGTCTGCTTTATATCAGAGAGGGTGAGATTGGTGTCAGGGACTGTTGAGGTGCTTTATATCAGACAAGGGGGAGATTAGTGTCAGTGACTGTCGGGCTGGTTTATATCAGACAGGGTGAGATTGGTGTCAGTGACTGTGGGACTGGTTTATATCAGACAGGGGGAGTTTGGTGTCAGTGACTTTGGAGCTGGTTTATATCAGACAGGGAGAGAGTGGTGTCAGGAACTGTGGGACTGTTTTATATCAGACAGGTGGTGATTGGTGTCAGTGACTGTGGGTCTGGTTTATATCAGACAGGGGGAGATGTGTGTCAGTGACTGTGGGTCTGGATTATATCAGACACGGGGAACTTGGTGTCAGTGACTGTGGTGCTGGTTTATATCAGACAGAGGGAGATTTGTGTTTGTGACTGTGGAGCTGGTTTATATCAGACAGGGAGAGATTGGCGTCAGTGACTGTAGAGCTGTTTTATGTCAGACAGGGGGAGATTGATGTCAGTGACTGTGGTGCTGGTTTATATCAGACTGGGTGAGATTGTTGTTAATGACTATGGGTCTGGTTTATATCAAGAACATAGATCATAGAAGAATACAGCGCAGTACAGGCCCTTTGGTCCTCGATGTTGTGCCGATCAAAGCCCACCTAACCTACACTAGCCCACTATCCTCCATATACCTATCCAATGCCCGCTTAAATACCCATAAAGAGGGAGAGTCCACTACTGCTACTGGCAGGGCATTCAATGAACTTACGACTCGCTGAGTGAAGAACCTACCCCTAACATCAGTCCTATATCTACCCCCCCTTAATTTAAAGCTATGCCCCCTTGTAATAGCTGACTCCATACGTGGAAAAATGTTCTCACTGTCAACCCTATCTAACCCCCTAATCATCTTGTACACCTCTATCAAATCACCCCTAAACCTTCTTTTCTCCAATGAAAACAGCCCCAAGTGCCTCAGCCTTTCCTCATAGGATTTTCCTACCATACCAGGCAACATCCTGGTAAACTTCCTCTGCACCCGTTCCAGTGCTTCCACATCCTTCCTATAGTATGGCGACCAAAACTGCACACAATATTCCAGATGCGGCCGCACCAGAGTCTTATACAACTGCAGCATGACCTCAGGACTCCAGAACTCAATTCCTCTACCAATAAAAGCCAGTACGCCATATGCCTTCTTCACTGCACTATTTACCTGGGTGGCAACTTTCAGAGATCTGTGTACATGGACACCAAGATCCCTGTGCTCTTCCACACTACTAAGTATCCGACCATTAGCCCAGTACCCCATCTTTTTGTTACTCTTACCAAAGTGAATCACCTCACACATGGCTACATTGAACTCCATATCAGACAGAGGGAGATTGGTTTTCAGTAACTGGGGCTGGTTATATCCGACTGGGGGAGATTGGTGTCAGTGACTGTGGGACTGGTTTATATCAGACAGGGTGAGACTGGTGTCAGTGACTGTGGGACTGGTTTATATCAGACAGGTGGAGATTGGTTTCACTGACTATGGTTCTGGTTAATATCAGACAAGGGGAGATTGGTGTCAGTGGCTTTGGGTATGGCTTTTCTCAGACAGGGGGAGATTTGTGTCAGTGTCTGTGGTGCTGGTTTATATCTGACAGGAGGATATTGGTGTCAGTGACTGTGGGGCTGGTTTATATCAGACAGGGCAAGATTGGTGTCAGTGACTGTTGGACTGGTTTACATCAGACAGGGGGAGATTGGTGTCAGTGACTGTAGGGCTGCTTTGTGTCCGACAGGGGGAGATTGGTGTCAGTGACTGTGTGTCTGGTTTACATCAGACAGGGGGAGATTGGTGTCAGTGACTGTGGTTCTGGTTTATATCAGACAGGGGGAGATTGGTGTCAGTGACTGTGGGACTGGTTTATATCACACAAGGGGAGATTGGTGTCAGGGTCTGTGGGTCGTCTTTCTATCAGACAGGCTGAGATTGGTGTCAGGGACTGTAGAGCAGGTTTATATAAGACAAGAAGAGATTGGTCTCAGTTACTGTGGAGCTGGTTTATATCAGACAGGGAAGATTGGTGTCAGGGGCTGTAGAGCAGGTTTATATCAGACAGGGGGAGATTGGTGTCAGGGGCTGTAGAGCAGGTTTATATCAGACAAGGAGAGATTGGTCTCAGTGACTGTGAAGCTGGTTTATATCAGACTGGGTGAGATTGTTGTCCGTGACTGTGGTGCTGGTTTATATCAGACTGGGTGAGATTGTTGTCAATAACTGTGAGTCTGGTTTATATCAGACAAGGGGAGATTGATTTTCAGTAACTGGGGCTGGTTAATATCAGACAGGGGGTGATTGGTGTCACTGACTGTATTTCTGGTTTATGTCAGACCGGGCAAGATTGGTGTCAGTTACTGTGGGACTGGTTTATATCAGACAGGGGGAGATTGGTGTCAGTGACTGTGGGGCTTGTGTATATAAGACAGGGGAGATTGGTGTCAGGAACTGTGGGACTGGTTTATATCAGACAGGGCAAGACAGGTGACAGTGACTGTGGGGCTGGTTTATATCAGACAAGGGGAGATTGGTGTCAGGGGTTGTGGGTATGCCTTATATCAGACAGGGGGAGATTGGTGTCAGTGACTGTGTGGCTGGTTTATATCAGACAGGGGAAGATTGGTGTCAGTGACTGTGGGGCTGGTTTATATCAGACAGGGGGACATTGGTGTCAGTGACGGTGGGACTTGTTTATATCCGACAGGAGGAGATTGGTGACAGTGTTTCTGGGGCTGGTTTATATAAGACAGGGGGAGATTGGTGTCAGTGACTGTGGGGCTGGTTTATGTCAGACAGGGGGAGATTGGTGTCAGTGACTGTGGGGCTGGTTTATATCAGACAGAGGGAGATTTGTATCAGTGACTGTGGAGCTGGTTTATATTGGACAGAGTGAGGTTTGTATCAGTGACTGTGGAGCTGGTTTATATCCGACAGGGGGAGATTGGTGTCAGTGACTGTGGCGCTGGTTTATATCAGACCAGGGGAGTTTGGTGTCAGTGATTTTGGAGCTGGTTTATATCAGACAGGGAGAGAGTGGTGTCAGGAACTGTGGGACTGGTTTATATCAGACAGATGGTGATTGGTGTCAGGGACTGTGGGGCTCTTTTTATGTCCGAAAGGGGGAGATTGGTGTCAATGACTGTTGGGCTGGTTTACATCAGACAGGTGGTGATAGGTTTCTGAGACTGTGGGGCTGGTTTATATCCGACAGAGGGAGATTTGTGTCAGTGACTGTTGTGCTGGTTTCTATCAGACTGGGTGATATTGGTGTCAGTGACTGTGGGTGTGGTTTATATCAGACGGGGGGAGATTGTTGTCAGTGACTGTGGTGCTGGTTTATATCAGACTGGGTAAGATTGTTGTTAATGACTGTGGGTCTGGTTTATATCAGACAGCGGGAGTTTGGTTTTCAGTAACTGGGGCTGGTTTATCTCAGACTGGGGGAGATTGGTGTCACTGACTGTCGTTCTGGTTTATATCAGACAGGGCAAGTGTGATGTCAGTGACTGTGGGACTGGTTTATATCAGACAGGGGCAGATTGGTGTCAGGAACTGTGGGACTGGTTTATATCAGACAGGGTGAGACTAGTGTCAGTGACTGTGGGACTAGTTTATATCAGACAGGGGGATATTCGTTTCACTGACTATGGTTCTGGTTTATATCAGACATGGCGAGATAAGTGTCAGTGACTTGGGGCTTGTTTATATTAGACCAGGGGAGATTGGTGTCAGTGACTGTGGAGTTGGTTTCTATCAGACAGGGGGAGATTGGTGTCAGGGACTGTGGGTCTGCTTTATATCAGTCAGGGGGAGATTGGTGTCAGTGACTGTGGGGCTGGTTCATATCAGACCGGGTGAGATTGGTGTCAGGGACTGTGGGGCTGGTTTATATCCGACAGGGGGAGATTGGTGTTAGGAAGTGTGTGACTGGTTTATGTCAGACAGGTGGTGATTGGTGTCAGTGACTGTGGGGCTGGTTTATGTCTGACACGGGGAGATTGGTGTCAATGACTGTGGTTCTGGTTTATATCAGACAGGAAAAGATTGGTGTCAGGAACTGTGGGACTGGTTTATATCAGACAGGTGGAGATTGGCGTCAGTGATGTCGAGCTGGTTAAAATCTGACAGGAGGAGATTGTTGTCAGTGACTGTGGGTCTGGAATATATCAGACAAGGGGAGCTTGGTGTCAGTGACTGTGGGGCTGGTTTATATCAGACAGAGGGAGATTTGTCTCAGTGACTGTGGTGCTGGTTTATCTCAGACTGGGTGGGATTGGTGTCAGTGACTGTGGGTCTGGATTATATCAGACAAGGGGAGATTGGTGTCAGTGACTGTGGTGCTGGTTTATATCAGGCAGGAGGATATTGGTGTCAGTGACTGTGGAGTTGGTTTATATCAGACAGGGGAAGATTGGCGTCAGTGACTGTAGAGCTGGTTTATGTCTGACAGGGGGAGATTGGTGTCAGTGACTGTGGGTGTGGGTTATACCAGACAGGGGGATATTGGTGTCATTGAATGTGGGACTGGTTTATATCAGACAGGTGGTGATTGGTGTAAGTGACTGTGGGGCTGGTGTATATCCGATAGGGGGAGATTGGTGTCAATGACAGTGGGCCTGATTTACATCAGAAAGAGGGAGATTGGCTTGCAGTAACTTGGGCTGGTTTATATCAAGCAGGTAGAGATTGGTGTCAGTGACTGTGGGACTGGTTTAAATCCGACGGGGGAGATTAGCGTCAGTGATTGTGGGGCTGGTTTATATCAGACAGGGGGAGATTGGTGTCACTGACTGTGGGACTGGTTTTATCAGACAGCGGGAGATTGGCGTCAGTGACGGTGGGGCTGGTTTATATCAGACAGGGTGAGATTGGTGTCAGTGACTGTGGGACCGGTTTATATCAGACAAGGGGAGATTGGTGTCAGTGACTGTGGTGCTGGTTTATATCAGACAGAGGGAGTTTGGTTTTCAGTAACTGGGGCTGGTTTATATCAGACTGGGGGAGATTGGTGTCACTAACTGTCGTTCTGGTTTATATCAGACAGGGCAAGTTTGTTGTCAGTGACTGTGGGACTGGTTTATATCAGACAGGGGGAGATTGGTGTCATTGACTGTGGGGCTTGTTTATATCAGACAGGGGCAGATCGGTGTCAGGAACTGTGGGACTGGTTTATATCAGACAGGGTGAGACTGCTGCCTGTGACTGTGGGACTGGTTTATATCAGACATGGAGAGATTGGTTTCACTGACTATGGTTCTGGTTTATATCAGACATGGCGAGATAGGTGTCAGTGATTGTGGGGCTTGTTTATATTAGACCAGGGGAGAATGGTGTCAGTGGCTGTGGGTATGGCTTATATCAGACAGGGGGAGATTGGTGTCAGTGTCTGTGGGGCTGGTTTATATCAGACAGGGGGAGATTGGTGTCAGTGACTGTGGGTCTGGAATATATCAGACAAGGGAAGATTGGTGTCAGTGACTGTGGAGCTGGTTGATATCAGACAGGGGGAGATTGCTGTCAGTGACTGTTGGTCTGGATTTTATCAGAGAAGGGATGATTGGTGTCAGTGAGTATGGGTGTGGTTTATATTAGACAGAGCGAGATTAGTGTCAGTGACTGTGAGTCTGGATAATATCAGAAAAAGGGGAGATTGGTGTCAGTGACTGTGGTGCTGGTTTATATCTGACAGGGGGAGATTGGTGCCAGTGACTGTGGGGCTGGTTTATGTCAGACAGGGCAAGATTGGTGTCAGGGACTGTGCGACTGGTTTATATCAGACAAGGGAAGATTGGTTTTCAGTACCTGGGGTTGGTTTATATCAGACTTGGGGAGATTGGTGTCAGTGACTGTGGTTCTGGTCTGGTTTATGTCAGACAGGGCAAGATTGGTGTCAGTGACTGTGGGACTGGTTTATATCAGACAGGGTGAGATTAGTGTCAGGGACTGTAGAGCAGGTTGATATCAGACTGGGGGAGATTGTTGTCAGTGATTGTGGTGCTGGTTTATATCAGACAGAGGGAGATTGATTTTCAGTAACTGGGGCTGGTTAATATCAGACTGGGGGAGATTCGTGTCACTCACTGTGGTTCTGGTTTATATCAGACAGGGCAAGATTGGTGTCAGTGACTGTGGGACTGGTTTATATCAGACAGGGCGAGATTGGTGTCAGCGACTTTGGGTCTGATTTATATCCAACAGAGGGAGATTGGTGTCAGTGACTGTGGTGCTGGTTTATATCTGACAGGGGGAGATTGGTGCCAGTGACTGTGGGGCTGGTTTATGTCAGACAGGGCAAGATTGGTGTCAGTGACTGTGGGACTGGTTTATATCAGACAAGGGAAGATTGGTTTTCAGTACCTGGGGTTGGTTTATATCAGACTTGGGGAGATTGGTGTCAGTGACTGTGGTTCTGGTCTGGTTTATGTCAGACAGGGCAAGATTGGTGTTAGCGACTGTGGGACTGGTTTATATCAGACAGGGTGAGATTAGTGTCAGGGACTGTAGAGCAGGTTGATATCAGACTGGGGGAGATTGTTGTCAGTGATTGTGGTGCTGGTTTATATCAGACAGAGGGAGATTGATTTTCAGTAACTGGGGCTGGTTAATATCAGACTGGGGGAGATTCGTGTCACACACTGTGGTTCTGGTTTATATCAGACAGGGCAAGATTGGTGTCAGTGACTGTGGGACTGGTTTATATCAGACAGGGCGAGATTGGTGTCAGCGACTTTGGGTCTGATTTATATCCAACAGAGGGACATTGGTGTCAGTGACTGTGGGACTGGTTTATGTCAGACAGGGGGAGATTGGTGTCAGTGACTGTGGGTCTGGATTATATCAGGCAAGGGGAGATTGTTGTCAGTGACTGTGGTGCTGGTTTATAGCAGACAGGAGGAGATTGGTGTCAGTGACTGTGGGGCTGTTATATATTAGACAGGGGGAGATTGGTGTCAGGCCCTGTGGGACTGGTTTATATCAGACAGGGTGAGATTGGTTTCAGGGACTGTGGGGCTGTTATATATTAGACAGGGGGAGATTGGTGTCAGGCACTGTGGGTCGGCTTTATATCTTTTTTTTAATTTCAAAAATATACTTTATTCATAAATGATTTGATGGTCTGTACATTTGATCATGCCATACATATGTCCACATTTACAAACACAGATTCGAATTTATCCTTTTCATTTACAATCCTGTGCATTTTTCAATCTTGTACATATATTTGGCTGAGGCATCAGCAGAGCCCAAAATAAACGTCCGCATGGGCCCCCTGTTCTTCTTTAGGCAGGCCGATCTTACACGGTGGTCTTTCCCCACCGTGCCTTGTCGGCAACTGCCCCAAGCTTCAGCGCGTCCCTCAACACGTAGTCTTGGACCTTGGAATGTGCCAGTCCGCAACACTCAGTCGGGGTCAACTCCTTCAGCTGGAAGATCAACTGGTTTCGGACCGCCCAGAGAGTGTCCTTCACCGAGTTGATGATCCTCCAGGCACAGTTAATGTTCGTCTCGGTGTGAATCCCGGGGAACAGGCCGTAGAGCACGGAGTCCTGCGTCACGGCGCTGCTCGGGACGAACCTCGACAAACACCACTGCATTCCTCTCCAGACTTCCTCTGCATAGGCACATTCCAGAAGGAGGTGTGTGACAGTCTCGTCCCCCCCGCAGCCACTTCGAGGGCAGCGTGCGGTGCGGCAGAGAGTCCGGGCGTGCATAAAGGATCTCACAGGCAGAGCCCTTCTCACCACCAGCCAAGCCACGTCTTGGTGCTTGTTGGAAAGTTCTGGCAATGAGGCATTCTGCCAAATGGCTTTGACAGTCTGCTCAGGGAACCGCTCGACAGGATCTGCCCTCTCCTTTTCCCGAAGGGTCTCAAGGACGCTACGTGCTGACCACTTCCAGATGGGCTTGTGGTCAAAGGTGTTTTACCTCATAAATTTCTCCACGAAGGACAGGTGGTACGGAACGGTCCAACTACTCGGAATGTTCCGGGCAGCGAGGCCAGTCCCATCCTTCGCAACACCGGGGACAGGTAGAACCTCAGTACGTAGTGACACTTGGTGTTTGCGTACCGGGGATCCACGGACAGCTTGATGCAGCCACACACAAAGGTGGCCATCAGGGTGAGGGTGGCATTGGGCGTGTTTTTTCCCCCATTGCACCGGTCTTTGTACATTGTGTCTCTTCGGACCCGGTCCATCTTTGATCTCCAAATGAATTGGAAGATGGCCCGGGTGACTGCGGCAGCACAGGTCCTGGGGATAGGCCAGACCTGTGCCACATATAGCAATACTGAGAGTACCTCACACCTGATGACCAGGTTTTTTCCCGCGATGGAGAGCGACCGTTGCCCCCATCTGTCTAGTTTCTGTCTCATCTTCCTGATCCGCTCCTCCCAGGTCTTGGCGCACGCCCCAGCCCCCCCGAACCAAATACCCAGCACCTTCAGGTGGTCAGTCCTAACGGTGATGGGGATAGAGGATTGGTCGGCCCAGTTCCCGAAGAGCATGGCCTCGCTCTTGCCTCGGTTTACCTTGGGCCTCGAGGCCCGTTCGAACTGGTCACAGATGCACACGAGTCTTTGCACGGACAGCGGATGCGAGCAGAAAACAGCGACGTCATCCATGTACAGGGAGGCCTTAACCTGCAGGCCCCCGCTGCCAGGAATAGTCACCCCTCTCAGGCTCGCATCCTTCCTGATGGATTCGGCAAATGGCTCTATGCAACACACAAACAAGGCGGGTGAGAGGGGGCATCCCTGCCTGACTCCAGATCTTACAGGGAAGCTATCTGATTCCCACCCATTCATTGAGACTGCACTGACAATGTTGGTGTAGAGCAGTCTGATCCAATTTCCGATTTTCTCCCCAAAGCCCATTTTGGAGAGGACATCCCTCATATATGTATGCGATATCCTGTCAAAGGCTTTCTCCTGGTCCAGGCTGATGAGGCAGGTGTCCACCCCCTGTCCTGCACGTAGGCGATTGTATCCCTGAGGAGTACATGACTCTCAGAGATCTTCCTGCCCGGTACGATCCACATCCAGAATGACATCCCACACTCCTCCAAATCGTATCGCAGGCTATTTGCCTGGGAGAGAGGAATGCTAAGAGGGGAAATAGAATTCTGAATGTACCTTACAGTGACATTAAGGATGAATTGCTAATGAGAGAAACACAGTGAGAATTTGTGCATGGACACAGAGGCTACAGTGAATGGATGCATTTTGTCAATGCTCATTGGGACAGGGTTGATATGAAATCGTGGAGATGCTCTGTGATACAATTAAATGAATGAGCATATATAGAGAGAGAGATGGTTCTAAGTGGTGTGGCCTTCTTACAACCCAATAAATCTCCAAAGACGGTGGAAATATATCTCAGTTTACCGAATGAGGTGATGGAGGAAGTAGCAGGTACACTTGCAAACATTTTCAAATCCCCTCTGGCCACAGGAGAGGTGTCGTCGGACTGACCATGTGGTACTGTTATTCAAGATGGAAAATGGGATATACCAGGCAGCTACAGGCCAGTCAGGCTAATATCGTGGGTGGGACGTCTGTTGGAAGCAATTTTGGGAGAGAGAATTAATCAGCATTTAAAGAAACTGGAGTTCATGAAGAACAGTCAGAATGGTTGTGATAAGGGGAGCTCAGGTCTGACCAATGGGATTGCACTTTTTAAGGAGGTGACCAGGTGTGTAAATAAGGGCAATACTTTCCTGTCGCCTGCTTGGAGGTCAATAAGGCTTTTATCAGGACCCATGCTGGAAACTATAGTGAACATAAAAACTCAAGATCCAAGGAATTTGGCGCAGAATGCTGAGTGACAGGAAGCAGACAGTGATGGCCCAGTTAGAAATCTCTGTCTGTTCATGTCTCACTGTTGGGGTCTTACTGATGTGGTTGATAGAAAAGATTTAGATTTGAATGGTGGAGGGTTAATCATTGGGTTCATGAATGATATGAAGATTGGTTGGGTGATAAATACTGAGGATGATAGCCTTAGATTACAGAAGGATGTAGATGGCCTTGTCAGATGGACCGATCAGTGGCAACGGGTGAGCTGCCTGAAGACTGGAGTGTGATTAATGATGTGCCATTATTGAAGTAAGGCTGCAAGGAACAGCCATTGAACTATGGAGCTGCGAGCCTGAGGTCAGTGGTTGGTAATCTGTTGGAGGGTATTCTGAGAGACAATTTACATGCATTTGGAAAAGCAAGAATTGATTAGGGATGGTCAGCATGGCTTGTGGAAATGGTTTATCCAAGTTGATAGAGGCTTTGAAGGGTTGACTGAGAAGATAGATGAGAAGGTTTCACCTGGGAGACTGGTTATTAAATGGTTAGATGACATGACATCCAAGGAGAGAGAACAACATGGTGCCTCAGTGGTTAGCACTGCTTCCTCACAGCACCAAGGATGCAACTTTGATTCTAGCTCCCGGCCACTGTCTGTGTGGAGTTTACACATTCGCCCTGTATCTGTGGGTTTCCTCCGGGTGTTCCGGTTTCTACCCACAATCCAAAGATGTGCTGGTTAGGTGGGGTAGCCATGAGAAATGCAACATTACAGGGATAGAATAGAGAGTGTGAGTGTAGGTGGGATGCTTTTCAGACGGCCGATGTGGACCTGATGGGCTGAATGGCCTGAATTTACACTGTAGGAATTCAATGATTAATCAAGAGACACAATAATGTTCTGAGGACCAGGGCTTCAATTTTGGACTGCAGTGGATATGGGTCCTTACAGTCCGAAGGGTTTTGCGGATGAATGCAGTATGAAAGTTGGGCAGGGCTGTGTTCTGAGGTGTTAAGGGTGTGAATATTTTGTGGAGGTACTGTCTTAGGGGCATTGTGGGTAAACACAATAGAGTGGTGCTTTCTGAGGTATGAGGGAGCACTATCTGGTGGTACAAGGTGCAGAATGTAGAAAGGTACAGATACACTTCACTGATCATTCCCTCAGAGTCTGCAAGGCACACTGGTGTCGTAATTCGGGATGGAGGCCACGTGCATTTTAGAAGATTCAGATCTTTTTAAACAAAAATTTAAAAATAACATCACCATGTGTCTTAAACATGGATTGGAGGAAAACTGTTGTCAATCTCTAGTCACTTGTAGCTTGGAGACTCTCCAGAAAAGCAGGCACCCAAACAGATCAACGCTAACGATGCAAGACGTGGTGCACAGGAAGATCTAACAAGTCATTTACAGTTGCTGTCTGTCTCCCTAGAGCAGTCATCGTGCGAGATCAGGGTTCAGTCCTAGGAGAAGTAATCTCTCCATCGAAAGTTCCTCCATGTTCGTACAGTAATCGTGGTTGTGTGTGTGTATCTCTGTGTGATGTGTGTGTGAGAGAGAGAGAGACAGAGAGCGAGTGTCTGTCTGTGTGTGTGAGACAGAGAGTGCATGTGTTGTATCTCTGTGTGTCTGTGTGTGTGACAGAGGGAATGTGTGTTTGCGTATGTTTTTGTCTGAGTGTGTGTTTGTGTGCATGTGTGTGAGAGAGAGGAATGTGTGTGTTTGAGGGAGTGAGAGTGTGTTTGAAAGAGAGTGTGTGTTCGTGTGTGTGTGTGAGAGAGTGTGTGTGTATATGTTTGAGGGATTGAGAGTGTGTGTGTGTTTGGGAGAGAGTGAGTGAGTGATTGTGAGAGTGTGTGTGTGTGTGCGTGTGTGTGCGCGTGTGCGTAAACGAGCCAGTCTTATTGTGTGCCCAGCTGCTGTTTCAAGTGAAGTGGTCCTTGTGTCTCCAAAGACTCAAAATCTGTCAGGGAGGCTTAACTGGGGGAAAGAGAGTGCTGTTCATTCCAGTGGGGATTCATCCAGTAAACCTCCCCACACACTTACATCCCTCTGGCAATGCAGTGACTAGTCCTGCACACAGTGCTCCAGGTACAAACCAATGTAATGTCACCGTAGTCTTACCAGAGCATGGGACAGCTCCTCATTACAGAGTGGGGTCTGGTGGGGATTTAATCATAGGGTCACCATGGCCCAACTGAGGGGAGAGGTTGGGAAAGAGAGTCCTTCAGAGTAACTCTAGCTGGTGTGGTAAGCTAACTGACCTGCCAACTGAGCTAAATGACCTCACTCCAGGGGCATGTCCTGTATAACCCTCAACCCAGCCTGCACTTCAATAGGAGCCAGGATCAAGGCCATTCGGCCCCACCCTTACCCAGAAGGGAGAGCACGGGAAGCTGATGAAGGAAACAAGCCCCTCCCATGTGGCCTTCTGAAATGGAGCTGGAGGACAGGGTAGATCTGGCCTGTTGTTTGCTTCCCCGAGACTGGCCTGCTCCACCTGACAGTGAGAGACTGAGGGGAATCACGAGGAGATTTCACTTCTCACTGAGAGGCTGCAACTCCAATCCAAATCAGGCTGGTTCCCTCCGAGACTCACGTAAGAGTGCAGCACTCTACAGATCAGGGCCTTGTGGAGTCATAACCTCCAGTGTGGGGACCAAGAGCTGGGAGATAGCATTAAGAACATAAGACCATCTGGAATAGGAACAAGAGGAGACCATTCAGCCCCTCGAGCCTGCTCTACTATTTAATAGGATCGTGAATGATTCAATATTTGATTTGGGAGTTGAAACCCGGACAGTACAGAGACAGAGAATCAAATTATTCTGCCATGCGGAATCATCAGACGAAAGCGTGTGCGCACACACACACACACACACACACACACACACACACGAATTGTGGGATTCAGGCCGTCTGTGGGAACGGGGAGAGACAAAGGAGCAAAATGCTAGAGAGGGATCTGATCCCACAGATTTCACTCCTTCCCTCTGTCTCTGCAGCTCTCATGTCTATTTCTGTGTTCCCAGTTCTCTCTCCTTCATATTTCCTTTAATCCCTATCTTTCAACATCCTTCACATCTCTGTCCTGTTTACATTTCCCAGTAGATTCCCTTCCCCATTTTTCAGCTCACCAGGTCTTTCAGTAATGCTTGATCATTCAGTCTTTCACAAAACCAATACCTTGCTCATCTCTCTCTGCATGTCTGTCAGCTCTGTGGGATCTTGCTATTCCTGTCTTGTACATCATTCTAGCTGCATCACAGCCCCACCACCACCCCACTCTCTAAGCTCTATCTCTCTGCTGTTGCAACTCCTCTCTCTCTCTGCCCTATATCTCTCCCTGGGATTTCTGTCTTGCTGTCTGCCTGAACTTCTCTCTCTGTCTTTCTCTCCCCATTTTCACTTTGTATCTGTCAGACATTGTATTTCTCTTCCTGGAGTTTCACTCTCTCTCTCTCTGTCTGTCTCTGTCCTGCTCTTTCCTAGTTCTTCTCACTTCCTCTCCCCCCACCACCCCCTCCGCCTGCCTGTCTTTCTCTTGTTATCTCCCTTGCTCTCACTGTCTATCCGTCCATCTCTCTTTCTCTCTTGTAGTTTCTCTCCCTCGTTCTCCCTGGACCCCTCTGCTCTGTCCCGGTGACAGGGGGAAGGGGTATTGGGAAGAGCTTGCCTCAGTGCCTGATCTCTCCCAGGTTTTACCGCCACTGTGGGGAGGGGGTGAATGGAAGGAACATGAAGTACTTTTCTGAGTGAATCTGATATAGAGAAAAAGAGAAAGAGAAAGGGAGAGTGACAAAAAGAGAAAGAGACATGGAGAGAGTGGAGATGGACAAAGTGGAGAGAGAGAGATGGGCAGTGAGAGTGAGGGAGGTGGAGTGAGAAAAGGGCAGAGTGAGAGAGACAGGGAGAGAGAGAGTAAGGACATATATGGAGGGAGAAGGACAGTGTGTGTACTTGGCGATGGTTATAGAGTGGGATCTTGCTGTGCATTACAGCAGTCAGTCAAAAGGCGAGTTAGTCTCTGCACTATGTCCTCCAGCCCAGTGCTGTGAGTCTGCATGGGAAGGGGGAGAGTGGGAGACAAGGAGGAAGTGGGACAGCCAGAGACAGCGGGAGGGTTTGATGGTGGAGAAAGGAGGGGATGTTGTCAGAGAGAGATGGAGGGGGGGATAGCATGTGATGCAAAGTCTGAGACAGGGTGGTGAAGAGGTCTCCTCAGGAAGGATAGTAATTGCGGCCATTCAGGGGCCAATCCTGAGGATCCTGAACAGGACCAGGATCATTTAATGGGGGAGGGTGTAGAATGGGCAGAAAAGACTCCATATGTGATGCAAACCTGTAATTCTGGCACTGGGAAATTGCTGTGCATGAAAACAGCCACAGGCCAGTCAATCTAGACTCATTTACCTGTGTGAGAAAGTGAGGACTGCAAATGCTGGAGAGTCAGAGTTACAAAGTGTGGAGCTGGAGAAGCACAGCAGGTCAGCCAGGAGAGTCGATGGTTCAGGCCTGAGCTGCTGGGCTTTTCCAGCTCCACACTTTTCCACTCAACGCCCTCTGCCCCAAGGAGTGGGGCTCACAGCAGTGTTGGGGGACAGCCAAATATTTGAGGGGGTGGGCACAGTTGGTGAGATAGGTATTTGGGAGGGAAGGTATTTGGGGAAGGGGATACATTTGGGAGGAGAGTGAAAATGAGTGGCAAAATATATTTAGTGGGTTGAAAATTGGGTGAGCACTTTCAGGTCTGAAATAAAGAAAAAGAGAAAGGAAGGTTGAGAAAAAGAGAGAGAGAGGTAGAGAGAGTGGGGATGGAGAAGGGGATGAGAGAATGAAGGGGCAGAGACAGACAGTGAGAGTGAGGGTGTGAGAAAAAGGCAGATTGAGAGAAAGAGACAGACAGGGAGAGAGAAGGACAAAGAGAGAAGGGGAAGTCCGACTGACACAAACAGGCGTTGAAGCATGGACAGACTGAAGGGGTGACACTCAGTATTCCAGTTGGTTCCAGCTCTCTCTCTCAATGGTTTTTCACACTCCCTCTCTCCCATGCTCCTGGGGTTTTCTTCAGCTTGTCTCACTCCCTCTCTCTCTCCCTCTCTCTGGATGGTGAGCTGGTCTCTGTCCCTTGCCATGTTGGTCACCTCAGAAAGCCTCCAGAAAATTCAAGAGATCAGTTTGCAGGTGAACCCTGCTTTTGTTCATTTCTGGATGGTTTCCCAGAACTTTCTATACTTCTGGCCAACTGGGAGAATCAGTTAATAGTTTGAAGTGTTGCTAATCATTTGGATGGCTTGTTCCCGTTAGTTTCTTTGTGGAGCAGGACCCGGTACCTTCCTGTCTGGGCCCTCCTTTGTTATTAGGGATATGTCTGCCCAGGGGAACTGTTGCCGTTCACATTATGCTGATGGGATAACTATCTAGCTGCTGTCTGGCTTTTGTGATTTGGGAGTATAACTTGTCCAATATACCCAGCATCACTTGGCTGTCTATCTGTGTTTTCGCAAGGAGGCCGCAACATTTCACCCATTCCCCCTCTCCCACCTAGTTTTTTGAATAGAAAGATGTTTATGCAATGAATTACAAACCTAATTTTAAAAGCTGGTTATGTTTGTTGTCAGAGTAGCCTGCTATTTGAGCGAAAGCCATTTTGTACATTGGTCAAACCGATTGTCATATGGCTGATAAGTGATATCATAGAATCCCTACAGAGCAGAAACAGGTCCTTCAGCCCATCGAGTCCACAATGACCCTCTGAAGAGAATCTAACTCAGATCCATCCCCTGATGATATCTGTGAAACCCTACATTTCCCATGGCTATTCCAGCTAACCTGAATATCCCACGACACTACGGGCAATCTGTCAAAAATGCCCACCATTGAACAGTGGGAGAAAACCCATACAGATGCAGAGAGAATGTACAAACTCCACACAGACAGTCGCTCAGGAGTGGAATCAAACCCAGGTCTCTCGCGCTGTGAGGTGACAGTGCTAACCACTGAGTGACTGTGGCCCTCCTTACTGTTTCGACAAAACATATTCCATTTTGAGAATCCATACAGAATTGTGATGCATACCCAACATCCGGTGAGCAGAATAAATCACGGGAATGAGACCTGCTGGCTCAAACTCCAGGAATTCCTTCCCGAAGGACATTGTGGGTCCACCACCTGCAACAGTTCAAGGAGACAGCTCACCACCAAAACCAGCTCCCGAGCAGCTACGGACAGGCAATCAATACTGGGCCCAGCCAGGAACACTCAAACACTGCAAATGAATGAAACTAAGGTGATCACCCGGGGAGTTCCATCTACCTTCCAGTCCCTGGGGGTGTATCCAGGCATTATTCACCATGATCGTACCCATCTGTTACAGCCTGCAATCCTAACCACCGGTATCCCAAGATATATCAAGGTGAGTGCAGTTAGGACCACAGCTTGATGTGAGAGGAGCCGAATTCGTTAATGACAGGCGATGGGAATGCCATGGTATGGCCTGTTCCTTTACATTTACGTCAGTGTGGTCCCTGTCAATGTCCCCTCTATCTCCACAGCATGTGTGAGGGAATCTTGATAACCCATGCAAATACCTTTGTTAATATAATCCGATACTTTCGACTTCAAAGATCTCCATCCTAACATTGTCACTTGGGATAATTGGAATCCCTCGCACCAAGCCCAGTGCCCCACCGAAAGTATCCTTACAGCTGTCATTAACCCAGCCCTTGGTGAGCTGCTGTAACTGACAGTGAGACATGTTAGTGTGGGTGTTCTCCTGGAACAAATATTTACACTGTTTGTCACTAACCCGGGATGGGACGTTTCTCGAGCATTAAGGACCGCTGCCTTCATTTCATCATGGATGCCCCTCCCTCACTGTTGTCCCTCAGGGAGGGCTGAATGGCCTGGCGGACAAAGTCACATGGTGATTAATTTAATTTGTTTGTCAGCATCCAGTCCGTGTATGACAGACTGTCGGTCTATCTCTTCCAAAAATGTATCTGGGTTTGAGACAGGATCAAACAGAGTGGCCTTTTTGGTGCTGCCCACCAGCTGGGTGGTTGTGTATGGAGTGAGACCATCAACTGTTTGACTCTGGGTAACCACAGGATTCCTGGATTCTGGGTCCGTCTGTGGGTCAGCGCTGGGGGCAAAAGGTGCAGTTACCTGGGAGACAGTCAGTGGGATTCCCCATCCGTGGGAGGGTGTGGATGTGTCAGTGTGGGGTCTGTCATTATCTCCTTGGGGAGGTAGAACCCCAAAGGCACACACTATCCCATTCTGGAAGGACCCCGGGTTCCCTAGGGATTGTATTTGCTCCTGGCACCTCCTACTAGGGCCTGATGTGTGTTGCTCAGTTTTGCAGGTGTACAGGGCCGATGCAGCTGCTTGGAGCTCATACACTGTCCTTCCAGATTGTCAATGTAACCTGAGGCTGCCTCCCCATCCCCAGAGACCCCCTTTTCACTGGAATAGGTTCTTCCCATGGAGTAGTCCCATGTGGGTGAGATTTTCCTACAACGTTCTGTCCTGCTCATTGTATCGGAGACCTAGCTCGGTCACAGCCTGTAGTTTTCCCTGGGGTGACCGGATCCCAGCTGCCTTATCCCAGCTGGGGGTCCTCCAGGCTATCGGCAGTGGAGTGAGCTTTCCAGCTTCCTTCCCCGGTTCTCTATGGGCATCTCACCACAGCTCCTGTACCAGGAATCCTTCGCTGCAAGGCCAGGCTGGCTTCCTGTCAAATTCTGCAGGACTGTTTCACATTTGTACCGGCTCGTGTTCCTATTGCTTTGGCTGCTTCTGTATTATGGGACACCTGGGTATATTCATAGAGTCATAGAGTTCTACAGCATGGAGACAGGCTCTTTGGTCCAAACTGGTCCATCCACATTAACCCCGTTTCCTTGCACTTGGCACATATCCTTCCAATACGTTCCTCTCCATGTATTTGTCCAAATGCATTTTAAATGTTATTAAATGCATCCTCCTCGACCACTTGCACTGGTAGTTCATTCCGTAAGTGTACCACCCTCTGGGTAAAAGCGTTGTCCCCCAGGTTCCCTTTTAATCTTTCCCCTTTCACCTTAAACTGATGCCCTTTCGTCCTCAATTCCCTAAGCCTTGGATAAAGACTGAGTGCATTCACCCTATCCATGCCTCCCATGATCTTATACACCTCTATAAGGACACCCCTCAGTCTCCTACACACTAAAGAAAATGTCCTTGCTTGTCCAACCTCTCACTATAACCGTCTAGTTGAGTTCTGGCAATATCCTTGTAAATTTCTTCTGGACTCTTCCAGTACAATAGCATCCTTTGTATTGCAAGGTTGCCAAAACTGAAAACAATACTCCGTGTGCGGCCTCACCAACATCCTGCACAACTACAACAGAACTTCCCAACTTCGATATTCCATGCCCTGACTGGTGAATGGCCCAGTGTGCCAAAAGCCTTCTTCACTGCCCTGTCTCCCTCAGTTCAGAGAGCAGTGCTCCTGGAATCCAAGGTCCCTCTGTTCCACTACACTCCTTCAGGCCCTACCATTCACCATGAAACCCCAGTCTTGATGTGACTTTCCAAAATGCTAGATCTCGCCCTTGACTATATTAAGCTCCATTTGCCATTTCTCAGCCCAATTCCCCAGCTGATCAAGGCCATGTTGCAATTGCTGAGAACCTTCCTCTTTTTAGTGTAATCTGCAAACTTTCTAATCATGCCTTAAACATCCTCATCCAAATCATTGATATAGATAACAAACAGCAATGGGCCTAGCACTGACCAGCTCAGCGACACAATGGCTCAGTGGTTAGCACTGCTGCCTTACAGCACCGTGGATCTGGGTTAAATTCCAACCTCACAGGATAATCTGTTTGGGTTAGATCCTGTTAGGGTTAGATTTTCTTCAGTATGGAAACAGGCCATTTGGCCCAACAAGTCCACACCGACCTGCTGAAGAGTAACTCTCCCTGCCCAATATTTACCCTTGACGAATGCACCTAGCACTATGGGCAATTTAGCCCTGCCAATTCATCTGACCTGTACATTTTTGGATTGTGGGAGAAAACCAGAGCACCCAAAGGAAACCCACGCAGACACAGGGAGAATGTGGCAACTCCACACAGGCAATCATCCGAGGCTGGGGTCAAACCCGGGTCCCTGGCGCTGTGAGGCAGCAGTGCCAACCACTGAGCCACTATGCCACCCCAACTGAGTTTGTATGTTCTCCCCATGTCTGCGTGGGTTTCCTCTGGGTGCACCGGTTTCCTCCCACAGTCCAAAGATCTGCAGGTCAGGTAAATTGGCAATGCTCAATTGCCGAGAATGTTCATGGATGTTTAAGTAAGTTGCATTAGTCAGGGGTTAATGTAGAGTAATAAAGTAGGGGAATGGGTTTGGGTGGAATAATCTTCAGAGGGCCAGTAGACTTGTTGGGCCAAAGGGCCTGTTTCCACAGAGGAGGGATTCTATGATTCTATGACCGCTGAGGCACACCACTTGTCACAGGCCTCCAGTCTGACTGTTACCCTCTGCTTCCTACCATCAAGCCAATTGTGTACTCAGCTTGCCAACGCCTCCTGGATTCCATGCGATCTAACCTTCTGGGGGGAGGGGGAGTGGTGAGTCAGAGTTGCGTAGTTATCACTAAGGAAGGGGGAGATTGCAGTGTTGGGTAGGGATCAGTCAGGGAGGGGGAGATTGCAGTGTTGGGTAGGGATCAGTTAAGGAGGGAGAGATTACAATGTTGTGTAGGGATTAGTCAGGGAGGGGTAGATTGCAATGTTGGGTAGGGATCAGTCAGGGAATGGGGTGAGTGCAGTGTTGGATAGGGATCAGTCAGGGGGGGAGATTGCAGTGTTGTGTAGGGATCAGTTGGGGTGGGGTGAGATTACAGTGTTGGGTAGGGATCAGTCAGGGAGGCGGAGATCGCTATCTATCTCTCTCTCTCACTCTCTCTCTCATCCCCTTCTCGTGCGCTCTCTCGCTCTCAGACTCTGTCTCATTTCCGTCCCCTCCCTCCCGCTCATTTGCACCTCTCTCTCTCTCTTGCCCCCCCCCCTCGCTCTCTCGCTCGCCCCCTCTCTCGCTCGCTCGCGCCTCTCTCTCACCCTTCTCTCTCACCTCCTCACTCTCAACCCATCTCTCTCACCGCCTCTCACTCTCTTCCCCTCTGTCTCTGCCCCTCTTGTGCTCTCTTCCCCCTCTCTCACTCCACCACTCTCACTCACCCCTCCCTCCCTTTCTCTCCCCATCCCCTCTCTCCCCTCTCCCGTTCTCTCACCCCTCTCTCACCCCTTTCTCTCACCCCTCGCTCTCAACCCCCTTCCTCTCTCTCTCCCCCCTCTCTGTCTCCCTCTCTCCCCCTCTCTCACCCCTCTCCATCCCCCTTCCCTCCCCTTTCTCTCTCCCCGCTCTCTCTCCCGCCTCTCTCTCACTCCCTTTCTCTCCCACTTTCTTTCCCCCTCTCTCCCCCCTCTCTCTCATATCTCTCTCATACCCCACTCTCCCCCTCTCTCATTCCCTTCCCCACCCCTCTCTTCCCACTCTCTCTGGCCTCTCTCACCCCTTTCTCTCCCCCTTTCTCTCCCCCTCTCTCTCCCCCTCTCTCCCCCCTCTCTCTCATCCCTCTCTCACCCCCTCTCTCCCCCCTCACTCCCCCCTCTACACTCTCTCCCCCTCTCCCCACTCTCTGCCCCACTCTCTCACCCAATCTCACTGCCCCACTCTCTCTCACCCCCTCTCTTCTTTCTCACCCGTGCTCTCTCCCACCCTGATCTCTCTCATCCCCCTCTCGCTATCACCCTCTCACCCCTCACTCTCTTTCCACTCACTCTCTCTTACCTCCTCTCTCACGCCTCTCTCACCTTCTCTCTCACCCTGTCTATCTCAGCCTGTCTCTCTCTCACCCCTCTCTCTTTCTCACCCGCTCTCTCTTCCACTCCGATCTCTCTCACACCCCTCTCTCTCTCTCACCCCTCTCTCTGTCATCATTCTCTCTCTCTTACCCCGCTCTCTCATCTCTTCTCTCATACCCCTCTCACTCACCTCTTCTCTCGCAGTCCTCTCTCTCTCTCTCAGCCCCCCTCTCTTCAGTCTCTCCCACCCTGATCTCTCTCTCACCCTCTCTATCTCACCCCTCTCTCTCTCAGCGCTCTTTCCCACTGCTTCTCTCTCACCCCTCTCTCATTCTCACCCCTCTCTCTCTCTCACCCTCCCTCTCTCACCCCTTCACTCTCTCAGCCTGTCTCTCTGTCACCCCTGTCTCTTTCTCACCCGCTCTCTCTCCCACCACAATCTCTCCCTCATCCCCTCTCTCTCACCACTCTCGCTCTCTCAACCCTCTCTCACCTCTCTCTCAAACCTCTCTCTCTCTCTCACCCCTACTCTGTCATCCCCTCTCTCGCACCCCCTCTCTCTCACCCCCTCTCTCTAAGCCTGTCTCTCTGTCACCCCCTGTCTCTTTCTCACCCGTTCTCTCTTCCACCCCTCTCTCTCTTTCACCCCTTTCTCTTTCAGCCCTGTCTCTCTCACCCTCTCGCTCTTACCCGTCTCTTTCTCACACACACCTCTCTCTCTCTCACCCATTCTCTCTCACCCTCGATTTCGCTGCCTCCTTCTCTCTCTCAGCTCCTCTCTCTCATCCCTTTTTCTCTCATCCCGCTCTCTCTCACACCTCTCTCGCCCCCTCTCTCTCTCATGCATTCTCTCTCTTACCCCTCTCTTTCACACACCACTTCTCTCTCTCTCTCACCCGTCTCTCACTCTCACCCCTTTCTCTGTCTTTCATCCCTCTCTCTCTCACCCTCTCTCTCTCACCGGTTCTCTCTCACCCCCTCTCTCACCCCCTTGCTCTCTCAGACACCCCTCACTCTCACACACCTCTCTCTCAACCCCGTCTCTCTCACACTTCTCTCTCTCTCACCCTCTCTCTCTCAACCCTCTATCTCAACCCCCCCGATCTCTCACACCCTTCTCTCTCTCTCACCTCTCTCTCACCCTCTCTCTCTCTCACCCATTCTCTCTCACCCCTCTCTCTCGTACCCCTATCTCTCTCAGACACTTCTCTCTCACACCCTCTCTCTCACCCCCTCTCTCTCACCCCCTCTCTCTCACCCCCTCTCTCTCATACCTCTCTCTCTCTCACCACTTCTCTCTCACCCCTCTCTCTCACCCCTCTCTTTCAGCCCCTTTCACTCTCTCACCCCTCTCTCTCTCTCTCTCACTCCCCCCTCTCTCTCTCACCCCCTCTCTCTCACCCATTCTCTCTTACCCTCTCTCTCAGGCCCTCCCCCTCTCACATATCTCTCTCACCCCCTCTCTCTCTTACACCACCTCTCTCTCTTACAACCCCTCTCTCCCTCACACCCCCTCTCTCTCACCCCGCTTTCTCTCTCATCCCTCTCTCTCTCACATCGCTCTCTCTCATCCCTCTCTCTCTCATCCCTCTCTCTCTCACATCGCTCTCTCTCTCAACCCTCTCTCTCTCATCCCCTCTCTCACCGCCTCCTCTCTTACCCCTCTCTCTCTCACACACTCCTCTCTTTCACCCATCTTTCTCACACCCCCTCTCTCTCACCCCCTCACTCTCACACCCCTCTCTCACTCACGCCCTCTCTCCCTCACCCTGCACTCTCTGTCATCCCCTCTCTAACTCGTCTCTCTCACACCCTCTCTTTCTTAGCCCTCTCACTCTCTTACCCCCTCTCTCTCATTACTCTCTCTCACCTTCCCTCTCACCTGCTCTTTTCCTGTCTCTCTCTCACCCCCTCTCCTTTCTCACCCGCTCTCTCTTCTACTCCGATCTCTCTCTCATCCCCTCTCTCTCACCCCTCTCTCTCTCTCTCTCTCTCACCCCTCTCTCTCTCACAGGCCCCCTCCCTCTCCCCAGTTTCTCCCACCCTGATCTCTCTCACACACTTTCTCTCTCACGCCCCTCTCTCTCACACACTCTCTCTCACCCCTCTCTCTCTTACCCCTCTCTGTATCTCACCCCCTCTGTCTCAGGCCCTCTCTCTTTCACCCCCTGTCTCTCTTTCACCCCTCTATCTCTCTCTTACCTCTCCCTCTCACCCGTCTCTCTCTTACCCTTCTGTCTCTCACCCCCTCTCTCTCTCACCCCTCTCTCTCTTACCCCTCTCTCTCTCTCTCACGCACACACACCTCTCTCTCTCACCCTCCATCACACATTCTCGCTCTCAAACCTCTCTCTCTCTCACCCCTTCTCTCTCACTGCATCTTTCATCCCCCCTCTCACAGGCCCTCTCTTCCAGCCCCTCTCACTCTCTCACTCACCCTCTCTCTCTCACCCATTCTCTATCACCCCCTCTCTCTCAAGCCCTCTCCCTCACCCCCTCTCTCTCACCCCCTCTCTCTCACGCCCTCTCTTACTGCCCCTCTTTCACTCCCTCTCTCTCATCCCCTCTCTGTCACACACCCCCTCTCTTTCACCCCTCTTTCTCACACATCCTCTCTCTCACCCCCCTCACTCTCACACCCCTCTCTCTCCCTCACCCCGCTCTATCTGTCATCGTCTCCCTCTCCCCCCTCTCTCTCACCCTCTCACTCTCTCTCACTCTCTCACAGCCGCTCTTTCTTAGCCCTCTCACTTTCTTATCCACTCCCACTCTCACCCCTCTCTCTCTCGGCCCCCGTCTCTCATTCACCCTCACACCCTCTCTCTAACACCCCCCCTCTCTCACCCACTCTCTCTCTCTCTCACCCCCTTTCTCTCTTACTCCTCTCCCTCTTACCCCTCTCTCTCTTACCCCTCTCTCTCTTACCCCTCTCTCTTTCACCCCCCCTCTCTCTCTTACCCCTCTCTCTCTTACCCCTCTCTCTCCCCCTCTCTCACACCCTCTCTCTCCCCCACTTTCTCCCCCCCTCTCTCCCCCACTCTCACTTACCCCCTTTCTCTTTCACACCCCAATCTTTCTCATCCTCGCTCTCTCTCTGTCTCCCACTCACCCTTCTCTCTCATTCCCCTCTCTCTCTTTCCCCCTCTCTCTCAACTTCTCTCTCACCCTCTCTTTCTCTGCCTGTCTCCCTCTCTCACCCCCTCTCTCTTTCTCACCCGCTCTCTCTTCCACCCCGATCTCTCTCACACTCCCTTTCTCTCTCACCCCTCTCTCTCTCACCCCTTTCTCTCTCAACCCTCTCTCATTACACTCTCTCTCTCACACCTCTCTCTCACACCCTTATCTCTCTCTCACCCTCTCTCTCTCTCCTACCCCTCTCTCTTACCCCTCCCTCTGTCTCGCACCTGTCTCTCTTTCACACACCTCTCTTTCTCTCACCCCTTCTCTCTCACCCTCTCTTTCACAGCTCCTCTCTCTCTCTCAGCTCCTCTCTCTCATCCCTTTCTCTCTCATCGCACTCTCTCTCACACATCTCTCTCACCCCCTCTCTCGCACCCTCTCTCTCTCATGCATTCTCTCTTTCACCCCTCTCTCACTTACCCCTCTCTTTCACACACCGTTTCTCTCTCTCGCCCGTCTCTCACTCTCACCCCTTTCTCTGTCTCTCATCCCCCTCTCTCTTACCCCCTCTCTCTCACACCCCCCTCTCTCACTCTCTCTCTCTCCCCCCTCTCTCTCACACCATTCTCTCTCTCTCACCTCTCTCTCACCCTTTCTCTCTAACCCCTCTCTCTCTTACCCCTGTCTCTCACACACCTCTCTCTCACACACTCTCTCTCACCCCTTCTCTCTCACACCCTCTCTCTCTCATACCTCTCTCTCTCTCTCACCCCTTCTCTCTCACCCCTCTCTTTCAGCTCCTCTCACACTCTCACCCCACTCTCTCTCACCCATTTTCTCTCACCCTCTCTCTCAGGCCCTCTCTCTCACACACCTCTCTCTCTTTCACCCCCTCTCTTTTACACCCCCTCTCTCACTTACACCCCCTCTCTCTCTTACACCCCCTCTCTCTCACCGCGCTCTCTGTCACCCCTCTCTCCCACATCTCTCTCTCTCATCCCTCTCTCTCTCATCCCTCTCTCTCTCATCCACTCTCTCACTGCCACCTCTCTCAACCCTCTCTCTCTCAGCCCCTCTCTATCACACACCCCTCTCTTTCACCCCCTCACTCTCACACCCCTCTCTCTCTCACCCCTCTCTCTCTCTCACGCCCCTCTCTCAGCCCCTCTCTCTCTCACCCCCGCTCTCCCTCTCCCTGCTCTCTCTGTCATCCCCTCACTCTCTCCTTACTCTCTTACCCACGTCTCTCATGCCTCTCTCTCACCTTCCCTCTCACCTACTCTTTCTCTGCCTGTCTCTCTCTCACTCACTCTCCTTTCTCAATCGCTCTCTCTTCTACTCCGATCTCTCTCACACCCCCTCTCTCTCACCCCTCTCTCTCTCTCTCAGACCCCTCTCTCTATTACCCCTCTTTCTGTCTCACACCACTCTCTCTCTCTCAGGCCTCTCCCCAGTCTCTCCCACCCTGACCTCTCTCACACACCTTCTCTCTCATGCCTCTCTCTCTCACCATCTCTCTCACCCCTCTCTCTTACCCCTCTCTCTATCTCACCCCCCCTCTCTCAGGCCCTCTCTCTCTCTCACACCCTCTCTCTCACCCCTCTCTCTTACCACCTCTCTCTCACTGCCCCTCTTTCACCCCCTCTCTCATCCCCTCTCTGTCACCCCCCCTCTTTTACCCCTCTTTCTCACACATCCTCTCTCTCACTCCCCTCATTCTCTCACCCTCTCTCTCTCACCCATTCTCTATCACATCGTCTCTCTCAGGCCATCTCTCTCTCTCACCCCTCTCTCTCTCACCATCTCTCTCTCACCCCCTCTCTCTCACCCCCTCTCTCTCACCCCCTCTCTCACTGCCCCTATTTCACCCCCTCTCTCTCATCCCCTCTCTGTCACACCCCCTCTCTTTCACCCCTCTTTCTCACACATCCTCTCTCTCAACCCCTCACTCTCACACCCCTCTCCCCCACATCTCTCTCTCTCATCCCTCTCTCTCTCAGCCCTCTCTCACTGCCCCCTCTCTCAACCCTCTCTCTCTCAACCCCTCTCTATCACACACCCCTTTCTTTCACCCCTCTTTCTCACACCCCATCTCCCTCACCACCCTCACTCTCACACCCCTCTCTTTCTCACCATGCTCTCTCTCTCACCCCTCTCTCTCACCCCCCTCTCTCTCACCCCTCTCTCTCTCACCCCTCTCTCTCACCCCCTCTCTCCTTCACCCAGCTCTATCTGTCATCCCCTCCCTCTCTCCCCTCTCTCACCCTCTCACACTCTCTCACACCTTCGCTTTCTTAGCCCTCTCACTCTCTTATCCCCTCCCACTCTCACCACTCTCATTCTCTCTCACCCCTCTCTCTCTCAGTCCCCTGTCTCTCATTCACCCTCACCCCCTCTCTCTAACACCCCCTCTCTCTCACACCCCCTCTTTCTCTTTCCCCTCTCTCCCTCTTACCCCTCTCTCTCTTTCACCCTCTTTCTCTCTTACCCCTCTCTCTCTCTACCCCTCTCTCTATCTCACCTCCTCTCTCTCAGGCCCTCTCTCTCTCACCCCCTCTCTCTCTTACCCGTCTCTCTCTCTTTCAGCCCCTCTCTCTCTCACACCCCCCCAAAGACCTCTCTCTCAACCCTCTTTCTCTCTCACACCCGTCTCTCTCTCACCCTCTTTCTCTCTCATCCCTCTCTCTTACCCCTCTCTCTCTCACACACACCTCTCTCTCTCACCCCCTCTCTCTCTCTCACATATTCTCTCTCTCATACCTCTCTCTCTCACCCCTTCTCTCTCACTGCCTCTCTCATGCCCCCTCTCTCAGGCCCTCTCTTCCAGCCCCTCTCACTCTCTCACCCCTCTCTTTCACTCACCCTCTCTCTCTCAACTATTCTCTATCACATCGTCTCTCTCAGGCCCTCTCTCTCTCTCTCACCTCTCTCTCTCTCACCTTCTCTCTATCACCCCCTCTCTTTCACCCCTCTCTCTCACCCCCTCTCTCACTGCCCCTCTTTCACCCCTCTCTCTCATCCCCTCCCTGTCACAATCCCCCTCTCTTTCACCCCTCATTCTCACCCCTCTCTCTCTCTCACCCCCTCTCTCCCTCACCCCGCTCTATCTGTCATCCCCTTCCTCTCTCCCACTTTCTCACCCTCTCACACTCTCTCACTCTCTCATACCCTCTCTTTCTTAGCCCTCTCACTCTCTTATCACCTCCCACTCTCACCACTCTCATTCTCTCTCAACCCTCTCTCTCTCAGTCCCCTGTCTCTCATTCACCCTCACCCCCTCTCTCTAGCACCCCCTCTCTCTAACACCCCCTCTCTCTAACACCCCCTCTCTCGAACACCCCCTCTCTCGAACACCCCCTCTCTCTCTTACCCCTCTCTCTCTCACCCTTCTCGCTCTTACCCCTCTCTCTTTTACCCCCTTTCTCTATTACCCCTCTCTCTCCCCCTCTCTCTCACCCCCCTCTCACACCCTCTCTCTCCCCTACTCTCTCCTCCCTCTCTCTCCCCCACTCTCACTTACCCCCTTTCTCTTTCTCACCCCGATCTTTCTCATCCTCCCTCTCTCTCTCACCCTCTCACCCTTCTCTCTCTTTCCCCTCTCTCTTATCTCTCTCTCTCAATCCTCTCTCTCACCCACTCTTTCTCTGACTGTCTCTCTATCGCATCCCCTCTCTCTTTCTCACCCGCTCTCTCTCCACCCTGATCTTTCTCACACTCCCTCTCTCTCTCACCCCCCTCTCTCTCTCCCTCTCACCTTTTATCTCTGAACCCTCTCTTATTACCCTCTCTCTCTCACACACACCTCTCTCTAACACCCTTGTCTCTCTCTCACACTCTCTCTCTCTCTCCTACACCTCTCTCTTACCCCTATCTCTGTCTCGCACCTCTCTCTCTCTCACCCCTTTTCTCTCACCCGCTCTCTCTGGCCCTCTCTTTCAGCCACTCTCTCTCTCACGCCCCCCTCTCTCTCACACACCTCTCTCTCAACCCACTGTCTCTCTCACACCCCTCTCTCTCTCATCCCTCTCTCTCTTACCCCTCTCTCCCTTACCCTCTCTCTCGCACATCTCTCTCTCTCTCAACCTGTCTCTCACCTCCCTCTCTCTCACACCCTTCTCTCTCTCTCACCCTTTCTCTCTCAACCATCTCTCTCATTACCCCTCTCTCTCTCACAGACCTCTCTCTCTCACACCCTTCTCTCTCTCTCACCCCCCCTCTCTCATGCCTCTCTCTCACCTTCTCTCACTCTCCCTCTCTTTCTCAGCCTGTCTCTCTCTCACCCCCTCTTTATTTCTCACCCGCTCTCTCTTCCACACCGATCTCTCTCTCACACCCCCTCGCTCTCTAACCCCTCTCTCTCACCCCTCTCTCTCTCTCTCACCCCTCTCTCAGCCCGCCTCTCGCTCTCTCCTCAGTCTCTCCCACCCTGATCTCTCTCGCAAACCTTCTCTCTCACGCCTCTCTCTCACACCCTCTCTCTCTTACCCCTCTCTCTCACCCCCTCTCTCACACCCCCCTCTCTCAGCCTGTCTCTCTTTCACCCCCTGTCTCTTTCTCACCCACTCTCTCTCCCTCACCGTTCTCTCTCTTACCCGTCTCTCTCTCACACACCTATTTCTCTCAACTTCTCTCTCTCTCGCCCCTTCTCTCTCACCCTCTCTTTCGCAGCCCCCTCTCTCTCTCATTCCCTCTCTCTCCCCAGTGTCTCCCACCCTGATCTCTCACAGCCCCTCTCTCTCTCACCCCTCGCTCACTCTCTCATCCCTCTCTCTTTTACCCTCTCTCTCACACCTCTCTCTCTCACACCTCTCTCTCTCTCGCCCCATCTCTCTCATCCCCTCTCTCTCACCCTCTCTCTCAGGCCCTCTCTCACTCTCACCCCTCTCTCCCTCACCCTTCTCTCACCCTCTCTATTCTGACACCCCTCTCTCTCACTTCGCCCTCTCTCTCTGGCCCTCTCTCTCTCCTACACCTCTCTCTATCTCTCACCTCTCTCTGTCACCCTCTCTCTCACCCCCCTCTCTCAGGCCCTCTCTTTCAGCCCCTCGCTCTCTCACACCCGTATCTCTCTCACCCTCTCTCTCTCACCCTCTCTCTCTCAACACTCTCTCTCTCTCTCAACCCTCTCTATCTTACCCTTCTCTCTCTTACCCCTCTCTCTCACACACCTGTCTCTCACTCTCTCTCTCTAACCCCCTCTCTCACACCCTCTCTCACCCTCTCTCTCTCCTACCCCTCCATTTCTTACCCCTCTCTCACCTCTCTTTCTCTCACCCTCTCTCTCACCCTCTCTCCCTCTCCCTCTCTCTATCACCCCTTCTCTCTCACCCCCTCTCTCACCCCCTCTCTCTCAGCCTTCTCTCTCTCTCAGCCCCCCTCTCTCCCTCCCCAGTCTCTCCCACCCTGATCTCTCTCACACACCTTCTCTATCACGCCTCTCTCCCTCATCCTCTCTCTCACTTTCCCCTCTCTCACACACCTCTCCCTCTCACCGTCTCCCTCACCCCTCTCTCTCCCTCAGCCCTCTCTCTCCCTCACCCCCTCTATCTCACGCCTCTCTGTCTCTCACCCCTCTCTCTCTCTGTCTTGCCCATCTCTCTCTCACCCCCTCTTTCTCTCAGCCTGTCTCTCTGTCACCCCTGTCTCTTTCTCACCAGCTCTCTCTTCCACCCTGATCTCTCTCACACCCTCTCTCTCCCTTACCCCTCTCTCTCCCTCACCCCTCGCTCTCTCTTACCCATCTCTCTCTCATCCTCTCTCTCTCACCCCCTCTCTCTAACCCCCTCTCTCTCACCCCAGTCTCTCTCTCAGCATGTCTCTCTCTCACCCCGTCTCTTTTACACCCGCTCTCTATTCCACCCCGATCTCTCTCACACCCGCTCTCTAACTCACCCCTCTCTCTCTCTCTCAACCCTCTCTCTCACCCCTCTCTCTCTGTCTCACCCCTCTCTCTCTCTTACCCATCTCTCTCTCTCTCACACCCTTCTCTCTCAACTTCTCTCTCTCACCCCTTCTCTCTCACCTTCTCTTTCGCAGCCTCTCTCTCTCTCACCCCTCCCTCACTCTCTCATCCCGCTCTCTCTCATCCCTCTCTCTCTCTCACTCCTCTCTCTATTACCCCTCTCTTTCTCTTACACCGCTTCTCTCACTCTCACGCCTCTCTCACTCTCACCCCCTCTCTCTCTCTCTCATCTCTCTTTCTCTTACCCTCTCTCTCTAATCCCTTCTCTGTCACCCCCTCTATCACCCCCTCTCTCTGAGTCCCTCTCTTTCAGCCCCTCTCTCTCTCACCCACCCCTCTCTCTCACACACCTCTCTCTCTCAACCCCGTCTCTTTCACACCCTTCTCTCCCTCATCCTCTCTTTCACTTTCCCCTCTCGCACAAACCTCTCCCTCTCACCCTTTCTTTCACCCCCTCTCTCTCATCCGTCTCTCTCTCACCCCTCTCTCTCACACCGCTTCTCCCTCTCACCCTCTCTCTCTCATCCCTCTCTCTCTTACCCCTCTCTCTCACACCGCTTCTCTCTCTCACCCTCTCTCTCTCGCCCATCTCTCTCTTACCCCTCTCTCTCACACAACTCTTTCTCACCCACCTCTATCTCACCCTCTCTCTCTCTCCCTCTCTCTCTCCCCCTTCTCTCTCACCCCCTCTCTCACCCCCTCTCTCTCAGCCCTCTCTCTCTCTCAGCCCCCCTCTCTCTCTCCCCAGTCTCTCCCACCCTGATCTCTCTCACACACCTTCTCTCCCACACACCTCTCTCCCTCATCCTCTCTCTCACTTTCCCCCTCTCACACGCCTCTCCCTCACACCCTCTTCATCACCCCTCTCTCTCCCTCACCCCTCTATCTCCCTCACCCCTCACTCTCTCTTACCGTCTCTCTCTCTCTCATCCTTTCTCTCTCAACCCCCTCTCTCACCGCCTCTCTCTCACCCCTTCTCTCTTACCCCCTCTCTTTCACCCTCTCTCTCTCAGCCTCTCTCTCTCAGCCTCTCTCTCTCTTTCACCCCGGTCTCTTTCACACCCGCTCTCTCTTCCACCTCGATCTCTCTCACACCCCCTCTCGCTCTTACCCCTCTCTTTTTCACCCCCTTTCTCTCTTACCCCTCTCTCTTACCCTCTGTCTCACCCCCTCTCTCACACCCTCTCTCTCCCCCACTCTCTCCTCCCTCTCTCTCCCCCACTCTCGCTTACCCCCTTTCGCTTTCTCACCCCAATCTTTCTCATCCTCCCTCTCTCTCTCACCCTCTCACCCTTCTCTCTCTGTCCCCCCTCTCTCTTACCCTCTCTCTCTCACGCCTCTCTCTCACATTCTCTCTCACCCACTCTTTCTCTGCCTTTCTCTCTCTCATCCCCTCTCTCTTTCTCACCCGCTCTCTCTTCCACCCCGATCTTTCTCACAAGCCCTCTCTCTCTAACCCCCCTCTCTCTCACCCTTTCTCCCTCAACCCTCTCTCATTAGCCTCTCTCTCTCTCTCACACACACCTCACTCTCTCACCCTTATCTCTCTCTCACCCTCTCTACCTCTCTCGAACACCCCCACTCTCTTACACACCCTCTCTCTAACACCCCCTCTCTCTAACAACCCCTCTCTCTAACACCCCTCTCTCTTACACACCCTCTCTCGAACACCCCCTCTCTCTAACACCCCCTCTCTCTCTTACCGCTCTCTCTCACCCCTCTCGCTCTTACCCCTCTCTCTTTCACCACCTTTCTCTCTTACCCCCTCTCTCTTCCCCCTCTCTCTCACCCCCTCTCTCACACCCTCTCTCTCCCCCACTCTCACTTACCCCCTTTCTCTTTCTCACCCCGATCTTTCTCATCCTCCCTCTCTCTCACACCCTCTCACCCTTCTCTCTCTTTCCCCCCTCCCTCTTACCCCTCTTTCTGTCTCGCACCTCTCTCTCTCTCACCCCTTTTCTCTTTCAGCCCTGTCTCTCTAACCCTCTCGCTCTTACCCGTCTCTTTCTCACACACACCTCTCTCTCTCTCACCCCTCTCTCTCACCCTCTCTCACCCTCTCTATTCTGACACCCCTCTCTCTCACTTCGCCCTCTCTCTCTCGCCTTCTCTCTCTCCTACCCCTCTCTCTATCTCTCACCTCTCTCTGTCACACTCTCTCTCACCCCCTCTCTCCCAGGGCATCTCTTTCAGCCCCTCGCTCTCTCACACCCGTCTCTCTCTCACCCTCTCTCTCAACCCTCTCTCTCGCAACCCTCTCTATCTTACCCCTCTCTCTCTTACCCCTCTCTCTCTCACACCTCTCTCTCACTCTCTCTCTCACACCCTCTCTCACACCCTCTCTCACCCTCTCTCTCTCCTACCCCTCCATTTTTTACCCCCCCACCTCTGTTTCTCTCACCGGCTCTCTCTCACCCCTTCTCTCTCACCCCCACTCTCACCCCCTCACTCTCAGGCCCTCTCTTTCAGCCCCTCTCTCTCTCACACACCTCTCTCTCAACCCGTCTCTCTCACACCCCTCTCTCCCTCATCCTCTCTCTCACTTACCCCACTCTCACACACCTCTCCCTCTCACCCTCTTTCTCACGCCCCTCTCTCTCTCTCACCCCTCTCTCTCACACCGCTTCTCTATCTCACCCTCTCTCTCTCTCGCCCCTCTCTCTTACCCCTTTTCACTCACCCCCTCCCTCACCCCCTACCTTTCAGCCCTCTCTCTCTCTCAGCCCCCCTCTCTTCCCCAGTCTCTCCCACCCTGATCTCTCTCACACACCTTCTCTATCACGCCTCTCTCCCTCATCCTCTCTCTCACTTTCCCCTCTCTCACACACCTCTCCCTCTCACCCTCTCCCTCACCCCTCTCTCTCCCTCACCCCCTCTTTCTCACCCCCTCTCTCTCTCAGCCTGTCTCTCTGTCACCCCCTGTCTCTTTATCACCAGCTCTCTCTTCCACCCTGATCTCTCTCACACCCACTCTCTCCCTCACCCCTCTCTCTCCCTCACCCCTCTCTCTCCCTCACCCCTCGCTCTCTCTTACCCGTCTCTCTCTCTCTCTCATCCTCTCTCTCTCACCCCCTCTCTCTCACCGCCTCTCTCTCACCCCTTCTCTCTCACCCCCTCTCTTTCACCCTCTCTCTCTCAGCCTGTCTCTCTCTCACCCCCTGTCTCTTTCACACCAAATCTCTTCCACCCCGATCTCTCTCACACCCCTCTCTCCCTCTTCCTCTCTCTCTCACTTTCCTCTCTCCGACACACCTCTCCCTCTCACCCTTTCTCTCACCCCCTCTCTCTCTCTCTCTCACCCCTCTCTCTTGCCCCCCTCTCTCTCACACCGCTTCTGTCTCTCACCCTCTCTCTCTCTCGCCCATCTCTCTTACCCCTCTCTTTCACACCGCTTCTGTCTCTCACCCTCTCTCTCTCTCGCCCATCTCTCTTACCCCTCTCTCTCTCACACACCTCTTTCTCACCCACCTCCCTCTCACCCCTTCTCTCTTGCCCCTTCTCTTTCACCCTCTCTCTCTCAGCCTGTCTCTCTCTCACCCCCTGTCTCTTTCACACCCGCTCTCTCTTCCACCCCGATCTCTCTCACACCCGCTCTCTAACTCACCCCCCCTCTCTCAACCCTCTCTCTCACCTCTCTCTCTGTCTCACCCCCCTCTCTCTTTCCCATCTCTCTCTCTCACACACCCTTCTCTCTCAACCTCTCTCTCTCACCCCTTCTCTTTCGCAGCCCCCCTCTCTCTCTCACATCCCCTCCCTCACCCAAGTTTCTCCCACCCTAATCTCTCTCAGAGCCCCTCTCTCTCTCACCCCTCCCTCACTCTCTCATCCCTCTCTCTCTCTCACACCTCTTTCTCACCCACCTCTCTCTCACCCTCTCTCTCCCTCTCTCTCTCACCCCTTCTCTCTTTGCCCCTCTCTTTCACCCTCTCTCTCTCAGCCTGTCGCTCTCTCTCATCCCTGTCTCTTTCACACCCGCTCTGTCTTCCACCCCGATCTCTCTAAGACCCGCTCTCTAACTCACCCTCTCTCTCTCTCTCTCAACCCTCTCTCTCACCTCTCTCTCTGTCTCACCCCTCTCTCTCTTTCCCATCTCTCTCTCTCACACACCCTTCTCTCTCAACCTCTCTCTCTCACCCCTTCTTTCTCACCTTCTCTTTCGCAGCCCCTCTCACTCTTTCTCACATCGCCTCCCTCAGCACAGTCTCTCCCACCCTGATCTCTCTCAGAGCCCCTCTCTCACCCCTCCCTCACTCTCTCATCCCTCTCTCTCTCATCTCTCTCTCTCTCACTCCTCTCTTACCCCTCTCTTTCTCTTACACCGCTTCTCTCACTATCACGCCTCTCTCACTGTCACCCCTCTCTCTCTCACCCTCTCTCTCTCACCTCTCTTTCTCTCATCCTCTCTCTCTCACCCCTTCTCTGTCACCCCCTCTCTCACCCCCTCTCTCTGAGGCCCTCTCTTTCAGCCCCTCTCTCTCTCACACACCCCTCTCTCTCACACACCTCTCTCTCAACCCCGTCTCTCTCACACCCCTCACTCTCTCATCCCCACTCTCTCACCCCTCTCTCTCATCCCCACTCTCTCACCCCTCTCTCTGTTCCGCCTCTCTCTCTCATACACCTCTCTATCTCACCCTTTCTCTCACCCCCCTCTCTCTCTCACCCCTCTCTCTCTTACCCCTCTCTCTCACACCGCTTCTCTCTTTCACCCTCTCTCTCTCACCCCTCTCTCTTACCGCTCTTTGTCTCTCACACACACCTCTCTCTCACCCACCTCTCTCTCACCCTCTCTCTCTCACCCCCTCTCTCTCACACCCTCTCTCTCTCACAGCTCTCTCTCTCACCCCTTCTCTCTCACTGCCTCTCTCACACCCCCTCTCAGGCCCTATCTTTCCACACCTCGCCCTCTCTCCCCCTCTCTCCCTCACCCCCTCTCTCTCACCCCCTCTCGCTCACACCTGTCTCGCTCACCCTCTCTCTCTCAACCCTCTCTCTCACTTGCCCGTCTCTCTCTCTCTCCCACCCTCTTTCTTACCCCTCTCTCACCCCCTCTCTCTCTCAGCCTGTCTCTCTGTTACCCGCTGTCTCTTTCTCACCCTCTCTCCCACCTCCATCTCGCTCACACCTCCTCTCTCCCTCACCCCTCTCTCTCCCTCACCCCTCGCGCTCTCTTACCCGCCTCTATTTCTCATCCTCTCTCTCTTACCCCTCTCTCTCCTCCCCTCTCTTTCAACTTCTCTTTCTCAGCCTGTCTCTCTCTCACCCAGACGCATCACATTCTGATGTGTTGAGAGAACAGTTTCTGAGGTACTGAGAGAGCTCTTTCTGAGGTATAGAGGGAGCACTTTCTGAGGTATTGAGGGAGCATTATCTGATGTACTGAGGAAGCACTATCTAGGTATTGAGGGAGCAATATCTGAGGTAATGAGGACGGACTATCTGAGGTACTGAGGGAGCACTTCCTCAGGTATTGGGTGTGCACCATCTGAGAGACTGAGGAAGCACTCTGTGAGGTATTGAGGGAGCACTTTCTGAAATATTGAGGAAGCACTATCTGAGGTACTGAGGGAGCACTTTCTGAGGTATTGAGAAAGCACTATCGGAGGTATTGAGGGTGCACTATCGGAGGTGTTGAGTGTGCACTATCGGAGGTATTGAAGGTGCACTATCGGAGGTATTGAGCCAGCACTATCTGAGGTACTGAGGGAGCACTATCTGAGGTATTGAGTGTGCACTATCTGAGGTATTGAAGGAGGACATTCTGAGGTAGTGAGGGAGAACTTTCTGAGGTACTGAGGGTGCACTATCTGAGGTATTGAGGGAGCATTTTCTGAGGTACGGAAGGTGCACAACCTGAGATATTGAGTGAGTACTTTCGGAGGTATTGAGGAACACTGTCTGAGGTACTCAGGAAGCACTTCCTGAGGTATTGGGGAAGCACGATGTGATGTATTGAGGGAGCAGTTTCTGAGGTACTGAAAGAGAACTTTCTGAGTTATTGAGGGAACACTTTCTGAGGTATAGAGGGAACTCCTTATCAGGTATTGAGAGAGTACTTTCGGAGGTATTGAGGGTGCACTATCTGTAGTGCTGAGGAAGCACTATCTGAGGTACTGAGGGAGCACTATCTGAGGTATTGAGGAAGCACTAACTGAGGTATTGAGGGAGCACAGAGACCGCTATCTGTGGCATTGAGTGACCACTTTCTGAGGTATTGAGGGAGTACTTTCTGTGGAATTGAGGGACCACTTCGTGTGGTATTGAGCGAGGTCTTTGTGTGGCATTGAGGAAGCACTTTCTGAGGTACTGAGGGAGGACTATCTGAGGTATTGAGGAAGCACTTCGTGAAGTATTGGGGAAGCACTATGTGAGGTATTGAGGGAGCACTGACTGACGTAGTGAGGCAGCACTTCCTGAGGTATCGGGGAAGCCCAATGTGAGGTAGTGAGGGAGCAGTGTCTGAGGTACTGAGAGAGAACTTTCTGAGTTATTGAGGGAATACTTTCTGAGGTATAGAGGGAGCTCCTTATCAGGTATTGAGAGAGTACTTTCTGAGGTATTGAGGGTGCACTATCTGTGGTACTGAGGAAGCACTATCTGAGGTACTGAGCGAGCACTATCTGAGGTACTGAGGAAGCACTATCTGAGGTACTGAGGAAGCACATTCAGAGGTTTTGAGCAAGCACTGTCTGAGGTATTGAGGGAGTACTATCTCAGGCACAGAGGGAGCACTTTCTGACGTATTCAGGGAGCACTTTCTGAGGTATTGAGGATACACTATCTGAGGTATTGAGGGAGCAGTTTCTGAGGTACTGAGAGAGCACTTTCTGAGATACTGAGGGAGCACTTTCTGAGGCATTGAGGTAGCAAATCTGAGGTACTGTGGAAGCACTATCTGAGGTATTGAGGAAACACTATCTGATGTACTGACGAAGCACTATCTGAGGTACTGAGGGAGCACTATCTGAGGTATTGAGGAAGCAATTTTCGAGTGTTGAGGAAGCATTATCTGAGGTATTGAAAGAGCACTTTCTGAGAAATTGAGGGTGCACTATCTGAGATTTTGAGGGAGCACTTTCTGAGGTACTGAGAGTGCACTATCTGAGGTATTGAGGGAGCTCTTTCTGAGGTATTGGGCAAGTAGTTTCTGAGGTACTTAGGGAGAACTTTCTGAGGTATTGAAGAAGCACTTCCTGAGGTATTGAGGAAGCACGATCTGAGGTACTGAGGGAGCACTTTCTGAGGTATTGAGAAGCACTGTCTGAGGTACTGAGGAAGCACTATCTGGGGTATTGAGGGATTACGTCTGAGGTATTGAGGAAGCACTATCTGAGGTACCGAGGAAACACTATCTGATGTACTTAGGGAGCACTATGTGAGGTATGGGGGGAGATCTATCTGTGGTATTGAAGAAGCACTACCTGAGGTCCTGAGGAAGCACTACCTGATATATTGAGGGAGCACTTTCTGAGTTACTGAGGGACACTTTCTGAGGTATATTGGTAGCATATCTGAGGCATTGAGGAAGCACTATTTGTGTTATTGTGCGTGCATTTTATGAGGTACTGAGAGCAATTTCTGAGGAATTCAGAAAGCACTTTCTGAGGTATTGAGGGAGCACATTCTCAGGTATTGAGGAAGCACTATCTGATGTACTGAGGAAGCACTTTCTGAGTTACTGAGGCAGCACATTCTGAAGTATTGAGGGAACACATTTTGAGGTATTGAGGGAAGGATTATCTGAGGTATTGAGGGAGTAATTTCTGTCTTATAGAGTGTGCACTTTCTAAGGTATTGAGGGAGCACTATCTGAGATATTGTGCGAGCATTATCTAAAGTATTGAGGGAGCCCTTTCTGAGGTATTGAGGGAGCACTTTTTGAGGTATTGAGGGAAGGACTATCTGAGGTATAGAGGGTGCACTATCTGAAGTACTGAGGAAGCACTTTCTGAGGTATAGAGGGTCCACTATCTGAGGTATTGAGGGAGCATTTTCTGAGGTCTCTCTTGTCGTCCCCGGTGTCTCTCTCCCCTGGTCTCTCCTCAAACCCGGTCTCTCTCGCTTCCAGTTTCTCTTGCTCCCGGTCTCTCTCATCACCCCCAGTCTCTCGTCACCCCCAGTCTTTCTCGCCCCTGGTCTCTCAGGTGCCCCCAGTCTCTCTCGCCCCCTGGTCTCTCTTGCCCCCGCCGGGTCCCTCGTCACCCCCCAGTCTCTCTAGCCCCCAGTCTCTCACGTCACTTCCTCTCTCTCACCCCACAGTCTCTCTCGTGCCTGGTCTCTCTCGTCGTCCCCAGTCGCTATTGTCCCCGGTCTCTTAACCCCCCCACCCCCCGTCTCTCTCACCCCCGGTCTCTCTTGTCATCCCCTCTCTCTCACCCCCGGTCTCTCTTGTCATCCCCTCTCTCTTGACCCTGGTCTCTCTCGTCACCCCCGGTCTCTCTTGCCCCCGATCTCTCTCGCACCCAGTCTCTCTCTCTCCCGTGCTCTCTAGTCCGCGGTCTCTCGCCCCCCGGTCTCTCTCACCCACAGTTTCTCTCTCGCACCCGGTCCCTCTCTCTCCCGTGCTCTATAGTCCCCGGTCTCTCGCCCCCCGGTCTCTCTCACCCCCGGTCTCTCTTGTCATCCCCTCTCTCTTGCCCCCGATCTCTCTCGCACCCGGTCTCTCTCTCTCCCGTGTTCTCTAGTCCCCGGTCTCTCGCCCCCCGGTCTCTCTAACCTGCAGTCTCTCTCTCGCACCCGGTCTCTCTCTCTCCCGTGCTCTCTAGTCCCCGGTCTCTCGCCCCCCGGTCTCTCTCACCCACAGTTTCTCTCTCGCACCCGGTCTCTCTCTCTCCCGTGCTCTCTAGTCCCCGGTCTCTCGCCCCACGGTCTCTCTCACCCACAGTCTCTCTCTCGCACCCAATCTCTCTCTCTCCCGTGCTCTATAGTCCCCGGTCTCTCGCCCCCCGGTCTCTCTAACCTACAGTCTCTCTCTCGCACCCGGTCTCTCTCTCTCCCGTGCTCTATAGTCCCCGGTCTCTCGCCCCCCGGTCTCTCTCACCCACAGTTTCTCTCTCGCACCCGGTCTCTCTCTCTCCCGTGCTCTATAGTCCCCGGTCTCTCGCCCCCAGTCTCTCTCACCCACAGTCTCTCTCTCGCACCCGGTCTCTCTCTCTCCCGTGCTCTCTAGTCCCCGGTCTCTCGCACCCGGTCTCTCTCTCTCCCGTGCTCTATAGTCCCCGGTCTCTCACCCCCCGGTCTCTCTCACCCACAGTCTCTCTCTCTCTCGCACCCGGTCTCTCTCTCTCCCGTGCTCTATAGTCCCCGGTCTCTCACCCCCCGGTCTCTCTCACCCACAGTCTCTCTCTCGCCCCCGTTCTCTCTCGCACCCAATCTCTCTCGTCACCCCCCTCTCTCTCACCCCCGGTCTCTATCAACCCCCAGTCTCTCTCTCTCTCTCTCTTGCCCTGGTCTCTCTCTCTCATCCCCTGGCCTGTCTCTCGACCCCAGGCTCTATCACCCCGGTCTCTCTCTCTCACCACAGTCTCTCTCTTGCCCTCAGTCTGTCTCGACTCCCCAGTCTCTCTTGTCAACCCCTATCTTTCACCCCCCCGGTCTCTCTCGCCCCAGTCTCTCTCACCCACCACCCCCCCCACCCCGTCTCTCTCGCCCCCAGTCTCTCGCACACCCACCGTCTCTCTCGCACCCTGTCTCTCTCGTCATCCCCTCTCTCTCGACCCCGGTCTCTCTCTCGCCCCCTTTCCCTCTCGCCCGCGGGCTCTCTTGACCCCGGTCTCTCTCGTCGCCCCAGGTCTCTCTTGCACACAGTCTCTCTCATCGCCTCGAGTCTCTCTCGCCCCCGGTCTCTTTCGCACCTGGTCTATCTCGCCCCCAGTCTCTCATCACCCCCGGTCTCCCTCGCTCCCATTCTCTCTCTCGCCCCCGGTCTCCCTTGCCCCCAGTTTCTCTATCGCCCCCACTCTCTCTCTCACCCCCGGTCTCTCTCTCGCCCCCAGTCTCTCTCTCAGCACCAGTCTCTCTCTCGCTCCCGTTCTCTCTTCGCACCCAGTCTCTCTCTTGCCCCCAGTTTCTCTCTCGCCCCCGGACTCTCTCTCGCCCCCGGTTTCTCTCTCGCCCCCAGTTTCTCTCTCGCCCCCAGTTTCTCTCTCGCTCCCGTTCTCCATCTCGCCCCCCAGTCTCTCTCTCTCGCTCCCGTTCTCTCTCTCGCCCCCAGTCTCTCTCTCACTCCCGTTCTCTCTCTTGCCCCCGGTTTCTCTCTCGCCCCCAGCCTCCCTCTCACCCCCAGTTTCTCTCTTGCCCCCAGTTTCTCTCTCGCCCCCAGTTTCTCTCTCGCTCCCGTTCTCTCTCTCGCCCCCCAGTCTCTCTCTCGCTCCAGTTCTCTCTCTCGCCCCGGTTTCTCTCTCGCCCCCAAGTCTCTTTCTCGCCCCCAGTCTCTCTCTCACACCAGTTTCTCTCGCGTCCCCGGTCTCCCTCGCTACCGTTCTCTCTCTTGCCCCCGGTCTCTCCCTCGCTCCCGTTCTCTCTCTCACCCCCGCTCTCTCACCCCCGGTCTCTCTCTCTCCCCCCAGTCTCTCTCTTGCCGCCAGTCTCTCTCTCGTCCCCGGTCTCCCTCGCTCCCGTTCTCACTCTCGTTCCTGGTCTCCCTCGCTCCCATTCTCTCTCTCGCTTCCGGTTTCTCTCTCGCCCCCGTTCTCTCTCACGCTCCCGTTCTCTCTCTTTCCCCCCTTTTTCTCTCTTGCCCCCGTTCTCTCTCTCACCACCGGTCTCTCTCTCGCTCTCGTTCTCTCTCGCTCCCAGTTTCTCTCTCGCCCCCAGTCTCTCTCTCACCCCCAGTTTCTCTCTCGCCCCCAGTCTCTCTCTCTCGCCCCCAGTCTCTCCCTCACCCCCAGTTTCTCTCTCGCCCCCAGTCTCTCTCTCGCCCCCGGTTTCTCTCTCACTCCCGTTCACTCTCTCGCCCCCAGTTTCTCTCTCGCCCCCAGTCTCTCTCTCTCTCTCTCGCCCCCGGTCTGTGTCATCACCCCGGTCTCTCTCTCTCTCGCCCCCGGTCTGTCTGATCTCCCCGGTCTCTCTCTCTCTTGCCCCTGGTTTCTCTTTCGCACCCAGTCTCTCTCTCTCTCTCGCACCCGGTCTTTCACATCACTCCTGGTCTATCCTCACCCCCGGTATCTCATCAACCCCGGTCTCCCTCGCTCCCGGTCTCACTCAGCCCAAGTCTCTCTTGTCACCCCCGGTCTCTCTCGCCCCTGGTCACTCGTCAAACCCGGTCTCTCTCGCTCCCAGTTTCTCTCGCCCCTGGTCTCTTTCGCACCTGGTCTATCTCGACCCCGGATCTCTCTCGCTCCCATTCTCCTTCTTGCCCCCGGCATCTCTCTCACCCCACCGTCTCTCTCTCGTTCCCGGTCTCCCTCACTCCCGTTCTCTCTCTCACCCCCGGTCTCTCTCTTGCTCCCATTCTCTCTCTTGCCCCCGGTTTCTCTCTTACCCCTGTTCTCGCTCTCGTCCCCGGACACTCTCTCGCCCCCATTCTCTCTCTCACCCCCAGTTTTTCTCTCGTCCCCGGTCTCCCTCGCTCCCGTTCTCTCTCTCGTCCCCGGTCTCACCCGCCCCCAGTCTTTCTCTCGCCCCCAGTCTCTCTCTCGCCCCCAGTTTCTCTCTCGCCCCCAGTCATTATCTCGTCCCCGGACTCTCTCACACTCCCGTTTTCTCTCTCGCCCCCAGTCTTTCTGTCGTCCCCGGTCTCCCTCGCCCCCGTTCTCTCTCTCGCCCCCAGTTTCTCTCTCGCCCCCGTTCTGTCTCTCGCCCCCAGTTTCTCTCTCGCCCCCAGTCTCTCTCTCGCCCCCGTCTCTCTCTCGCCCCCATTCTCTCTCTCGCCCCCAGTCTCTCTCTCGCCTCCAGTCTCTCTCTCGCCCCCATTCTCTCTCTCGCCCCCGTTCTCTCTCTTGCCCCCGGTTTCTCTCTCGCCCCCGGTCTCTCTCTCGCCCCTGGTTTCTCTCTCGCCCCCAGTCTCTCTCTTGCCCCCAGTTTCTCTTTCGCCCCCAGTTTCTCTCTCGCCCCCGTTCTCTCTCTCGTCCCCGGTTTCTCTCTCGCCCCCAGTCTCTCTCTCGCCCCCAGTCTCTCTCTCGCCCCCAGGTTCTCTCTCGCCCCGTTCTCTCTCTCGTCCCCGGTTTCTCTCTCACTCCCGTTCTCTCTCTCGCCCCCAGTCTCTCTCTCGCCCCCAATCTCTCTCTCGCCCCCAGTTTCTCTCTCGCCCCGTTCTCTCTCTCGTCCCCGGTTTCTCTCTCACTCCCGTTCTCTCTCTCGCCCCCAGTTTCTCTCTCGCCCCGTTCTCTCTCTCGTCCCCGGTTTCTCTCTCACTCCCGTTCTCTCTCTTGCCCCCGGTTTCTCTCTCGCCCCGTTCTCTCTCTCGTCCCCGGTTTCTCTCTCACTCCCGTTCTCTCTCTCGCCCCCAGTCTCTCTCTCGCCCCCAAGTCTTTCACTCATCCCCGGTCTCCCTCGCTCCCATTGCCTCTCTCGCCCCCGGTTTCTCTCTCGCCCCTGTTCTCTCTGTCGCTCCCGTTCTCTCTCTTACCCCCGGTTTCTCTCTTGCCCCCGTTCTCTCTGTCGCCCCCGGTCTCTCTTTCGCTCCCGTTCTCTCTCGCCTCCTGTTTCTCTCTCGCCCCCAGTCTCTCTCTCGCCCCCAGTCTCTCTCTTGCCCCCAGTTTCTCTCTCGCCCCCAGTTTCTCTCTCGCCCCCGTTCTCTCTCTCGTCCCCAGTTTCTCTCTCGCCCCCAGTTTCTCTCTCGCCCCCAGTCTCTCTCTCGCCCCCGGTTTCTCTCACACTCCCGTTCTCTCTCTCACCCCCAGTTTCTCTTTCGCCACAAGTCTCTCTCTCGCCCCCGGTTTCTCTCTCGCTCGCAGTCTCTCTCTCACCCCCGCTCTCTCTCCCTCGCCCCCAGTTTCTCTCTCACCCCCGTTCTCTCTCTCGTCCCCGGTTTCTCGCTCACTCCCGTTCTCTCTCACCCCCAGTCTGTCTCTCGCCCCCAGTCTGTCTCTCGCCGCCAGTCTCTCTCTCGCCCTCATTCTCTCTCTCGCCACCGTTCTCTCTCTCGCCTCCGTTCTCTCTCTTGCTTCCGATTTCTCTCTCGCCCCCGGTCTCTCTCTCGCCCCTGGTTTCTCTCTCGCCCCCAGTCTCTCTCTCGCCCCCGGTCTCTCTCTCATCGCTGGTTTCTCTCTCACTCCCCCGTTCTCTCTCTCGCCCCTGCTCTCTCTCATCACCGGTCTCTCTCTCACCCCCAGTTTCTCTCTCGCCCCCAGTCTCTCTCTTGCCCCCAGTTTCTCTCTCGCCCCCAGTTTCTCTCTCACCCCCGTTCTCTCTCTCGTCCCCGGTTTCTCTCTCACTCCCGTTCTCTCTCTCGCCCCCAGTTTCTCTCTCGCCCCCAGTCTCTCTCTCGCCCCCAGTCTCCCTCACACCCCCAGTTTCTATCCCGCCCCCAGTCTCTCTCTCGCCCCCGGTTTCTCTCTCACTCCCGTTCTCTCTCTCGCCCCCAGTCTCTCTCTCGCCCCCAGTCTCTCTCTCGCCCCCAGTTTCTCTCTCGCCCCCAGTTTCTCTCTTGCCCCCAGTCTCTCTCTAACCCCCGCTCTCTCTCTCTCGCCCCCACTTTCTCTCTCACTCCCGTTCTCTCTCTCGCCCCCAGTCTGTCTCTCGCCCCCAGTCTGTCTCTCTCCCCCAGTCTCTCTCTCGCCCCCAAGTCTCTTTCTCGCCCCCAGTCTCTCTCTCGCCCCAGTCTCTCTCTCGTCCCCGGTCTCCCTCTCTCCCGTTCTCTCTCGTGCCCCCGGTCTCTCCCTCGCTCCCGTTCTCTCTCTCACCCCCGCTCTCTCACCCCCGGTCTCTCTCTCTCCCCCCAGTCTCTCTCTTGCCCCCAGTCTCTCTCTCGTCCCCGGTCTCCCTCGCTCCCGTTCTCTCTCTCGTCCCTGGTCTCCCTCGCTCCCATTCTCTCTCTCGCCCCTGTTTTCTATCTCGCCCCCAGTCTCTTTCTCACTCCCGTTCTCTCTCTCTCGCCCCCAGTTTCTCTCTCGCCCCCGTTCTCTCTCACGCTCCTGTTCTCTCTCTCGCCCCCGGTCTCGCCCTCGCTCTTGTTCTCTCTCGCTCCCAGTTTCTCTCTCGGCCCCAGTGTCTCTCTCACCCCCAGTTTCTCTCTCGCCCCCAGTCTCTCTCTCACCCCCAGTCTCTCCCTCACCCCCAGTTTCTCTCTCGCCCCCAGTCTCTCTCTCGCCCCCGGTTTCTCTCTCACTCCCGTTCTCTCTCTCGCCCCCAGTTTCTCTCTCGCCCCCAGTCTCTCTCTCTCTCTCGCCCCCGGTCTGTGTCATCACCCCGGTCTCTCTCTCTCTCGCCCCCGGTCTGTCTGATCTCCCAGGTCTCTCTCTCTCTTGCCCCTGGTTTCTCTTTCGCCCCCAGTCTCTCTCTCACTCTCGCACCCGGTCTGTCACATCACTCCTGGTCTATCGTCACCCCCGGTATCTCATCAACCCCGGTCTCCCTCGCTCCCAGTCTCACTCACCCCCAGTCTCTCTTGTCAACCCCGGTCTCTCTAGCCCCTGGTCACTCGTCAAACCCGGTCTCTCTCGCTCCCAGTTTCTCTCGCCCCTGGTCTCTTTCGCACCTGGTCTATCTCGACCCCGGTCTCTCTCTCGCTCCCATTCTCCTTCTTGCCCCCGGTTTCTCTCTCACCCCACTGTCTCTCTCTCGTTCCCGGTCTCCCTCACTCCCGTTCTCTCTCTCACCCCCGGTCTCACTCTTGCTCCCATTCTCTCTCTTGCCCCCGGTTTCTCTCTCGCCCCCCAGTCTCTCTCTCGCCCCTGGTTTCTCTCTCGCCCCCAGTCTCTCTCTCGCCCCCAGTCTCTCTCTCGCCCCCAGTTTCTCTCTCGCCCCCAGTCTCTCTCTCGCCCCCAGTCTCTCTCTCGCCCCCAGTTTCTCTCTCGCCCCCAGTCTGTCTCTCGCCCCCAGTCTCTCTCTCCCTCCTGTTCTCTCTCTTGCCCCCAGTTTCTCTCTCGCTCCCAGTCTCTCTTTCGCCCCTGGTTTCTCTCTTGCCGTCAGTGTCTCTCTCGCGCCAGTCTCTCTCTCGCCCCTATTCTCTCTCTCACCCCCCGGTTTCTCTCTCGACCCCTGTCTCTCTCTCATCAACTGTCTCTCTCTCGCTCCCATTCTCTCTTTCGCCCCCATTCTCTCTCTCGCCCCCAGTCTCTCTCTTGTCCCCGGTCTCCCTCGCTCCCATTCTCTCTCTCGCCCGTGGTCTCTCTCTCGATCCCATTCTCTCTCTTGCCCCTGGTTTCGCTCTCGCCCCCAGTCTCTCTCTCGCCCCCAGTCACTCTCTCGTCCCCGGTCTCACTCGCTCCCATTCTCTCTCTCGCCCGTGGTCTCACTCTCGCTCCCATTCTCTCTCTTGCCCCTGGTTTCTCTCTTACCCCTGTTCTCTCTCTCGCCCCCAGTCTCTCTCTCGCCCCCAGTCTCTCTCTCACCCCCGTTCTCTCTCTCGCCCCCGGTTTCTCTCTCGTCCCCAGTCTCTCTCTCGCTCCCAAGTTTCTCTCTCGCCCCCAGTCATTCTCTCGTCCCCGGACTCTCTCTCACTCCCGTTTTCTCTCTCGCCCCCAGTCTTTCTCTCGTGCCCGGTCTCCCTCGCTCCCGTTCTCTCTCTCGTCCCCGGTCTCCCTCGCCCCCAATCTCTCTCCCGCCCCCGGTTTCTTTCTCGCCCCCGTTCTCTCTCTCGCCCCCATTTTCTCTCTCGCCCCCGTTTTCTCTCTCGCCCCCAGTTTCTCTCTCGCCCCCAGTCTCTCTCTCTCGCCCCCAGTCTCTCTCTCGCCCCCATTCTCTCTCTCGCCCCCAGTCTCTTTCTCGCCCCCAGTCTCTCTCTCACCCCCATTCTCTCTCTCGCCCCCGTTCTCTCTCTTGCCCCCGGTTTCTCTCTCGCCCCCGGTCTCTCTCTCGCCCCTGGTTTCTCTCTCGCCCCCAGTCTCTCTCTTGCCCCCAGTTTCTCTTTCGCCCCCAGTTTCTCTCTCGCCCCCGTTCTCTCTCTCTTCCCCGGTTTCTCTCTCGCCCCCAGTCTCTCTCTCGCCCCCAGTCTCTCTCTCGCCCCCAGTTTCTCTCTCGCCCCGTTCCCTCTCTCGTCCCCGGTTTCTCTCTCACTCCCGTTCTCTCTCTCGCCCCCAGTCTCTCTCTCGCCCCCAGTCTCTCTCTCATCCCCGACTCCCTCGCTCCCGTTCTCTCTCTCATCCCCGGTCTCCCTCGCTCCCATTCTCTCTCTCGCCCCCGTTCTCTCTCTCGCCCCCAGTCTCTCTCTCACCCCCGTTCTCTCTCTCTCTCGCCCCCGGTTTCTCTCTCGCCCCTGTTCTCTCTCTCGCTCCCGTTCTCTCTCTTGCCCCCGGTTTCTCTCTTGCCCCCGTTCTCTCTGTAGCCCCCGGTCTCTCTCTCGCTCCCGTTCTCTCTCGCCCCCTGTTTCTCTCTCGCCCCCAGTCTCTCTCTCGCCCCTAGTCTCTCTCTTGCCCCCAGTTTCTCTCTCGCCCCCAGTTTCTCTCTCGCCCCCGTTCTCTCTCTCGTCCCTGGTTTCTCTCTCGCCCCCAGTCTCTCTGTCGCCCCCAGTCTCTCTCTCGCCCCCAGTTTCTCTCTCGCCCCCGTTCTCTCTCTCGTCCCCGGTTTCCCTCTCACTCCCGTTCTCTCTCTCGCCCCCAGTTTCTCTCTCGCCCCCAGTTTCTCTCTCGCCCCCACTCTCTCTCTCGCCCCCGGTTTCTCTCACACTCCCGTTCTCTCTCTCACCCCCAGTTTCTCTCTCGCCCCCAGTCTCTCTCTCGCCCCCGGTTTCTCTCTCGCCCCCAGTCTCTCTCTCACCCCCGCTCGCTCTCATCTCGCCCCCAGTTTCTCTCTCAACCCCGTTCTCTCTCTCGTCCCTGGTTTCTCTCTCACTCCCGTTCTCTCTCGCCCCCAGTCTGTCTCTCGCCCCCAGTGTGTCTCTCGCCGCCAGTCTCTCTCTCGCCCCCATTCTCTCTCTCGCCCCCTTTCTCTCTCGCGCCCCCGTTCTCTCTCTTGCTTCCGATTTCTCTCTCAACCCCGTTCTCTCTCTCGTCCCTGGTTTCTCTCTCACTCCCGTTCTCTCTCTCGCCCGTGGTCTCTCTCTCGATCCCATTCTCTCTCTTGCCCCTGGTTTCGCTCTCGCCCCAGTCTGTCTCTCGCCCCCAGTCACTCTCTCGTCCCCGGTCTCCCTCGCTCCCATTCTCTCTCTCGCCCGTGGTCTCTCTCTCGCTCCCATTCTCTCTCTCGCCCCCAGTCTCTCTCTCGCCCCCAGTCTCTCTCTCACCCCCGTTCTCTCTCTCGCCCCCGGTTTCTCTCTCGTCCCCAGTCTCTCTCTCGCTCCCAGTTTCTCTCTCGCCCCCAGTCTTTCTCTCGCCCCGGTCTCTCTCTCGCCCCCAGTTTCTCTCTCGCCCCCAGTCATTCTCTCATCCCCGGACTCTCTCTCACTCCCGTTTTCACTCTCGCCCCCAGTCTTTCTCTCGTGCCCGGTCTCCCTCGCCCCCGTTCTCTCTCTCGTCCCCGGTCTCCCTCGCCCCCAATCTCTCTCCCGCCCCCGGTTTCTTTCTCGCCCCCGTTCTCTCTCTCGCCCCCAGTTTCTCTCTCGCCCCCGTTCTCTCTCTCGCCCCCAGTTTCTCTCTCGCCCCCAGTCACTCTCTCGCCCCCAGTCTCTCTCTCGCCCCCATTCTCTCTCTCGCCCCCAGTCTCTTTCTCGCCCCCAGTCTCTCTCTCGCCCCCATTCTCTCTCTCGACCCCGTTCTCTCTCTTGCCCCCGGTTTCTCTCTCGCCCCCGGTCTCTCTCTCGCCCCTGGTTTCTCTCTCGCCCCCAGTCTCTCTCTTGCCCCCAGTTTCTCTTTCGCCCCCAGTTTCTCTCTCGCCCCCGTTCTCTCTCTCTTCCCCGGTTTCTCTCTCGCCCCCAGTCTCTCTCTCGCCCCCAGTCTCTCTCTCGCCCCCAGTTTCTCTCTCGCCCCGTTCTCTCTCTCGTCCCCGGTTTCTCTCTCACTCCCGTTCTCTCTCTCGCCCCCAGTCTCTCTCTCGCCCCCAGTCTCTCTCTCATCCCCGACTCCCTCACTCCCGTTCTCTCTCTCATCCCCGGTCTCCCTCGCTCCCATTCTCTCTCTCGCCCCCGTTCTCTCTCTCGCCCCCAGTCTCTCTCTCACCCCCGTTCTCTCTCTCTCACGCCCCCGGTTTCTCTCTCGCCCCTGTTCTCTCTCTCGCTCCCGTTCTCTCTCTTGCCCCCGGTTTCTCTCTCGCCCCCGTTCTCTCTCTCGTCCCCGGTTTCTCTCTCACTCCCGTTCTCTCTCTCGCCCCCAGTTTCTCTCTCGCCCCCAGTTTCTCTCTCGCCCCCAGTCTCTCTCTCGCCCCCGGTTTCTCTCACACTCCCGTTCTCTCTCTCACCCCCAGTTTCTCTCTCGCCCCCAGTCTCTCTCTCGCCCCCGGTTTCTCTCTCGCCCCCAGTCTCTCTCTCACCCCCGCTCTCTCTCTCGCCCCCAGTTTCTCTCGCAACCCCGTTCTCTCTCTCGTCCCCGGTTTCTCTCTCACTTCCGTTCTCTCTCGCCCCCAGTCTGTCTCTCGCCCCCAGTGTGTCTCTCGCCGCCAGTCTCTCTCTCGCCCCCATTCTCTCTCTCGCTCCCGTTCTCTCTCGCGCCCCCGTTCTCTCTCTTGCTTCCGATTTCTCTCTCAACCCCGTTCTCTCTCTCGTCCCTGGTTTCTCTCTCACTCCCGTTCTCTCTCGCCCCCAGTCTGTCTTTCGCCCCCAGTGTGTCTCTCGCCGCCAGTCTCTCTCTCGCCCCCATTCTCTCTCTCGCACCCGTTCTCTCTCGCGCCCCCGTTCTCTCTCTTGCTTCCGTTTTCTCTCTCGCCCCCGGTCTCTCTCTCGCCCCTGGTTTCTCTCTAGCCCCCAGTCTCTCTCTCGCCCCTGCTCTCTCTCACCACCGGTCTCTCTCTCACCCCCAGTTTCTCTCTCGCCCCCAGTCACTCTCTTGCCCCCAGTTTCTCTCTCGCCCCCAATTTGTCTCTCACCCCCGTTCTCTCTCTCGTCCCCGGTTTCTCTGTCACTCCCGTTCTCTCTCTCGCCCCCAGTTTCTCTCTCGCCCCCAGTCTCTCTCTCGCCCCCAGTCTCCCTCACACCCCCAGTTTCTCTCTCGCCCCCAGTCTCTCTCTCACCCCCGGTTTCTCTCTCACTCCCGTTCTCTCTCTCGCCCCCAGTCTCTCTCTCGCCCCCAGTCTCTCTCTCACCCCCAGTTACTCTCTCGCCCCCAGTCTCTCTCTAACCCCCGCTCTCTCTCTCTCGCCCCCACTTTCTCTCTCACTGCCATTCTCTCTCTCGCCCCCAGTCTGTCTCTCGCCCCCAGTCTCTCTCTCGCCCCAGTCTCTCTCTCGTCCCCGGTCTCCCTCGCTCAGGTTCTCTCTCTTGCCCCCGGTCTCTCCCTCGCTCCCGTTCTCTCTCTCACCCCCGCTCTCTCACCCCCGGTCTCTCTCTCTCCCCCCAGTCTCTCTCTCGCCCCCAGTCTCTCTCTCTCCCTCGCCCCCGGTCTGTGTCATCACCCCGGTCTCTCTATCTCTCGCCCCCGGTCTGTCTGATCTCCCCGGTCTCTCTCTCTCTTGCCCCTGGTTTCTCTTTTGCCCCTCGTCTCTCTCTCTCTCGCACCCGGTCTGTCACATCACTCCTGGTCTATCGTCACTGGTCTCCCTCGCTCCCGTTCTCTCACTCGTCCCTGGTCTCCCTCGCTCCCATTCTCTCTCTCGCCCCTGTTTTCTCTCTCGCCCCCAGTCTCTCTCTCACTCCCGTTCTCTCTCTCTCGCCCCCGGTTTCTCTCTCGCCCCCGTTCTCTCTCACGCTCCCGTTCTCTCTCTTTCCCCCGGTTTCTCTCTTGCCCCCGTTCTCTCTCTCGCCCACGGTCTCGCTCTCGCTCTTGTTCTCTCTCGCTCCCAGTTTCTCTCTTGCCCCCAGTCTCTCTCTCACCCCCAGTTTCTCTCTCGCCCCCAGTCTCTCTCTCGCCCCCAGTCTCTCCCTCACCCCCAGTTTCTCTCTCGCCCCCAGTCTCTCTCACGCCCCCGGTTTCTCTCTCGCCCCCAGTCTCTCTCTCTCCCTCGCCCCCGGTCTGTGTCATCACCCCGGTCTCTCTATCTCTCGCCCCCGGTCTGTCTGATCTCCCCGGTCTCTCTCTCTCTTGCCCCTGGTTTCTCTTTTGCCCCTCGTCTCTCTCTCTCTCGCACCCGGTCTGTCACATCACTCCTGGTCTATCGTCACCCCCGGTATCTCATCAACCCCGGTCTCCCTCGCTCCCGGTCTCACTCACCCCAAGTCTCTCTTGTCACCCCCGGTCTCTCTCGCCCCTGGTCACTCGTCAAACCCGGTCTCTCTCGCTCCCAGTTTCTCTCGCCCCTGGTCTCTTTCGCACCTGGTCTATCTCGACCCCGGTCTCTCCCTCGCTCCCATTCTCCTTCTTGCCCCCGGTTTCTCTCTCACCCCACCGTCTCTCTCTCTCGTTCCCGGTCTCCCTCACTCCCGTTGTCTCTCTCACCCCCGGTCTCTCTCTTGCTCCCATTCTCTCTCTTGCCCCTGGTTCCTCTCTCGCCCCCCAGTCTCTCTCTCGCCCCTGGTTTCTCTCTCGCCCCCAGTCTCTCTCTCGCCCCCAGTCTCTCTCTCGCCCCCAGTTTCTCTCTCGCCCCCAGTCTCTCTCTCGCCCCCAGTCTCTCTCTCGCCCCCAGTTTCTCTCTCGCCCCCAGTCTGTCTCTCGCCCCCAGTCTCTCTCTCACTCCTGTTCTCTCTCTTGCCCCCGGTTTCTCTCTCGCACCCAGTCTCTCTTTCGCCCCTGGTTTCTCTCTTGCCGTCAGTGTCTCTCTCGCGCCCAGTCCCTCTCTCGCCCCTAGTCTCTCTCTCCCCCCCCCGTTATCTCTCTCTCCCCCAGTCTCTATCTCATCCCCTGTCTCTCTCTCACTCCCATTCTCTCTTTCGCCCCCAGTCTCTCTCTCGCCCCCAGTCTCTCTCTCGTCCCCGGTCTCCCTCGCTCCCATTCTCTCTCTCACCTGTGGTCTCTCTCTCGATCCCATTCTCTCTCTTGCCCCCGGTTTCGCTCTCGCCCCCAGTCTCTCTCTCGCCCCCAGTCTCTCTCTCGCTCCCAGTCTCTCTCTCGCCCGTGGTCTCTCTCTCGCTCCCATTCTCTCTCTTGCCCCCGGTTTCTCTCTTACCCCTGTTCTCTCTCTCGCCCCCCGTCTCTCTCTCACCCCCGTTCTCTCTCTCGCCCCCAGTCTCTCCCTCGCTCCCAGTTTCTCTCTCGCCCCCAGTCTTTCTCTCGCCCCCGGTCTCTCTCTCGCCCCCGGTCTCTCTCTCGCCCCCAGTTTCTCTCTCGCCCCCAGTCTATCTCTCGACCCCGGTCTCCCTCGCTCCCGTTCTCTCTCTCGTCCCCGGTCTCCCTCGCTCCCAATCTCTCTCTCGCCCCCGGTTTCTTTCTCGCCCACGTTCTCTCTCTTGCCCCAGTTTCTCTCTCGCCCCCAGTCATTCTCTCATCCCCGGACTCTCTCTCACTCCCGTTTTCTCTCTCGCCCCCAGACTTTCTCTCGACCCCGGTCTCCCTCGCTCGCGTTCTCTCTCTCGTCCCCGGTCTCCCTCTCTCCCAATCTCTCTCTCGCCCCCGGTTTCTTTCTCGCCCACGTTCTCTCTCTTGCCCACAGTTTCTCTCTCGCCCCCGTTCTCTCTCTCGCCCCCAGTTTCTCTCTCGCCCCCAGTCTCTCTCTCGCCCCCAGTCTCTCTCTCGCCCCCATTCTCTCTCTCGCCCCCAGTCTCTCTCTCGCACCCAGTCTCTCTCTCGCCCCCATTCTCTCTCTCGCCCCCGTTCTCTCTCTTGCCCCCGGTTTCTCTCTCGCCCCCCGGTCTCTCTCTCGCCCCTGGTTTCTCTCTCGCCCCCAGTCTCTCTCTTGCCCCCAGTTTCTCTTTCGCCTCTAGTTTCTCTCTCGCCCCCGTTCTCTCTCTCGTCCCCGGTTTCTCTCTCGCCCCCAGTCTTTCTCTCGACCCCGGTCTCCCTCGCACCCGTTCTCTCTCTCGTCCCCGGTCTCCCTCGCCCCCAATCTCTCTCTCGCCCCCAGTTTCTCTCTCGCCCCCGTTCTCTCTCTCGTTCCCGGTTTCTCTCTCACTCCCGTTCTCTCTTTCGCCCCCAGTCTCTCTCTCCCCCCAGTGTCTCTCTCATCCCCGACTCCCTCGCCCCCGTTCTCTCTCTTGTCCCCGGTTTCTCTCTCACTCCCATTCTCTCTCTCGCCCCCCGGTCTCTCTCTCGCCCCTGGTTTCTCTCTCGCCCCCAGTCTCTCTCTTGCCCCCAGTTTCTCTTTCGCCCCCAGTCTCTCTCTCACCCCCGTTCTCTCTCTCTCGCCCCCGGTTTCTCTCTCGCCCCTGTTCTCTCTCTCGCTCCCATTCTCTCTCTTGCCCCCGGTTTCTCTCTTGCCCCCGTTCTCTCTGTCGCCCCCGGTCTCTCTCTCGCATCTGGTTTCTCTCTCGCCCCCAGTCTCTCTCTCGCCCCCAGTCTCTCTCTCACCCCGAGTCTCTCTCTTGCCCCCAGTTTCTCTCTCACCCCCAGTTTCTCCCTCGCCCCTGTTTTCTCTCTCGTCCCCGGTTTCTCTCTCGCCCCCAGTCTCTCTGTCGCCCCCAGTCTCTCTCTCGCCCCCATTCTCTCTCTCGCCCCCAGTCTCTCTCTCGCCCCCAGTCTCTCTCTCGCCCCCATTCTCTCTCTCGCCCCCAGTCTCTCTCTTGCCCCCGGTTACTCTCGCCCCCGGTCTCTCTCTCGCGCCTGGTTTCTCTCTCGCCCCCAGTCTCTCTCTTGCCCCCAGTTTCTCTTTCGCCCCCAGTTTCTCTCTCGCCCCCGTTCTCTCTCTCGTCCCCGGTTTCTCTCTCGCCCCCAGTCTTTCTCTCGACCCCGGTCTCCCTCGCTCCCGTTCTCTCTCTCGTCCCCGGTCTCCCTCGCCCCCAATCTCTCTCTCGCCCCCAGTTTCTCTCTCACTCCTATTCTCTCTCTCGTCCCGGGTTTCTCTCTCACTCCCGTTCTCTCTCTCGCCCCCAGTTTCTCTCTCGCCCCCAGTTTCTCTCTCGCCCCCAGTCTCTCTCTCGCCCCCAGGCTCTCTCTTGCCCCCGGTTTCTCTCTTGCCCCCGTTCTCTCTGTCGCCCCCGGTCTCTCTCTCGCATCTGGTTTCTCTCTCGCCCCCAGTCTCTCTCTCGCCCCCAGTCTCTCTCTCACCCCGAGTCTCTCTCTTGCCCCCAGTTTCTCTCTCACCCCCAGTTTCTCTCTCGCCCCTGTTTTCTCTCTCGTCCCCGGTTTCTCTCTCGCCCCCAGTCTCTCTGTCGCCCCCAGTCTCTCTCTCGCCCCCATTCTCTCTCTCGCCCCCAGTCTCTCTCTCTCCCCCAGTCTCTCTCTCGCCCCCATTCTCTCTCTCGCCCCCAGTCTCTCTCTTGCCCCCGGTTTCTCTCTCGCCCCCGGTCTCTCTCTCGCCCTTGGTTTCTCTCTCGCCCCTAGTCTCTCTCTTGCCCCCAGTTTCTCTTTCGCCCCCAGTTTCTCTCTCGCCCCCGTTCTCTCTCTCGTCCCCGGTTTCTCTCTCGCCCCCAGTCTTTCTCTCGACCCCGGTCTCCCTCGCTCCCGTTCTCTCTCTCGTCCCCGGTCTCCCTCGCACCCAATCTCTCTCTCGCCCCCAGTTTCTCTCTCGCCCCCGTTCTCACTCTCGTCCCGGGTTTCTCTCTCACTCCCGTTCTCTCTCTCGCCCCCAGTCTCTCTCTCGCCCCCAGTCTCTCTCTCATCCCCGACTCCCTCGCCCCCGTTCTCTCTCTCGTCCCCGGTTTCTCTCTCACTCCCATTCTCTCTCTCGCCCCCGTTCTCTCTCTCGCCCCCAGTTCTTCTCTCACCCCCGTTCTCTCTCTCTTGCCCCCGGTTTCTCTCTCGCCCCTGTTCTCTCTCTCGCTCCCGTTCTCTCTCGCCCCCTGTTTCTCTCTCGCCCCCAGTCTCTCTCTCACCCCGAGTCTCTCTCTTGCCCCCAGTTTCTCTCTCGACCCCAGTTTCTCTCTCGCCCCTGTTTTCTCTCTCGTCCCCGGTTTCTCTCTCACCCCCAGTCTCTCTGTCGCCCCCAGTCTCTCTCTCGCCCCCAGTTTCTCTCTCGCCCCCGTTCTTTCTCTGATCCCCGGTTTCTCTCTCACTCCCGTTCTCTCTCTCGCCCCCAGTTTCTCTCTCGCCCCCAGTCTCTCTCTCGCCCCCGGTTTCTCTCTCGCCCCCAGTCTCTCTCTCACCCCCGCTCTCTCTCTCTCGCCCCCAGTTTCTCACTCACCCCCGTTCTCTCTCTCATCCCCGGTTTCTCTCTCACCCCTGTTCTCTCTCTCGTCCCCGGTTTCTCTCTCACTCCCGTTCTCTCTCGCCCCCATTCTCTCTCTCGCCCCCGTTCTCTCTCTCACACCCGTTCTCTCTCTTGCCCCCAATTTCTCTCTCACCCCCGGTCTCTCTCTCGCCCCTGGTGTCTCTCTCGCCCCCAGTCTCTCTCTCGCCCCCGGTCTCTCTCTCACCGCTGGTTTCTCTCTCACTCCCCGTTCTCTCTCTCGCCACTGCTCTCTCTCACCACCGGTCTCTCTCTCACCCCCAGTTTCTCTCTCGCCCCCAATCTCTCTCTTGCCCCCAGTTTCTCTCTCGCCCCCAGTCTCTCTCTCGTCCCTGTTTTCTCTCTCACTCCCGTCCTCTCTCTCGCCCCCAGTCTCTCTCTCGCCCCCAGTCTCTCTCACGCCCCCAGTTTCTCTCTCGCCCCCAATCTCTCTCTTGCCCCCAGTTTCTCTCTCGCCCCCAGTCTCTCTCTCGTCCCTGTTTTCTCTCTCACTCCCGTCCTCTCTCTCGCCCCCAGTCTCTCTCTCGCCCCCAGTCTCTCTCACGCCCCTGGTTTCTCTCTCACCCCCAGTCTCTCTCTCGCATCTGGTTTCTCTCTCGCCCCCAATCTCTCTCTCGCCCCCGGTTTCTCTCTTGCTCCCATTCTCTCTCTCGCCCCCAGTTTCTCTCTCGCCCCCGTTCTCTCTCTCGTTCCCGGTTTCTCTCTCACTCCCGTTCTCTCTCTCGCCCCCAGTCTCTCTCTCGCCCCCAGTCTCTCTCTCATCCCCGACTCCCTCGCCCCCGTTCTCTCTCTCGTCCCCGGTTTCTCTCTCACTCCCATTCTCTCTCTCGCCCCCGTTCTCTCTCTCGCCCCCAGTCTCTCTCTCACCCCCGTTCTCTCTCTCTCGCCCCCGGTTTCTCTCTTGCCCCTGTTCTCTCTCTCGCTCCCGTTCTCTCTCTTGCCCCCGGTTTCTCTCTTGCCCCCGTTCTCTCTGTCGCCCCCGGTCTCTCTCTCGCTCCCGTTCTCTCTCGCCCCCTGTTTCTCTCTCGCCCCCAGTCTCTCTCTCACCCCGAGTCTCTCTCTTGCCCCCAGTTTCTCTCTCGACCCCAGTTTCTCTCTCGCCCCTGTTTTCTCTCTCGTCCCCGGTTTCTCTCTCGCCCCCAGTCTCTCTGTCGCCCCCAGTCTCTCTCTCGCCCCCAGTTTCTCTCTCGCCCCCGTTCTTTCTCTCGTCCCCGGTTTCTCTCTCACTCCCGCTCTCTCTCTCGCCCCCAGTGTCTCTCTCGACCCCAGTTTCTCTCTCGCCCCCAGTCTCTCTCTCGCCCCCAGTCTCTCTCTCGCCCCCGGTTTCTCTCACACTCCCGTTCTCTCTCTCACCCCCAGTTTCTCTCTCGCCCCCAGTCTCTCTCTCGCCCCCGGTTTCTCTCTCGCCCCCAGTCTCTCTCTCACCCCCGCTCTCACTCTCTCGCCCCCAGTTTCTCTCTCACCCCCGTTCTCTCTCTCGTCCCCGGTTTCTCTCTCACTCCCGTTCTCTCTCGCCCCCATTCTCTCTCTCGCCCCCGTTCTCTCTCTCACCCCCGTTCTCTCTCTTGTCCCCAATTTCTCTCTCACCCCCGGTCTCTCTCTCGCCCCCGGTCTCTCTCTCACCGCTGGTTTCTCTCTCACTCCCCCGTTCTCTCTGTCGCCCCTGCTCTCTCTCACCACCGGTCTCTCTCTCACCCCCAGTTTCTCTCTCGCCCCCAATCTCTCTCTTGCCCCCTGTTTCTCTCTCGCCCCCAGTCTCTCTCTCGTCCCTGTTTTCTCTCTCACTCCCGTCCTCTCTCTCGCCCCCAGACTCTCTCTCGCCCCCAGTCTCTCTCTCGCCCCTGGTTTCTCTCTCGCCCCCAGTCTCTCTCTCGCATATGGTTTCTCTCTCGCCCCCAGTCTCTCTCTCGCCCCCGGTTTCTCTCTTGCTCCCATTCTCTCTCTTGCCCCCGGTTTCTCTCTCGCCCCCCAGTCTCTCTCTCGCCCCTAGTTTCTCTCTCGCCCCCAGTCTCTCTCTCGCCCCAGTCTCTCTCTCGCCCCCAGTCTCTCTCTCGCCCCCATTCTCTCTCTCGACCCCAGTCTCTCTCTCACCCCCAGTCTCTCTCTCGCCCCCATTCTCTCTCTCGCCCCCAGTCTCTCTCTTGCCCCCGGTTTCTCTCTCGCCCCCGGTCTCTCTCTCGCCCCTGGTTTCTCTCTCGCCCCCAGTCTCTCCCTCGCTCCCAACCTCTCTCTCGCCCCCAGTTTCTCTCTCGCCCCCGTTCTCTCTCTCGTCCCCGGTTTCTCTCTCACTCCCGTTCTCTCTCTCGCCCCCAGTCTCTCTCTCGCCCCCAGTCTCTCTCTCATCCCCGAATCCCTCGCCCCCGTTCTCTCTCTCGTCCCCGGTTTCTCTCTCTCTCCCATTCTCTCTCTCGCCCCCGTTCTCTCTCTCGCCCCCAGTCTCTCTCTCACCCCCGTTCTCTCTCTCTCGCCCCCGGTTTCTCTCTCGCCCCTGTTCTCTCTCTCGCTCCCGTTCTCTCTCTTGCCCCCGGTTTCTCTCTTGCCCCCGTTCTCTCTGTCGCCCCCGGTCTCTCTCTCGCTCCCGTTCTCTCTCACCCCCTGTTTCTCTCTCGCCCCCAGTCTCTATCTCACCCCGAGTCTCTCTCTTGCCCCCAGTTTCTCTCTCGCCCCCAGTTTCTCTCTCGCCCCTGTTTTCTCTCTCGCCCCCAGTCTCTCTGTCGCCCCCAGTCTCTCTCTCGCCCCCAGTTTCTCTCTCGCCCCCGTTCTTTCTCTCGTCCCCGGTTTCTCTCTCACTCCCGTTCTCTCTCTCGCCCCCAGTTTCTCTCTCGCCCCCAGTTTCTCTCTCGCCCCCAGTCTCTCTCTCGCCCCCGGTTTCTCTCTCGCCCCCAGTCTCTCTCTCACCCCCGCTCTCTCTCTCTCACCCCCAGTTTCTCTCTCACCCCCGTTCTCTCTCTCATCCCCGGTTTCTCTCACACCCCCGTTCTCTCTCTCGTCCCCGGTTTCTCTCTCACTCCCGTTCTCTCTCGCCCCCATTCTCTCTCTTGCCCCCGTTCTCTCTCTCACCCCCGTTCTCTCTCTTGCCATCAGTTCTCTCTCGCCCCCGGTCTCTCTCTCGCCCCTGGTTTCTCTCTCGCCCCCAGTCACTCTCACGCCCCCGGTCTCTCTCTCACCGCTGGTTTCTCTCTCACTCCCCCGTTCTCTCTCTCGCCCCTGCTCTCTCTCACCACTGGTCTCTCTCTCACCCCCAGTTTCTCTCTCACTCCCGTCCTCTCTCTCGCCCCCAGTCTCTCTCTCGCCCCCAGTCTCTCTCCCGCCCCCGTTCTCTCTCTTGCCCCCGGTTTCTCTCTCGCCCCCGGTCTCTCTCTCGCATCTGGTTTCTCTCTCGCCCCCAGTCTCTCTCTCGCCCCCGGGTTCTCTCTTGCTCCCATTCTCTCTCTTGCCACGGTTTCTCTCTCGCCCCCCAGTCTCTCTCTCACCCCTGGTTTCTCTCTCGCCCCCAGTCTCTCTCTCGCCCCCAGTCTCTCTCTCGCCCCCAGTTTCTCTCTCGCCCCCAGTCTCTCTCTCGCCCCCAGTCTCTCTCTCACCCCCAGTTTCTCTCTCGCCCCCAGTCTGTCTCTCGCCCCCGGTCTCTCTCTCACTCCTGTTCTCTCTCTTGCCCCCGGTTTCTCTCTCGCTCCCAGTCTCATCTTTCGCCCCTGGTTTCTCTCTTGCCGTCAGTGTCTCTCTCGCGCCCATTCTCTCTCTCGCCCCCAGTCTCTCTCTCATCCCCTGTCTCTCTCTCGCTCCCATTCTCTCTTTTGCCCCCAGTCTCTCTCTCGCCCCCAGTCTCTCTCTCGTCCCCGGTCTCCCTCGCTCCCATTCTCTATCTCGCCCGTGGTCTCTCTCTCGATCCCATTCTCTCTCTTGCCCCCGGTTTCGCTCTCGCCCCCAGTCTCTCTCTCGCCCCCAGTCTCTCTCTCGCCCCCAGTCTCTCTCTCGTCCCCGGTCTCCCTCGCTCCCATTCTCTCTCTCGCCCGTGGTCTCTCTCTCGCTCCCATTCTCTCTCTCGCCCCCAGTTTCTCTCTCACCCCCGTTCTCTCTCGCCCCCAGTCTCTCTCTCGCCCCCAGTCTCTCTCTTGCCCCCAGTCTCTCTCTCGCCCCCAGTTTCTCTCTCGCCCCCGTTCTCTCTCTCGTCCCCGGTTTCTCTCTCACTCCCGTTCTCTCTCTCGCCCCCAGTTTCTCTCTCGCCCCCAGTTTCTCTCTCACCCCCAGTTTCTCTCTCGCGCCCAGTCTCTCTCTCGCCCCCAGTCTCTCTCTCATCCCCTGTCTCTCTCTCGCTCCCATTCTCTCTTTTGCCCCCAGTCTCTCTCTCGCCCCCAGTCTCTCTCTCGTCCCCGGTCTCCCTCGCTCCCATTCTCTCTCTCGCCCGTGGTCTCTCTCTCGATCCCATTCACTCTCTTGCCCCCGGTTTCGCTCTCGCCCCCAGTCTCTCTCTCGCCCCCAGTCTCTCTCTCGCCCCCAGTCTCTCTCTCGTCCCCGGTCTCCCTCGCTCCCATTCTCTCTCTCGCCCGTGGTCTCTCTCTCGCTCCCATTCTCTCTCTCGCCCCCAGTTTCTCTCTCACCCCCGTTCTCTCTCGCCCCCAGTCTCTCTCTCGCCCCCAGTCTCTCTCTTGCCCCCAGACTCTCTCTCGCCCCCAGTTTCTCTCTCGCCCCCAGTCTTTCTCTCGTTCCCGGATTCTCTCTCACTCCCGTTCTCTCTCTCGCCCCCAGTTTCTCTCTCGCCCCCAGTTTCTCTCTCACCCCCTGTTTCTCTCTCGCCCCCAGTCTCTCTCTCAACCCCGCTCTCCCTCTCTCGCCCCCAGTTTCTCTCTCACCCCCGTTCTCTCTCTCGTCCCCAGTTGCTCTCTCACTCCCATTCTCTCTCGCCCCCAGTCTGTCTCTCGCCCCCAGTCTGTCTCTCGCCGCCAGTCTCTCTCTCGCCCCCATTCTCTCTCTCGCCCCCGTTCTCTCTCTCGCCCCCGTTCTCTCTCTTGCTTCCGATTTCTCTCTCGCCCCCGGTCTCTCTCTCGCCCCTGGTTTCTCTCTCGCCCCCAGTCTCTCTCTCGCCCCTGCTCTCTCTCACCACCGGTCTCTCTCTCACCCCCAGTTTCTCTCTCGCCCCCAGTCACTCTCTTGCCCCCAGTTTCTCTCTCGCCCCCAGTTTCTCTCTCACCCCCGTTCTCTCTCTCGTCCCCGGTTTCTCTCTCACTCCCGTTCTCTCTCTCGCCCCCAGTTTCTCTCTCGCCCCCAGTCTCTCTCTCGCCCCCAGTCTCCCTCACACCCCCAGTTTCTCTCTCGCCCCCAGTCTCTCTCTCGCCCCCGGTTTCTCTCTCACTCCCGTTCTCTCTCTCGCCCCCAGTCTCTCTCTCGCCCCCAGTCTCTCTCTCGCCCCCAGTTTCTCTCTCGCCCCCAGTTTCTCTCTCGCCCCCAGTCTCTCTCTAACCCCCGCTCTCTCTCTCTCGCCCCCACTTTCTCTCTCACTCCCGTTCTCTCTCTCGCCCCCAGTCTGTCTCTCGCCCCCAGTCTGTCTCTCTCCCCCAGTCTCTCTCTCGCCCCCAAGTCTCTTTCTCGCCCCCAGTCTCTCTCTCGCCCCAGTCTCTCTCTCGTCCCCGGTCTCCCTCGCTCCCGTTCTCTCTCTTGCCCCCGGTCTCTCCCTCGCTCCCGTTCTCTCTCTCACCCCCGCTCTCTCACCCCCGGTCTCTCTCTCTCCCCCCAGTCTCTCTCTTGCCCCCAGTCTCTCTCTCGTCCCCGGTCTCCCTCGCTCCCGTTCTCTCACTCGTCCCTGGTCTCCCTCGCTCCCATTCTCTCTCTCGCCCCTGTTTTCTCTCTCGCCCCCAGTCTCTCTCTCACTCCCGTTCTCTCTCTCTCGCCCCCGGTTTCTCTCTCGCCCCCGTTCTCTCTCACGCTCCCGTTCTCTCTCTTGCCCCCGGTTTCTCTCTTGCCCCCGTTCTCTCTCTCGCCCAAGGTCTCGCTCTCGCTCTTGTTCTCTCTCGCTCCCAGTTTCTCTCTCGCCCCCAGTCTCTCTCTCACCCCCAGTTTCTCTCTCGCCCCCAGTCTCTCTCTCGCCCCCAGTCTCTCCCTCACCCCCAGTTTCTCTCTCGCCCCCAGTCTCTCTCTCGCCCCCAGTTTCTCTCTCGCCCCCAGTCTCTCTCTCTCTCTCGCCCCCGGTCTGTGTCATTACCCCGGTCTCTCTATCTCTCGCCCCCGGTCTGTCTGATCTCCCCGGTCTCTCTCTCTCTTGCCCCTGGTTTCTCTTTTGCCCCTCGTCTCTCTCTCTCTCGCACCCGGTCTGTCACATCACTCCTGGTCTATCGTCACCCCCGGTATCTCATCAACCCCGGTCTCCCTCGCTCCCGGTCTCACTCACCCCAAGTCTCTCTTGTCACCCCCGGTCTCTCTCGCCCCTGGTCACTCGTCAAACCCGGTCTCTCTCGCTCCCAGTTTCTCTCGCCCCTGGTCTCTTTCGCACCTGGTCTATCTCGACCCCGGTCTCTCTCTCGCTCCCATTCTCCTTCTTGCCCCCGGTTTCTCTCTCACCCCACCGTCTCTCTCTCGTTCCCGGTCTCCCTCACTCCCGTTCTCTCTCTCACACCCGGTCTCTCTCTTGCTCCCATTCTCTCTCTTGCCCCCGGTTCCTCTCTCGCCCCCCAGTCTCTCTCTCGCCCCTGGTTTCTCTCTCGCCCCCAGTCTCTCTCTCGCCCCCAGTCTCTCTCTCGCCCCCAGTTTCTCTCTCGCCCCCAGTCTCTCTCTCGCCCCCAGTCTCTCTCTCGCCCCCAGTTTCTCTCTCGCCCCCAGTCTGTCTCTCGCCCCAGTCTCTCTCTCACTCCTGTTCTCTCTCTTGCCCCCGGTTTCTCTCTCGCTCCCAGTCTCTCTTTCGCCCCTGGTTTCTCTCTTGCCGTCAGTGTCTCTCTCGCGCCCAGTCCCTCTCTCGCCCCTAGTCTCTCTCTCCCCCCCCCGTTATCTCTCTCGCCCCCAGTCTCTCTCTCATCCCCTGTCTCTCTCTCGCTCCCATTCTCTCTCTCACCCCCAGTTTCTCTCTCGCGCCCAGTCTCTCTCTCGCCCCCAGTCTCTCTCTCATCCCCTGTCTCTCTCTCGCTCCCATTCTCTCTTTTGCCCCCAGTCTCTCTCTCGCCCCCAGTCTCTCTCTCGTCCCCGGTCTCCCTCGCTCCCATTCTCTCTCTCGCCCGTGGTCTCTCTCTCGATCCCATTCACTCTCTTGCCCCCGGTTTCGCTCTCGCCCCCAGTCTCTCTCTCGCCCCCAGTCTCTCTCTCGCCCCCAGTCTCTCTCTCGTCCCCGGTCTCCCTCGCTCCCATTCTCTCTCTCGCCCGTGGTCTCTCTCTCGCTCCCATTCTCTCTCTCGCCCCCAGTTTCTCTCTCACCCCCGTTCTCTCTCGCCCCCAGTCTCTCTCTCGCCCCCAGTCTCTCTCTTGCCCCCAGACTCTCTCTCGCCCCCAGTTTCTCTCTCGCCCCCAGTCTTTCTCTCGTTCCCGGATTCTCTCTCACTCCCGTTCTCTCTCTCACCCCCAGTTTCTCTCTCGCCCCCAGTTTCTCTCTCACCCCCTGTTTCTCTCTCGCCCCCAGTCTCTCTCTCAACCCCGCTCTCCCTCTCTCGCCCCCAGTTTCTCTCTCACCCCCGTTCTCTCTCTCGTCCCCAGTTGCTCTCTCACTCCCATTCTCTCTCGCCCCCAGTCTGTCTCTCGCCCCCAGTCTGTCTCTCGCCGCCAGTCTCTCTCTCGCCCCCATTCTCTCTCTCGCCCCCGTTCTCTCTCTCGCCCCCGTTCTCTCTCTTGCTTCCGATTTCTCTCTCGCCCCCGGTCTCTCTCTCGCCCCTGGCTTCTCTCTCGCCCCCAGTCTCTCTCTCGCCCCTGCTCTCTCTCACCACCGGTCTCTCTCTCACCCCCAGTTTCTCTCTCGCCCCCAGTCACTCTCTTGCCCCCAGTTTCTCTCTCGCCCCCAGTTTCTCTCTCACCCCCGTTCTCTCTCTCGTCCCCGGTTTCTCTCTCACTCCCGTTCTCTCTCTCGCCCCCAGTTTCTCTCTCGCCCCCAGTCTCTCTCTCGCCCCCAGTCTCCCTCACACCCCCAGTTTCTCTCTCGCCCCCAGTCTCTCTCTCGCCCCCGGTTTCTCTCTCACTCCCGTTCTCTCTCTCGCCCCCAGTCTCTCTCTCGCCCCCAGTCTCTCTCTCGCCCCCAGTTTCTCTCTCGCCCCCAGTTTCTCTCTCGCCCCCAGTCTCTCTCTAACCCCCGCTCTCTCTCTCTCGCCCCCACTTTCTCTCTCACTCCCGTTCTCTCTCTCGCCCCCAGTCTGTCTCTCGCCCCCAGTCTGTCTCTCTCCCCCAGTCTCTCTCTCGCCCCCAAGTCTCTTTCTCGCCCCCAGTCTCTCTCTCGCCCCAGTCTCTCTCTCGTCCCCGGTCTCCCTCGCTCCCGTTCTCTCTCTTGCCCCCGGTCTCTCCCTCGCTCCCGTTCTCTCTCTCACCCCCGCTCTCTCACCCCCGGTCTCTCTCTCTCCCCCCAGTCTCTCTCTTGCCCCCAGTCTCTCTCTCGTCCCCGGTCTCCCTCGCTCCCGTTCTCTCACTCGTCCCTGGTCTCCCTCGCTCCCATTCTCTCTCTCGCCCCTGTTTTCTCTCTCGCCCCCAGTCTCTCTCTCACTCCCGTTCTCTCTCTCTCGCCCCCGGTTTCTCTCTCGCCCCCGTTCTCTCTCACGCTCCCGTTCTCTCTCTTGCCCCCGGTTTCTCTCTTGCCCCCGTTCTCTCTCTCGCCCAAGGTCTCGCTCTCGCTCTTGTTCTCTCTCGCTCCCAGTTTCTCTCTCGCCCCCAGTCTCTCTCCCTCCCCCAGTTTCTCTCTCGCCCCCAGTCTCTCTCTCGCCCCCAGTCTCTCCCTCACCCCCAGTTTCTCTCTCGCCCCCAGTCTCTCTCTCGCCCCCAGTTTCTCTCTCGCCCCCAGTCTCTCTCTCTCTCTCTCGCCCCCGGTCTGTGTCATTACCCCGGTCTCTCTATCTCTCGCCCCCGGTCTGTCTGATCTCCCCGGTCTCTCTCTCTCTTGCCCCTGGTTTCTCTTTTGCCCCTCGTCTCTCTCTCTCTCGCACCCGGTCTGTCACATCACTCCTGGTCTATCGTCACCCCCGGTATCTCATCAACCCCGGTCTCCCTCGCTCCCGGTCTCACTCACCCCAAGTCTCTCTTGTCACCCCCGGTCTCTCTCGCCCCTGGTCACTCGTCAAACCCGGTCTCTCTCGCTCCCAGTTTCTCTCGCCCCTGGTCTCTTTCGCACCTGGTCTATCTCGACCCCGGTCTCTCTCTCGCTCCCATTCTCCTTCTTGCCCCCGGTTTCTCTCTCACCCCACCGTCTCTCTCTCGTTCCCGGTCTCCCTCACTCCCGTTCTCTCTCTCACAACCGGTCTCTCTCTTGCTCCCATTCTCTCTCTTGCCCCCGGTTCCTCTCTCGCCCCCCAGTCTCTCTCTCGCCCCTGGTTTCTCTCTCGCCCCCAGTCTCTCTCTCGCCCCCAGTCTCTCTCTCGCCCCCAGTTTCTCTCTCGCCCCCAGTCTCTCTCTCGCCCCCAGTCTCTCTCTCGCCCCCAGTTTCTCTCTCGCCCCCAGTCTGTCTCTCGCCCCAGTCTCTCTCTCACTCCTGTTCTCTCTCTTGCCCCCGGTTTCTCTCTCGCTCCCAGTCTCTCTTTCGCCCCTGGTTTCTCTCTTGCCGTCAGTGTCTCTCTCGCGCCCAGTCCCTCTCTCGCCCCTAGTCTCTCTCTCCCCCCCCCCCGTTATCTCTCTCGCCCCCAGTCTCTCTCTCATCCCCTGTCTCTCTCTCGCTCCCATTCTCTCTTTCGCCCCCAGTCTCTCTCTCGCCTCCAGTCTCTCTCTCGTCCCCGGTCTCCCTCGCTCCCATTCTCTCTCTCGCCTGTGGTCTCTCTCTCGATCCCATTCTCTCTCTTGCCCCCGGTTTCTCTCTTACCCCCGTTCTCTCTCTCGCCCCCAGTCTCTCTCTCGCTCCCAGTTTCTCTCTCGCCCCCAGTCTTTCTCTCGCCCCCGGTCTCTCTCTCGCCCCCAGTTTCTCTCTCGCCCCCAGTCATTCTCTCATCCCCGGACTCTCTCTCACTCCCGTTTTCTCTCTCGCCCCCAGTCTTTCTCTCGACCCCGGTCTCCCTCGCTCCCGTTCTCTCTCTCGTCCCCGGTCTCCATCGCTCCCAATCTCTCTCTCGCCCCCGGTTTCTTTCTCGCCCACGTTCTCTCTCTTGCCCCCAGTTTCTCTCTCGCCCCCGTTCTCTATCTCGCCCCCAGTTTCTCTCTCGCCCCCAGTCTCTCTCTCGCCCCCAGTCTCTCTCTCGCCCCCATTCTCTCTCTCGCCCCCAGTCTCTCTCTCGCCCCCAGTCGCTCTCTTGCCCCCATTCTCTCTCTCGCCCCCGTTCTCTCTCTTGCCCCCGGTTTCTCTCTCGCCCCCCGGTCTCTCTCTCGCCCCTGGTTTCTCTCTCGCCCCCAGTCTCTCTCTTTCCCCCAGTTTCTCTTTCGCCTCTAGTTTCTCTCTCGCCCCCGTTCTCTCTCTCGTCCCCGGTTTCTCTCTCGCCCCCAGTCTTTCTCTCGACCCCGGTCTCCCTCGCTCCCGTTCTCTCTCTCGTCCTCGGTCTCCCTCGCCCCCAATCTCTTTCTCGCCCCCAGTTTCTCTCTCGCCCCCATTCTCTCTCTCGTCCCTGGTTTCTCTCTCATTCCCGTTCTCTCTCTCGCCCCCAGTCTCTCTCTCGCCCCCAGTCTCTCTCCCGCCCCCGTTCTCTCTCTTGCCCCCGGTTTCTCTCTCGCCCCCGGTCTCTCTCTCGCATCTGGTTTCTCTCTCGCCCCCAGTCTCTCTCTCGCCCCCGGTTTCTCTCTTGCTCCCATTCTCTCTCTTGCCACGGTTTCTCTCTCGCCCCCCAGTCTCTCTCTCACCCCTGGTTTCTCTCTCGCCCCCAGTCTCTCTCTCGCCCCCAGTCTCTCTCTCGCCCCTAGTTTCTCTCTCGCCCCCAGTCTCTCTCTCGCCCCCAGTCTCTCTCTCACCCCCAGTTTCTCTCTCGCCCCCAGTCTGTCTCTCGCCCCCGGTCTCTCTCTCACTCCTGTTCTCTCTCTTGCCCCCGGTTTCTCTCTTGCTCCCAGTCTCTCTTTCGCCCCTGGTTTCTCTCTTGCCCACAGTGTCTCTCTCACGCCCAGTCCCTCTCTCGCCCCTAGTCTCTCTCTCCCCCCCCCCGGTTTCTCTCTTGCTCCCAGTCTCTCTTTCGCCCCTGGTTTCTCTCTTGCCGTCAGTGTCTCTCTCGCGCCCATTCTCACTCTCGCCCCCAGTCTCTCTCTCATCCCCTGTCTCTCTCTCGCTCCCATTCTCTCTTTTGCCCCCAGTCTCTCTCTCGCCCCCAGTCTCTCTCTCGTCCCCGGTCTCCCTCGCTCCCATTCTCTCTCTCGCCCGTGGTCTCTCTCTCGATCCCATTCTCTCTCTTGCCCCCGGTTTCGCTCTCGCCCCCAGTCTCTCTCTCGCCCCCAGTCTCTCTCTCGCCCCCAGTCTCTCTCTCGTCCCCGGTCTCCCTCGCTCCCATTCTCTCTCTCGCCCGTGGTCTCTCTCTCGCTCCCATTCTCTCTCTCGCCCCCAGTTTCTCTCTCACCCCCGTTCTCTCTCGCCCCCAGTCTCTCTCTCGCCCCCAGTCTCTCTCTTGCCCCCAGTCTCTCTCTCGCCCCCAGTTTCTCTCTCGCCCCCGTTCTCTCTCTCGTCCCCGGTTTCTTTCTCACTCCCGTTCTCTCTCTCGCCCCCAGTTTCTCTCTCGCCCCCAGTTTCTCTCTCACCCCCAGTTTCTCTCTCGCGCCCAGTCTCTCTCTCGCCCCCAGTCTCTCTCTCATCCCCTGTCTCTCTCTCGCTCCCATTCTCTCTTTTGCCCCCAGTCTCTCTCTCGCCCCCAGTCTCTCTCTCGTCCCCGGTCTCCCTCGCTCCCATTCTCTCTCTCGCCCGTGGTCTCTCTCTCGCTCCCATTCTCTCTCTCGCCCCCAGTTTCTCTCTCACCCCCGTTCTCTCTCGCCCCCAGTCTCTCTCTCGCCCCCAGTCTCTCTCTTGCCCCCAGTCTCTCTCTCGCCCCCAGTTTCTCTCTCGCCCCCGTTCTCTCTCTCGTCCCCGGATTCTCTCTCACTCTCGTTCTCTCTCTCGCCCCCAGTTTCTCTCTCGCCCCCAGTTTCTCTCTCACCCCCTGTTTCTCTCTCGCCCCCAGTCTCTCTCTCAACCCCGCTCTCCCTCTCTCGCCCCCAGTTTCTCTCTCACCCCCGTTCTCTCTCTCGTCCCCATTTGCTCTCTCACTCCCATTCTCTCTCGCCCCCAGTCTCTCTCTCGCCCCCAGTCTGTCTCTCGCCGCCAGTCTCTCTCTCGCCCCCATTCTCTCTCTCGCCCCCGTTCTCTCTCTCGCCCCCGTTCTCTCTCTTGCTTCCGATTTCTCTCTCGCCCCCGGTCTCTCTCTCGCCCCTGGTTTCTCTCTCGCCCCCAGTCTCTCTCTCGCCCCTGCTCTCTCTCACCACCGGTCTCTCTCTCACCACCAGTTTCTCTCTCGCCCCCAGTCACTCTCTTGCCCCCAGTTTCTCTCTCGCCCCTAGTTTCTCTCTCACCCCCGTTCTCTCTCTCGTCCCCGGTTTCTCTGTCACTCCCGTTCTCTCTCTCGCCCCCAGTTTCTTTCTCGCCCCCAGTCTCTCTCTCGCCCCCAGTCTCCCTCACACCCCCAGTTTCTCTCTCGCCCCCAGTCTCTCTCTCGCCCCCGGTTTCTCTCTCACTCCCGTTCTCTCTCTCGCCCCCAGTCTCTCTCTCGCCCCCAGTCTCTCTCTCGCCCCCGTTCTCTCTCTTGCCCCCGGTTTCTCTCTCGCCCCCCGGTCTCTCTCTCGCCCCTGGTTTCTCTCTCGCCCCCAGTCTCTCTCTTGCCCCCAGTTTCTCTTTCGCCTCTAGTTTCTCTCTCGCCCCCGTTCTCTCTCTCGTCCCCGGTTTCTCTCACGCCCCCAGTCTTTCTCTCGACCCCGGTCTCCCTCGCTCCCGTTCTCTCTCTCGTCCCCGGTCTCCCTCGCCCCCAATCTCTCTCTCGCCCCCAGTTTCTCTCTCGCCCCCATTCTCTCTCTCGTCCCCGGTTTCTCTCTCACTCCCGTTCTCTCTCTCGCCCCCAGTCTCTCTCTCGCCCCCAGTCTCTCTCTCATCCCCGTCTCCCTCGCCCCCGTTCTCTCTCTTGTCCCCGGTTTCTCTCTCACTCCCATTCTCTCTCTCGCCCCCAGTCTCTCTCTCACCCCCGTTCTCTCTCTCTCGCCCCCGGTTTCTCTCTCGCCCCTGTTCTCTCTCTCGCTCCCGTTCTCTCTCTTGCCCCGGTTTCTCTCTTGCCCCCGTTCTCTCTGTCGCCCCCGGTCTCTCTCTCGCATCTGGTTTCTCTCTCGCCCCCAGTCTCTCTCTCGCCCCCAGTCTCTCTCTCACCCCGAGTCTCTCTCTTGCCCCCAGTTTCTCTCTCACCGGCAGTTTCTCTCTCGCCCCTGTTTTCTCTCTCGTTCCCGATTTCTCTCTCGCTCTTGTTCTCTCTCGCTCCCAGTTTCTCTCTCGCCCCCAGTCTCTCTCTCACCCCCAGTTTCTCTCTCGCCCCCAGTCTCTCTCTCGCCCCCAGTCTCTCCCTCACCCCCAGTTTCTCTCTCGCCCCCAGTCTATCTCTCGCCCCAGGTTTTTCTCTCGCCCCCAGTCTCTCTCTCTCTCTCGCCCCCGGTCTGTGTCATCACCCCGGTCTCTCTATCTCTTGCCCCCGGTCTGTCTGATCTCCCCGGTCTCTCTCTCTCTTGCCCCTGGTTTCTCTTTTGCCCCTCGTCTCTCTCTCTCTCGCACCCGGTCTGTCACATCACTCCTGGTCTATCGTCACCCCCGGTATCTCATCAACCCCGGTCTCCCTCGCTCCCGGTCTCACTCACCCCAAGTCTCTCTTGTCACCCCCGGTCTCTCTCGCCCCTGGTCACTCGTCAAACCCGGTCTCTCTCGCTCCCAGTTTCTCTCGCCCCTGGTCTCTTTCGCACCTGGTCTATCTCGACCCCGGTCTCTCTCTCGCTCCCATTCTCCTTCTTGCCCCCGGTTTCTCTCTCAACCCACCGTCTCTCTCTCGTTCCCGGTCTCCCTCACTCCCGTTCTCTCTCTCACCCCCGGTCTCTCTCTTGCTCCCATTCTCTCTCTTGCCCCCGGTTCCTCTCTCGCCCCCCAGTCTCTCTCTCGCCCCTGGTTTCTCTCTCGCCCCCAGTCTCTCTCTCGCCCCCAGTCTCTCTCTCGCCCCCAGTTTCTCTCTCGCCCCCAGTCTCTCTCTCGCCCCCAGTCTCTCTCTCGCCCCCAGTTTCTCTCTCGCCCCCAGTCTGTCTCTCGCCCCCAGTCTCTCTCTCACTCCTGTTCTCTCTCTTGCCCCCGATTTCTCTCTTGCTCCCAGTCTCTCTTTCGCCCCTGGTTTCTCTCTTGCCGTCAGTGTCTCTCTCACGCCCAGTCCCTCTCTCGCCCCTAGTCTCTCTCTCCCCCCCCCCGTTATCTCTCTCGCCCCCAGTCTCTCTCTCATCCCCTGTCTCTCTCTCGCTCCCATTCTCTCTTTCGCGCCCAGTCTCTCCCTCGCCCCCAGTCTCTCTCTCGTCCCCGGTCTCCCTCGCTCCCATTCTCTCTCTCGCCCGTGGTCTCTCTCTCGATCCCATTCTCTCTCTTGCCCCCGGTTTCGCTCTCGCCCCCAGTCTCTCTCTCGCCCCCAGTCTCTCTCTCGCCCCCAGTCTCTCTCTCGTCCCCGGTCTCCCTCGCTCCCATTCTTTCTCTCGCCCGTGGTCTCTCTCTCGCTCCCATTCTCTCTATTGCCCCCGTTTTCTCTCTTACCCCTGTTCTCTCTCTCGCCCCCAGTCTCTCTCTCACCCCCGTTCTCTCTCTCGCCCCCGGTTTCTCTCTCGTCCCCAGTCTCTCTCTCGCTCCCAATTTCTCTCTCGCCCCCAGTCTTTCTCTCGCCCCCGGTCTCTCTCTCGCCCCCAGTTTCTCTCTCGCCCCCAGTCATTCTCTCATCCCCGGACTCTCTCTCACTCCCGTTTTCTCTCTCGCCCCCAGTCTTTCTCTCGACCCCGGTCTCCCTCGCTCCCGTTCTCTCTCTCGTCCCCGGTCTCCCTCGCCCCCAATCTCCCTCTCGCCCCCGGTTTCTTTCTCGCCCATGTTCTCTCTCTTGCCCCCAGTTTCTCTCTCGCCCCCCGTTTCTCTCTCGCCCCTGCTTTCTCTCGTCCCCGGTTTCTCTCTCGCCCCCAGTCTCTCTGTCACCCCCAGTCTCTCTCTCGCCCCCAGTTTCTCTCTCGCCCCCGTTCTTTCTCTCGTCCCCGGTTTCTCTCTCACTCCCGTTCTCTCTCTCGCCCCCAGTTTCTCTCTCGCCCCCAGTTTCTCTCTCGCCCCCAGTCTCTCTCTCGCCCCCGGTTTCTCTCACACTCCCGTTCTCTCTCTCACCCCCAGTTTCTCTCTCGCCCCCAGTCTCTCTCTCGCCCCCGGTTTCTCTCTCGCCCCCAGTCTCTCTCTCACCCCCGTTCTCACTCTCGCCCCCGGTTTCTCTCTCGTCCCCAGTCTCTCTCTCGCTCCCAGTTTCTCTCTCGCCCCCAGTCTTTCTCTCGCCCCCGGTCTCTCTCTCGCCCCCAGTTTCTCTCTCGCCCCCAGTCATTCTCTCATCCCCGGACTCTCTCTCACTCCCGTTTTCTCTCTCGCCCCCAGTCTTTCTCTCGACCCCGGTCTCCCTCGCTCCCGTTCTCTCTCTCGTCCCCGGTCTCCCTCGCCCCCAATCTCTCTCTCGCCCCCGGTTTCTTTCTCGCCCACGTCCTCTCTCTTGCCCCCAGTTTCTCTCTCGCCCCCAGTTTCTCTCTCGCCCCTGTTTTCTCTCTCGTCCCCGGTTTCTCTCTCGCCCCCAGTCTCTCTGTCGCCCCCAGTCTCTCTCTCGCCCCCACTCTCTCTCTCTCCCACCCGGTTTCTCTCTCACTCCCGTTCTCTCTCTCGCCCCCAGTTTCTCTCTCGCCCCCAGTTTCTCTCTCGCCCCCAGTCTCTCTCTCGCCCCCGGTTTCTCTCTCGCCCCCAGTCTCTCTCTCACCCCCGCTCTCTCTCTCTCGCCCCCAGTTTCTCTCTCACCCCCGTTCTCTCTCTTATCCCCGGTTTCTCTCTCACGCCCGTTCTCTCTCTCGTCCCCGGTTTCTCTCTCACTCCCGTTCTCTCTCGCCCCCGTTCTCTCTCTCGCCCCCGTTCTCTCTCTCACCCCCGTTCTCTCTCTTGCCCCCAATTTCTCTCTCGCCCCCGGTCTCTCTCTCGCCCCTGGTTTCTCTCTCGCCCCCAGTCTCTCTCTCGCCCCCGGTCTCTCTCTCACCGCTGGTTTCTCTCTCACTCCCCCGTTCTCTCTCTTGCCCCTGCTCTCTCTCACCACCGGTCTCTCTCTCACCCCCAGTTTCTCTCTCGCCCCCAATCTCTCTCTTGCCCCCAATTTCTCTCTTGCCCCCAGTCACTCTCTCGCCCCCGTTCTCTCTCTCGTCCCTGTTTTCTCTCTCACTCCCGTCCTCTCTCTCGCCCCCAGTCTCTCTCTCGCCCCCAGTCTCTCTCTCGCCCCCGTTCTCTCTCTTGCCCCCGGTTTCTCTCTCGCCCCCGGTCTCTCTCTCGCATCTGGTTTCTCTCTCGCCCCCATTCTCTCTCTCGCTCCCGTTCTCTCTCTCACCCCCGTTCTCTCTCTTGCCCCCAATTTCTCTCTCGCCCCCGGTCTCTCTCTCGCCCCTGGTTTCTCTCTCGCCCCCAGTCTCTCTCTCGCCCCCGGTCTCTCTCTCACCGCTGGTTTCTCTCTCACTCCCCCGTTCTCTCTCTCGCCCCTGCTCTCTCTCACCACCGGTCTCTCTCTCACCCCCAGTTTCTCTCTCGCCCCCAATCTCTCTCTTGCCCCCAGTTTCTCTCTCTCCCCCAGTCTCTCTCTCGCCCCCGTTCTCTCTCTCGTCCCTGTTTTCTCTCTCACTCCCGTCCTCTCTCTCGCCCCCAGTCTCTCTCTCGCCCCCAGTCTCTCTTTCTCGCCCCCGTTCTCTCTCTTGCCCCCGGTTTCTCTCTCGCCCCCGGTCACTCTCTCGCATCTGGTTTCTCTCTCGCCCCCAGTCTCTCTCTCGCCCCCCGTTCTCTCTCTCACCCCCGTTCTCTCTCTCGCCCCCGGTTTCTCTCTTGCTCCCATTCTCTCTCTTGCCCCCAGTTTCTCTCTCGCCCTCCAGTCTCTCTCTCGCCCCTGGTTTCTCTCCCGCCCCCAGTCTCTCTCGCCCCCAGTCTCTCTCTCGCCCCCAGTTTCTCTCTCGCCCCCAGTCTCTCTCTCGCCCCCAGTCTCTCTCTCACCCCCAGTTTCTCTCTCGCCCCCAGTCTGTCTCTCGCCCCCAGTCTCTCTCTCACCCCCAGTCTCTCTCTCGCCCCCAGTCTCTCTCTCATCCCCTGTCTCTCTCTCGCTCCCATTCTCTCTCTTGCCCCCAGTCTCTCTCTGCCCCGGTCTCTCTCGTCCCCGGTCTGTCTTATCGACCTCCCGGTCTCTCTCTCACCCGGCCTCTCTTGCTTCCCGGCCTCTCGCCCCTGGTCACTCACCCCCGATCTCTCTCTCGCCCCTGGTCACTCACCCCTGGTCTCATCACCCCCGGTGTCTCACCCCTGGTCTCTTTCACCCACAGTCTCTCTTGCCCCTGGTGTGTCTCATCCCCCCCTGTCTCTTAAGCACCTGGTATCTCACTTCCCAGCCTCTCTTGCTCCCGGTCTCTCTCTTGCCCCCAGTCTTTCTAGCCCCCCGGTCTCTCTCGCAAACCCGTTTCTCTCGCCCCCCTGGTCTCTCTCTCTCACCCTCCACTCTCTCTAACCTCCCGGTCTCTCTCGCACCAGGTCTCTTTCGTTGCCCCCGGTCTCTCTCACCCCCCCCGTCTCTCTCGCCACGTTCTCTCACCCCCGGTCTCTCTCGTCACCCCATTTCTATCGCCCTCACTCACCTCTCGCCCCCGGTCTCTAGCCACCATCCCCCAAGCCCCGGTATCTCTCACCTCCCCAGTCTCTCTCACCCCCATTCCTCTCTAGCCCCCGACCTCTCATCCCCGGTCTCTCGCCCCCGGTGTCTCTCGTCATCCCCTGTCTCTCGCCCCCAGTTTCTCTCGCCCCTGGTCTATCACCCCTGTCCCTCTCGCCCCCGGCCTCTCTCTTTCGCCCCCAGTTTCTCTTGTTGCCGCCGGTCTGTCCCATTACCCCTGGTCTCTCTCGCCCTTGATCTCTCTCGTCCCCCCAGTCTCTCTCACCCCCGGTCTCTCTCATCACCCCGTTTCTCTCGCCCCCAGTCTCTCCAATCCTCCCCGGTCTCTCATCGCCCCCGGTCTCTCTCGCGCCCGGGTCTCACTCTCGTCTCCCGGTCTCTCTCGCACCAGGTCTCTCTCTCGTTGCCCTCATTCTCTCTCATCCCCCGTCACCTCCCTGTCTCTCTGGCCATGGTCTCTCACCCCCGGTCTCTCTTGTCACCCCATTTCTCTCGCCCCCAGTCTCTCTCGCACCCAGTCTCTCGCCCCGCACCCGGTCTCTCATCTGCGGTCTCTTTCATCACCCCCTTTCTCTCGCTCCCAGTCTCTCTTGCCCCCGATATCTTTCGCCCGCCCCGGTCTCTCGCCCCCCCAGTCTCTCTCGCCCCCGATATCTATCGCCCCCCCCGGTCTATCGCCCCCCGGTCTCTCTCTCTATCTCACCACGGTCTCTCCCTTGTCCCCTGTCTGTCTTGTTGCCCCGGTCTCTCTTGTGGACCCCTCTCTCTCGCCCCCCGGTCTGTCTCATCTCCGGTCTCGCTTGCCCCTGGTCTCTTGCCCCCGGTCTCTCTCGCCCCCGGTATGACTCGTCGCCGCCGGTCTCTTTTCACCCCTTTTCTCTCACCCCCAGTCTCTCTCGCCCCCGGCCTCTCGCCCCCGGCCTCTCGCCCCTGGTCTATCTCGCCCATGCTCTCCTGTTGCCCCCTGGTACCTCTCGTTGACCACGGTCTCTCTCGTCACTGCCAGTCTCTTGTTACCCCCTCTCTCTCAACCCCAGTCTCTCTCTCGCCCCCTGGTCTCTCTCACCCCCGGTCTCTCTCGCCCCCAGTCTCCTTAGTCCTGGTCTCTCTCGTCGCCCCAGTCTCTCTCATCAAGCCCTCTCTCTCACCCCCAGTCTCTCTCTCGCCCCCTGGTCTCTCTCGCCCCCGGTCTCTTTAGTCCTGGTCTCTCTCGACCCCGGTCTCTCTCACCCCCGGTCTCTCTCGCTCCTGGTCTCTCTCTCCCCCGGACTCTCTCAACCCCGGTCTCTCTCTTGCCCCCGTCTCTCTTGCCCCCGGTCTCTTTTGCCCCTGGTCTATCTCGCACCAAGTCTCTCTTATCAAGCCCTCTCTCTCACTCCCAGTCTCTCTCTTGCCCCCATTCTCTCTCGCCCCCGGTCTCTCTCGCCCCACCCCAGTCTCTCTCGCCCCCCCGGTCTCTTTAGCCCCCAGTCTCTCTCTCTCCTTCGGACTCTCTCGACCCCGGTTTTTCTCGCCCCCGGTCTCTCTCGCCTCCGGTCTCTTTAGTCCTGGTCTCTATCGCCCCCGGTTTCTCTCTCGCCCCCGGTCTCTCTCTCCCCCTGACTCTCTCGACCCCGGTCTCTCTTGCCAACCCCCCAATCTCTCTTGCCCCCAGTCTCTCGCCCCTGTTCTCTCTTGCCACCCGGTCTCTCTCTCTCGCCCCCACTGTCTCTCACCCCCAGTCTCTCCCCCCACGGCCTCTCGCCCCTCTGGTCTCTCTCCCCCCTGGTCTCTCTCGTCGCCCCAGGTTCTCTTGTCGCCGGTCTCTCTCTCCCCCACTGGTCTCTCGTCAGCCCCAGTCTCTCGTCACCCCCGGGCTCTCGCGCCCCCGGTCTCTCTCGCCCACGGTCTCTCATCACTCCTGGTCTCTTGCGCCCCAGTCTCTCTTGGCACCCCCGGGTCTTTCATCACCCCTGGGCTCTCTCGCCTCTGGTCTCTCTCGTCCCTCGGTCTCTCTTGCCCCCTGGTCTCTCTCGCTCCAGTCTCTCTCTCAGGCGCCCCGATCTCTCTCGCACACCGCTCTCTCTCGCCCCCAGTCTCTTGTCAACCCCCCCCCCCCCGTCTCTCTCACCCCTAGTCTCTCTCCCCCCCCCCCCGGTCTCTAATCAGCCCCTGTCTCTCATCATCCCCAGTCTCTTGCTCCGGGTCTCTCTCGCCTATGGTATCTCTCGTCGCCCCCGGTCCCCCTCGTTGACCCCGTCTCTCGTCACCCCCGGTCTCTCTCAACCCCGTTCTCTCTCGTTGCCTCCAATCTCTTGTCACCCCTTGTTTCTCTCGCCACTGGTCTCCCTCGTCGCCCCCGGTCTCTCTCGCCCCAGTTCTCTCTTTTTGCCTATGGTCTTTTGTCACTCCGGGTCTCTCTCTCACCCCCATCCCCCTACCCCGGTCCCTCTCGCCCCCGGTCTCTCTCACTCCCGGTCTCTCTTGCCCCAAAGTCTCTCTTTTTGCCCCGGTCTCTTGTCACCCCCGATGTCTTGCCCCCTGTCTCCCTTCTCCCTTGGTCTCTCTCGTCCCCTGTCTCTCTTGTCACCCTCTCTCTCGCCCCCAGTCTCTCTCACCCCCCTGGTCTCTCTCGCCGCTGGTTTCTCTCATCCTTGGTCTCTGTCACGTCTCACCTCCTGGTGTCTCATCACCCTCTGTCTCTCATCGACCCGGTCCCTCGTCACACACAGTCTCTCAACCAGGTCTTTCTTGCCCCCGGTCTCTCTCGCCGCCCCTGGTCTTTCTCTTACCCCCGGTCTCTCTCTTGCCCCTCTGTCTCTCTCTCGCACCTCCCCCCATCTCTCTATCTCGCCCCCAGTCTGCCGTGTCGTCCCGGTCTCTCTTGTCAACCCCTCTCTCTTGCCCCCAGTCTCTCGCATCACCCCCGGTCTCTCTAATCTCCCCCGGTCCCTCTCTTGCTCCCCCTCCCCTTCTCTCTCTCTCTCTCTCACACCCCCCCCGTCTCTCTCTCTCTCTCACCCCCCCTCCGTCTCCCTCTCTCTCTCTCGCCCCCGGTCTCTCTTGTCAACCCCTCTCTCTCACCCCCAGTCTCTCGCATCACCCCCTGTCTCTCTTATCTCCCCCAGTATCTCTCTCGCACCCCCCCCCCAACCGCCGGTCTCTCTCCTGCCACTGGTCTCTATCGCCCCCCGGTCTCTCTCTCTCGCCACGGTCTCTCCCTTGTCCCCTGTCTGTCTTGTTGCCCCGGTCTCTCTTGTGGACCCCTCTCTCTCGCCCCCGCTCTCTCTCACCCGCGGTCTCTCTCTCGCCCCCCGGTCTGTCTCGTCTCCAGTCTGTCTTGCCCCCAGTCTCTCTCACTGCCCCCGGTCTTTCTTTGCCCTGTCTCTGTCTCTCGCCCCGGTCTCTCTCGCTGCCCCCGGTCTTCCTTTGCCCTGTCTCTGTCTCTCGCTCCCAGTCTCTCTCATCATCCCCGGTTTCTCTTATCTCCCTGGGTCTCTCTCGCCCCTGATCTTGATCGTCCCCGGTCTCTCTCTTGCCTCCCCGGTCTCTCTCTTGCCTCCCCAGTCTCTCTCTCTTGCCTCTCCGGTCTGTCTCGTCACCGCGGTCTCTCTTGTGAACCCCTCTCTCTCACCCGCAGTCCCCTTTGCCTCCGGTTTCTCTCTAACCCTCAGTCTCTTTCTCGCCCCCAGTCTCTATCACCCCCAGTCTATCTCGCATTCCCTGTTCTCTCTCTCATGCCCTTGGTCTCTCTCTCACCCTCCTGGTCTCTCTCTCACCCCCGGTTTCTCTCTGGCCCCCGGTCTCTCTTCGACCCCAGTCTCTCTCATCAACCCCTCTCTCTCGACCCAGTCTCTCTCTTAATCCCTGGTCTCTCTTATCTCCCCCGGTCTCTCTCTCGCCCCTGGTCTCTCTCAATCCCTGTCTCTCATCGCCACCGGTCTCTCAACCCCGTCTCTCATCGCTCCCGGTCTGTCATTGCACCCAGGCTCTGGTCACACTTGATCTCTCTCGCCCCCAGTTCCTCTTGCCCCCGGTCTCTCTCTTGCCACGGGTCTCTATCGCCCCCAGTCTCTCTCTCTCTCGCCACGGTCTCTCTCTTGCCCCCGTTCTGTCTTGTTGCCCCAGTCTCTCTCGTGAACCCATCTCTCTCGCCCTTGGTCTCTTCCCCCACCCCCGCCCCTCCCCGGTCGCTCTCTCACCCCCGGTCTCTATCATCTCTGGTCTCTCTCGCCCCGGTCTCTCTCTCTTGCCACAGTCTCTCTCTCGCCCCCGGTTTCTCACATCGCCCCTGTCTCTCTTGTGAACCCCTCTCTCGCCCCAGTCACTCTCACCCCCGGACTCTCTCTCTCGTGCCCCCGGTCTCTCTCTCATCCCACCCCACCGGTCTCACCCTTGCCCCCGGTCTCGCTCGCCCCCGGTCTCTCTTGCTGCCCTGGGACTCTCTCTTTCTCGCCCCTGGTCTCTCTCTCTCATCCCCCAGTCTCTCTCTTGCTCCCTGTCTCTCATCGCCCCTGCTCTCTCATTTCCCCCAGTCTATCTTGCCCCCCGGTCTTTTTTGTTGCCCCCAGTCTCTCATCGCCCCAGTCTCTCTTGCCCCCGGTCTCTCGTTGCCCCCAGTCTCTCTTCAACCCCAGTCTCTCTTGTACCCGGTCTGTCTTGTCACCCCCTCTCTCTCGCCCCCAGTCTCCCTCTCACCACGGTCTCACTCTCACTCTCGCTCCTGGTCTATCTTGTCGCCAAGTCTCTCTTGTCAACCCTTCTCTCATCACCTCCGTTCTCTCTCTCTTGTCCCCGGTCTCTCAGGCATCCAGGCTCTTGTCAACCCCTGTCTCTCGCCCCCGGTCTCTCTCGACCCGGTCTTTCTTTCCACCCCAGTCCGTCTCGCCCCCGGTCTGTCTCACCCCCGGTCTCTCTCATCACTCCTGGCCTCTCTCATCGCCCCCAGTCTGTCTCGTCATCCCCAGTCACGCTCACCCCCAGTCTCTCTCATCCCCCCTACCCCGGTCTCTCATTGCCCCCGTCTCTCTCTAGCCCCCCCGGTCTCTCTCGCTGCCCCAGGACTCTCTCTCGTGCTCCCGGTCTCTCTCTCTCTCGCATCGCCCGCGCCCCGCCCCGCCCACTCACCCGGGCTCTCTCTCAACCCGGGTCTCTTTCACCCCCCGGTCTCTCTCGCCCCTGGTCTCTCTCGCCCCGGTCTCCCTCTCGCCATGGTCTCTCTCTCTCGCTTCCAGTCTGTCTTATCACCAACAGTCTCTCTTGTCAACCCCTCTCTCACTCCCCCAGTCTCTCTTCGCCCCTGGTCTCTTTTCACCCCCGGTCTCTTGTCTCACCCTGTCTCTCACGCCCCCGGTCTCTCTCTTGCCCCATTCTCTCTCGCCCCCGATCTCTCTTATTGCCCCCTGTGTCTCGTCACCCCTGGTGTCTCGCCTCCAGACTCTCTCACTCCCAGTCTCTCTTGCCCCCCGTTCTGTCTTGTCGCCCTCGGTCTCTCTCGCCCCAGGAGTCTCTCTCTCACCCCTGGTCTCTCATTGCCCCCGGTTTCTCTCTTGCACCGGTCTCTCTTGTACCACCCCCCACTCCGTTCTATCTCGTCATGCTCGGTTTCTCGTTGCGCCAGGTCTCTCTCGTCCCCGGTCTCTCTCGCTTCTGGACTGTCTCATCGGCTCCTGTCTTGCTCACCCCCCGTCTCTCTTGTCACCTCCAGTCTCTCGTCACCCCCTCCGTCTTGCCCCTGGTTGCTCTCACCCCCCTATACTCTCATGTTCCTGGTTTTTCTCGTCACCCCCCGGTCTCTCTCGCCCCCGGTCTCACACGTCCCCGGTTTCTCTCGTCGCCCCCAGTCTCTCTCTCATCCCCCTCTGTCTCACCCCCCCCCCACTCGGCCCCCTCTCTCTCTCGCACCCCCTCCCTCTCTTGGCCCCTTTTTTCTCGCAACCCCCCTTGCCCCCCTCTCTCTCTCACTGCCTCTCTCTCTCTCACCGCCTCTCTCTCTCTCGTCACCCCCTCTCTCTCGCCCCCGGTCTCTTTTGCGCCACCCCCCCCGGACTCTCACGGCCCTGGTTTCTCTCGTCGCCCCGGTCTCTCTCTTGTCCCAGGTCTCTTTCATCGCCTCTCGTACCCCCCCTCTCTCTCTCACGCCTCTGTCTCTCTCGCCCCCCTCTCTCTCTCGCCCCCTCTCTCTCGCCCCCCCCTCTCGAACCCCTGTCTCTCTTGCCTCCTGTCTCTCACTCCCCCCTCTCTCGGCCTCCCCTCTCTCGCCCCCCTCTCTCGCACCCCCCGTTTCTCCCACCCCTTTTGTCCGTCCCCTCTATCTCTCGCCTGCCTCTTCTCTCTCTCTTGCCCCTCTCTCTCACCCCCTGTCTCTCGTCCCCCCACCCTGTCTCTCCCTGCTCTTTCACACTCTCTTGAATCACAGTCGCCTCATCTCCCTTTCTCTCCTCCCTCTCTCTGTCCTTCTCGCCCCTGCCTCTCTCTCTTTCTCTTGCTGCCATCTCCCTCTATCTCTTGACCCCTCTGTTTGCCCCTCTCTCATTCCCTCTCTCAACTCCATCCCTGTCTCCTCTCTCTCTCTCTCTCTCTCTCTCTCTCTCTCTCTCTCTCTCTCTCTCTCTCTCTCTCTCTCTCAGGGAGGGAGAGAGGGAAGAGTGGAGGCAGATGGAGAAACCGGGATTGGGGGTGTGTGTGATAGAGACGGGGGAATGAGTGAGAGTGAAAAGGAGAGGTGTTGAGAAGGAAAGAGTATGCAGAGACAGAGAGGGAGAGCAATGAGGAGAAAGGGTAGGGGAGAGGAAATGGGGAGTCCAGGTTGGAGTGGGGGGGGACAGAGGGAGTTAAACCCAGCTCCTGAGCTCAGGCCGCAGTGCCCTCCCCTTCCCTGAGGACCAGGACTTGGGGCTGTGTCTGTCAATCTCCAGCTCAGCTTCTCCAACACAAAGACACACAACAACATTGGTCACTCTGCTGCTCGGTACGCTTTTATCAACATTTTTATTGGTTACAAATGGAAGTGATGGATACAGTCAGTGGGATGGTGCCTTTTCTCACCGGCCCCTGAGTTGTGAGAAACATTGAAATGTTTCCCTGTAACCCCCCTGTGGGATAAGGATGGATAAACCAGCGCTACCCTCAGTCTGTTACCATAGTGACAGGCTGCTCCATCGCTGAAACACTGAACTGAAATGAGAAAGTCCCGGATGGTGTGATTAATGAGGGAATTTAATGGATGGATGGATTTGGGTGAAGGGATATTTCAGCACATTCTTCAGCTGCTGCCTGAACTTAGTCTGGGTCACGGCATAAATCGCGGTGTTTGTGCAGCAACTGAGGAGCTGCAGCATGAAGCCCAATTCCTGCACAAAGGTATGGAGATACACAGACCCATAGCCAAAATACCACATCCGGGTCCATATCGAATACAGCATTAACATTGACCATAACAGGATGAAATTGGCCGAGATCACAAACAGTAAAATGATGGATTTTGTTCGGTTTCTCATTTCAGTGTCAGACTGAGCGTCCCCATTGGTGTGAGCGCGGAGTCTCCTGCGGACTCTGCTGGTCACTAAAATGTGTTTGACAGTGAGAACATTGAGCAGCAGAATCAGGAGAAATGGGACACACGGGGTTAGAATGTGGTGGAGGAACTCGATTGTGACCCAGACACTGGAGACTAGAACAGCGTCTGTTGCATCACAAAACCAGGGGTCGTTCCAAAGCCAATACCGAGCCGTAAACATAAAATACCAGAAAATGTTCTTTAAACAGCTCAGCACAGTCACTGCTCCCAGAACCACAGCCGCCGTTTTCTCACTGCAATATTTACTTTTCAGCTTCTGGCAACAAATGGCCACAAACCGATCAAAGGTGAAAGTGACGGTGAACCAGACAGAGCAGTCAGTGGCTGCATAAAGCAGGACGGCGTGGATATTACACACGGGGACGGAGTCCTTCAGGAAATAAAACTGTTCCTGATAAACAATGGGAATGTGTCTCAGGATCAGGTCGAGGATAATGACCAGGAGATCCGCCGCTGCCATGGCCCCCAGATAACGTCTGACACATGGAGACAATCCACAATCTTTATAAAGAAGGACGTAGATGGTCACTACGTTAACTGTGAGGAAGGAAAACAAACCCATTATCCATCAGCCTGGAGGCAAAGGTACCCGTTTGATCGGGGAACCAGTGAGATTTTCAAATGTGTCCCTGTATTCAGGGATTTATTAAAATAATTGGAGCTGGAATAACAAATGGGAAGGTCGGAATTACTGACAAAAATGTGACATAAACCACCAGAAACTCTCCCTCCCCAAACACACAGAGACACATCTATAAGTACAGATGGTTTCTAGAATATTCCCACACACTCGATCCCTCGAGAACAGACACAGGTCACTCCTTCCCAGTTCCTAATACGGAGGGTGGGAATATTGCTGTCCTGAAGGATTCTCTCCCAGTTTCCTGAAGACAAACGGAGTTTGGGAATTCCTGTATTTTGGTCTAAATTCTGGTCGATCCTGTGTCGTGGAGAAATGTAAACGCAGGGAAAACGTATTCACCCCTTTAACTGCCTGAGGGGCCTTCGGAACAGTGTCTCCTTCTCCCTGGAACGGGATCTCTTCCCTCAGGACCTTATCATTTGTTCAATTCACTGACGTCCGGCCGTTCACAAACAATGTCGGGGACAGAACGTTCCGGGGAATGTCAGTTATAGAATGTCAGGGACAGAACTCTTTGACCTGTTCATGACCTTCCCCCATCCTCTCTCACCTTTCATCTCTCCCCCACCTCCATCTCTCGATCACATTCCCAGCTCCCTTACCCCAGCCCCCAGCCCCCAGCCCTGCCCCCTCCCATTTATCTCTCAGCTCCCCGGCCCACAAGCCTCATTCCTGATGAAGGGATTATGCCTGAAACGTTCATTCCCCTGCTCCCCGGATTCTGCCTGACCTTCTGTGCTTTTCCAGCACCACACTCCCAGTCAGGGAACAGTCCAACACTGTCGTACTCACAGGATCAGGCCTGATGGGTAATTTAGATTAGATTAGATTACCTACAGTGTGGAAACAGGCCCTTCAGCCCAACAAGTCCACACCGACCCTCCAAAGACCAACCCACTCAGACCCATTCTCCTACATTTACCCCTTCACCGAACACTACGGACAATTTCCCATGGCCAATTCAACTAACTTGCACATCTTTGGACTGTGGGAGGAAACCAGAGCACCTGAGGAAACCCACGCAGACACGGGGAGAATGTGCAAACTCCACACGGTCAGTCACCTGAGGCGGAATTGAAGCTGGGTCTCTGGCGCTGTGAGGCAGCAGTGCTAACCACTGTGCCATCGTGCTCACCCATCATGTTTCATGAAGCCCCATCACCATCCCGGGGCATATCCTGTCCCACATCAGGACAGACCCACCAGTGGTGGGGACTCCCTGGGATACAGTCAGGGAAGGAGTTACCGTGCAATTCCCCAACATGATTCCAGTACCCAGGAAATCTCATGGTAACAGATCATGGTCAAGGAGGTCGCCTGAGGGTGGTAATCTCCTGCCCTCCCCTCCTCTCGGTGATAACTCAGTTCCCCTCGATGTTGGAAACAAATCAGAGGAAGCACTGAGGGTGATCAGGACTCAGACCATCCTCTGGGTGTGGGACTTCAATGTCCATCACTAAGAGTGTCCCCACAGGCCCACCGCTGCCTGAGCAGGGACAGGCTTCAATACACAACAGCCAGACTGGGGGAAACATTCTCACCAAACTCCTTGTCCCAGTTGGATCTGTCCCTGACAGTATCTGTAGGAGCAGCCAGCACACAGTCCTGGTGGAGGCACAGTCTCAGCCTCATATTTGACATACTCAAGATTAGTGTGTTCCTGGAAAAGCACAGCAGGTCAGACAGCATCCGAGGAGCAGGAAAATCACCGTTTCGGTTAGCAGACCTTCATCACGAATGAGACTGCGAGCCTCCGGGATGGAGAGATAAATCATATTAGGCGTACTGCTCACTATGTGATGTGACACTCCCTCCTGTGAAGTAGGACATACTTCTAAAGGACTGAGCACATGGAAACTGGCCATCCATGAGGCACTGTGGGCTAGAAACTGCTGCAGCATCAATGGCCTTCCCTTCATCATAAAGTCAGAAGGGGCCAATTCACTGATGGTTTCAAAATATTCAGCACCACTCACAACTGCACTGATACTGAAGCAGGCTATTCAGCTCATCAAGAGTTTTAAACAGGAACAGAATGAGGCCAGTCAGCCATTGGAGGCTGTTACTCAGCGATTGGAGCAGATCTTTTAATCTCTCATACCTGTTACACGGGAAATGGAAGGGAACAGTCAGTATTTCAAAGCTGCGACACAGGAATACGGGGAACTGTGTAGACCACAGCAGTGCATTGATCTATAAACCCAGACTAGATATCTGTCCAGGACGGGGAGCTGTGCAGACCACAGCAGTGCATTGATCTATAAACCCAGACTAGATACCTGTCCAGGACGGGGTGCTGTGTAGACCACAGCAGTGCATTGATCTATAAACCCGGACTAGATATCTGTCCAGGACGGGGAGCTGTGCAGACCACAGCAGTGCATTAATGTCATAACGTGAAAGAAATATCCATCCAGTACGTGGATCTGCACAGACTATACCATTGCATTATCTATGAACCTCAACCAGTTAGTCTGCCTGTGAATTAATCTGTAAACCAGGACCAATTACAACCCCCCCCCCCCCAGCATGTAGGACTGTGTACCCCACCCCAGTACATTGATCTGTAACCCAGGAGCAGTTACCCTCCCAGCATGTAGGACTGTGTACCCCACCCCAGTACATTGATCTGTAACCCAGGAGCAGTTACCCTCCCAGCATGTAGGACTGTGTACCCCACCCCAGTACATTGATCTGTAACCCAGGAGCAGTTACCCTCCCAGCATGTAGGACTGTGTACACCATCCCAGTACATTGATGTGTAACCCAGGAGCAGTTACCCTCCCAGCATTAGGACTGTGTACCCAACCCCAGTACATTGATCTGTAACCCAAGAGCAGTTACCGTACCAGCATGTAGGACTGTGTACACCACCCCGGTGCATTCCTCAGTAACACTGTGTTAGATCCCTGCCCAGTGTGGGGAAACTTGCAGCCCATGCTGGAAGTGACACGATGTGCAGCTCCCACCCATTTACAGCTCCATATCCCCATTCTGCCCTGACAAGGGGGTGCTGTGGGTATGAACCTCACTGCCAGAGAGAGATGGCGGGGGACTCAGTTTAAATATCATCACATGAGAGGGGCTTGGGGTATAGACGGAGAGGGGAAGACTGAGAGACAGTGTCATGGAAGGATGTGTTCCCAGGTTGCAGAATGCTGAAATGTAGACACTTCGATAGCATCCTGTAACATGAGCCAGTCTTCCCAGGAAAGATGGGAAAAAGGGATATCGGTGTGAGGTCAGATGAACATTTGTTCTGCATCTTTGTCACTGCAATTGGTTTCAATAGAATCTATGACTCACTGGGCAGATTCTAACAATAATTTATCTTTGTTTGATTTTCTTTGAGTGTGACAGAGGGATCGTCCACACGAGGCTGAGATAGTTTCCTGGTGCCATCGTATCGGACTCACCTCATGAACTACCCAGCCTCTCTCATTCAATACCAGCCCGATTCTCCCACCCATCATGACTGGAGGTGCTCACCATCGCCCGGATGCCCCTGGATATTCCGTGATCCCTGGCACTGGTGCCAACTTTAATAGGCCAATGAGCACACGCTTGAGCTTTCTCTGTTAGGAGCTGCCCTGCACAGTTTACCCCAAGCATGGCAGATAAGGGGCAATTACACCGCGGTTTGTCGACAGGGGCACGGAGGTGCTGGTGGATGGGCTAGTCCAGAGGGGACCATTCACTTCCCAGAGGGGGCGACACCACCAGACCCACCGAGCATGGTCTGAACTCCCCACCCAGCTCAGTGCAGTATCTGTGGTCTGAAGAAATGTCCAGCAATACAGGACAAGCATCATTAACCTTCCCCATTCTGTTAGGATAAGGATCACTGTGTCCTCTCTGCTCCCTCACACTCACTGTATATCTGTTATAGCACCGACCCCCGAACAAGGCTCATGCTCAACCACTCTCACTGCTGCATGCACCATCTTTCCCCCACATCCCCATCTCTCTCTCTCTCTCTCTCTCTCTGTCTCTCTCTCTCTCTCTGTCACCCCTTCCATTACACTAATAACACTGCATGAATACAATACTGTGGACTGACTCTCCCCATCACTCACCTACACCAGCACTAACAACAGGACCACCCACTCCCACCCTCCCTTCCACCCCCCCCTTTCTCCCATATCCGTTCCCTCACTCCCCTCCCCACCATGTTGGGAGGACGCTGGTAGGAGCCGGAGAGGACCGGGACACCTCGTGTGGAGATTCTGAAACATCCACGTCCCACCGACCGAGTAAGGAGCAATGTTCAGTGAAGGACAATTCTCACTTTAAACCCACTGGCAGCTTCGTTTCCCCCCGGCACAATTTAGATGCCGTGGCCCTGATGCCATCTCCCTTTTGTGTCGAGCTGGTACAAATGGAATCCCCACAGTCTCGGTGGGCAGGAGGGTGGGCTCACAACACATCGTCACCACCACCTCCCAGGAAGGGAGCACGGAGACTCCCTCCTACACCTCCTCCTGTAAACAGCTCAGATACTGAAACTAATCTGTGATAGTTACTGCTCTCCCCACTTGTGCTGATATCTTCAACAACCTGTGCTCATATACACCCAGCGCCCTCTGCTCCTGCAGCCCCTTTATAATGGTACAGCCTGTTTCAAACTGCCATTCAGTGTCCTTCCTACCACAGTACATCACCTCACACTGCTCTGCACTGATCCCCATCTGCCCGAAAACTACACCAACGTATCACTGTCCTGTCAGAGTTCCACACTGTCCTCCATAGACTTCAGAGTTCTTCCAGGTTCGGTGCCATCTACAAACATTGAGATTGTTATAGTGTCACAGTCCCCATGAAAGAACTGAAATCCTGCCCCACACTCGCGAGTGTGAGCAAGTGAAATACTGATACATTCACACGGATGGAATCGAATAATGACGTGCTATCAATGGAGCAGCAAAACTCCTGACACACACCAGACGGAGCAAATGAAATATTGACAAACCACAGAGCAAGAGAAATCCGGTTAGGTCCCACTTATCAATATTCATCCGGGTATAATATGATGAAGTTGAAAGTGTGTATTGTACCTTTAAGAGAGAGGGAATGCTGTTCTGAATAGCTTACAAGCACCTGTGGTATGAGAGGATGGCAGACCCAGACACAGTATATTGCTATAGAGCTGGAGTCGGGTAATAAGCAGTTAAGAGAAAGGGGGTCCCAGAATTGTGAATAGTTGAAGTAAAATGTTCACTTTCAGAGTGAAAAAATAAATCGATGATTTTATTTAAACAGTGGAATTTGGGAGTTCTCTGTCCCTCATATTTTAACAGTTTACGAGGCGAATTGAGCATTTTTTAATGTTTAGTTTAAGTTACTAGATTAGCTTCACGCAGTGCCCGAACCATTCCCGTGTGTGAGTCTGTGTCTCTGTGTGGGGCAGGTCTGTCAGTCTCTGTGGTGCTTAAAGTGATGCAATGCCACCCTCTGCTGGCCTCCACACGCCACTGCACAGGCATTGGCGGAGGGTGAAAACCAACAGGGATTCATTCAGAGAGGGGGAGGGAGAGAGCAGCTGCTCACAGCACCATCCAAACTGATGTCTTTTCCATTGACTGATCTAAATGTCCTTTAAACATTGTAACTGCAAACACTTTCATCACTTCCTCTGGAAGTTCATTCCACACACAAGCCAGATTTTGTCTAAAATAATTACCTCTCATGACTTTTGTAAATCTTTTTCCTCGCATCTTAAAATATCCCTCAGTTTTGAATCCCCAACTCTAGGGAAAAGACATCAGTCCTTCAGCTTATCTGTCCCCCTCACGATTTTTTAAACCTCCGTAAAGTTACCCTTTAATCTCATCCTCTCCAGTGAAAAAAGTCCCAGCATACCCAGCCTCTCCTTCTAGCTCACTCCCTCCATTCCCAACAACCTCCAGGTTAATCTCTTTTGAACTCTCTCCAGCTTAATAATATCAATGTCAGTAATATCAAAGTGAATAGTCAAGGTGTTTTCTAAGGGTATGGGGAGACCAAAACTAGAGGGCATAGGCTTAAGGTGAGAGGGGAAATATTAAAGTGACCTAAGGGTCAGCTTTTCACCCAGAGGTTGGTGCGCCTATGGAATGAGCGGGCAGGGTGACCAGACTGGACACAGTATTCCAGAAGGGGTCTCACCAATGTCCTGTACATCCTCAACATGACGTCCCAATTCCGATACTCAAAGGTCTGACCAATGAAGACAAGTGTGTTAAACACCTTCTTAACCACACGATCTATATGAGATGCAAATTTTAAAGAATTATACCAGATGGCCGAGGTCTCTGTCATACAACACTGCCAAAGGCTCTACTTTTAATTGAAAAAGTCCTGCTCTTGTTTGATTTACCAAATCCAATGCCTCGCATTTATCAAAACTAAACTCCATCTGCCACCCCTCAGCCCAGTGAGTGTGATATTACTGCCACCTCACCCTCCCCCTTCAATTTTAAAACACCCATCCTTCTCCAGGAGGCCTGCACACTCCGGCCTAGATTTTCACAAAGACTCTGAGCTTGGTTTGCCTTGTGTGGTTAAAGTGAGGAGGGACAGATTGCAGACACAGTCAGTGGGGAGGAGAGGCTGGACAGTCATCATCGATCAGGAAGAGGGCAGTCGCACGTTGGAGGTGGCTAAGAATGATCGGTGCTTTGGGATGAGCAATTAAGCTCTTCTTCCGTCTCTGGTGTTCAGTAATAAATATCTATTTGAGACCCTTCATTGTGCAGAGTGTGTCTGCAGGATTTCTTTCCCTAATATTGCAGACTTCAGATAACAGCGATTAAAGCTGTTCATAGTTAACTTCGATGGCACAGCACGTACACTCAATATCCGACAGTTGAGACAAATATCTTGCATTTGTTTAACAATACAAAGTGTTTTGTGTAGTTCAGTAATGATAACCTGATTATAATAAATCCACACCGTGCTGAAAGCTGACACTTAAAATATGACACAAAATCTGGGTATGGTAGTTGTAGTGGGCAATGTCCCTGTCTCTGAGCCAGAGGTCTGGATTTGATTCCAATTCCTGAACTTATGTGGTAGTGATCCTAGCTCTGGACTAGAAGTTCTGGATTCAAGTCATGCCTGTTGGAGAGGTATGTCCCAGCATGTCAGGACAGTCTGATGAACAAACACACAGGAGAATACTCTTACAGCTTTATGGGTATTGCTGAGCGATGCTCGTGTCCCTACCTCCGGGCACAAAGGTCTAGGTGTAAATCCCACAGAAGTGTCTCATTATACATCTGAACAAACTGATTAAAATGGATTTAGAATTGTGACTTGATGGAGAAGGAAGAGGTGTCAGTATTGAATTTCAGAATTTAGGCCCGGGATGACTGAATGTACAGCCATTTGTGTTGTTTGGAGTCACATTTCGCAGCAGTAAAGGTTTATAAAATCAGAATGGTCATGGGTAGGGAGAATAGTCAGGGTTTTTAACCAGGTTAGGGGCGTCCAAAACTAGAGGGAATTGGTGGAAAGTGAGAGGGGAAAGGTTTTGATGAGGCCTAAAGAGCACCTTTTCATGCAGAGGGTGGTGTGTGTATGGAATGAGCTACCAGAGGAAGTGGTGGAGGCTGGTACAACTACAGCATGTAAAAGACATCTGGATGCTGACAGACCTGCCGAGCTTTTCCAGCAATTTCTGTATTTCTTTAAAAAATACATGCATTTTAACACAGATATTCTGAATACATTAAATATTTTATTTTTTTATGACGCAGGGCCATGTAAACATATTTCAAATTGGCCGAGACCATTGTTCTGCTAAGGATATGGCTCTGTGTATGACAGCAACAATGATACACCTACATGGAACAGGGAATGTGATGGAGACTTAGTTTGGACAATGTACAAGGAGACCTCACATGGTCCAGTTTGGGAGAGGATGACATTACTGTGTGATTCAGCTCAGAGAGGGAGAAAATGTAATCTGCCAGAGAAGGAATGGCCTATTGCTCTCTCTCTCTCCTTCATTGTCCCTCATCACAGCAATGTGTGCGAGCTAAAAAAAAAAACCTCTACAGTCATCATTACCGTTCTTATTTTTATGGGATCCCTGCAGTGTTGAAACAGGCCCTTCGGCCCAAAAAGTCCATACCAACCTTCCCAACCCATGCCCCTAATTAATGCACCTAACCTAGAATTCCCTGAACACTACAGACAATTTAGCATGACCAATCCACCGAACCTACACATTTTGTGGTAGGAAACTGGATCACCCATTAGAAACTCACACAGAAAAGTGGAGAATGTGCAAACTTCACACAGACAGTCACCCAAGGCTGGAATCGACCCCAAGTCCCTGGTGCTGTGAGCCAGCAGTGCGAACTACCGTGCTACCCTTTGGGTGCTCCCTGACCAGAATTCACTGGAATCTACTCACTGCCTAAAGCAAAGGGAATTCAGCCAAATCCAACTGTCCCAGAATGAAATTCCATTGCTAGCAGCTGTGTGAGTACAATACCTTCAGAAGCAGAATAACGGTTTGGACAATCTCAATTTTTACTTTTGTCATGAGTTCCATTAATATCTGGACAACCTTCTTTCAAATTAAAATTGCAAAAATTTTGTTCATCTGTGTGTGTGTGTTTGTTTGTGTGTGCGTATGTGTGTGTGTGTTTGTGTGTCTGTATGTGTGTGTGTGGGTTTAGAAAGGGAAGTATTAGACCATAAGACCATAAGACATAGGAGTGGAAGTAAGGCCATTCGGCCCAGTAAATCCACTCTGCCATTTAATCATGGCTGATGGGCATTTCAACTCCACTTACCTGCATTGTCCCCTTAGCCCTTAATTCCTTGTGACATCAAGAATTTATCAATCTCTGCCTTGAAGACATTTAGCATCCCGGCCTCCACTGCACTCTGCAGCAATGAATTCCACAGGCCCACCACTCTCTGACTGAAGAAATGTCTCCGCATTTCTGTTCGGAATTGATCCCTTCTGATTCTAAGACTGTGCCCACGGGTACTCGTCTCCTCGCCTAACGGAAACAATTTCTTAGCGTCCATCCTTTCCAAGCTATTGATTATATTATTGCAATACCCAAACAGTTTGCCATTCATCTTTCCACCATAGTTTGAGTAACATTGCTCTGGATCATAAACGTGTTGTTTTAGCAGATTAAAGAAACTAGCCTGACTTGTTCCTAAAACTGACCCTGACCCAGTCTGAGACTGATATCATCGGCCACATCACCAACCTGGTTACATTTAACATTTGTTGGTAGCAGTGGAGGAGTGGGACGAGAAAAGGAAACAGTGACCCCAAAAAGCCGGGGAACTATAGACGGGTGAGCCTGATGTCAGTGTTGGGTAAGTTGTTGGAGGGGATTCTGAGGGACAGGATTTACATACATTTGGGAAGGCAAGGGCTGATCGGGGTAGACAACGTGGCTTTCTGCATGGGAAATCATGTCTCATTAATTTGATTGAGTTTTATGAAGAGGTGACAAAGAAGATTGATGAAGGCAATTTGGTAGACATTGTCTATATGGACTTCAGCAAAGTGTTCATTTAAAGAACAAAGAACAAAGAAAATTTACAGCCCAGGAACAGGCCCATCGCCCCCCAAGCTTGAGCTGATCCAAATGTACTGTCTAAACCTGTCGGCCAATTCCTAAGCATCTATCTTCCTCTGCTCCCCACCTACTCATGCATCTGTCCAGATGCATCTTAAATGAATCGACCGTGCCTGCCTCCACCACCTCTGCTAGCAACACGTTCCAATTGCCCACCACCCTCTGTGTGAAGTACTTACTGCGTGTATCCCCCTTAAACTTTCCACCTCTCATCTTGAAAGCATGACCTCTCGTTACTGAATCCTTCACTCTGGGAAAAAGCCCCTCTCTATCCACGATGTCTATACCCTTCATGATTTTGTAAACCTCAATCAGGTCCCCCCTCAGTCTCCTTTTTTCCAGTGAAAATAAACCTAACCTACTCAGCTTCCCTTCATAGCGAGTATTTCATTCTGATTGGTAGACAGATTAGTAAGTTTCAGTCACATAAGATACAGAAGAAGCTAGTCACATTGGCTTGAACGAAGACTGGAGGCTTGTGAACAGCAGTGTGCTGTAAGAATCAGTACTGAGTTCACTGCATTTCATCATTTATGTAAATGATTTAGATGTGGATACTAGGGCCATAGTTAGTAAGGTTAAAGATGACATCAGAAAGGTGGTGTAGTAGATTATCTCAGAGTACAACAAGATCACAATTAGATGGGACAAAAGGTCAATGAGTGAGAGATGAAGTTTTTTTAGATAAATACGAGGTTTTGCATTTTGGGAAGGCAAATCAGGGCAGGAATTATACACTTAATGGTAAGGTCCTGGAGAGTGTTGTGAAACAAAGAGATAGGGCTGCAGATACTTAGTTCCTTGAAAGTGGAGTCGCAGGTAGACAGAGTGGTGCAGAACACATTTGGCACATTTACCTTAATCAGTCAAGCATTGAGTATAGGAGTTGTGGTGGCATGTTGTATCTGTACAGGATGTTGGTGAGGCCACTTTAAGAATACTGTGTACATCTCGGTTTTCTGCAGAAATGACTTACACGGGAGTCCCAGGACTGGGAGTTTGAGCTGTTGGGAGAGGTTGATTAGTTTAAGGTGTTTCCCCCTGGAGTGTCAGAGGCTGAAGGGTGACATTATAGAGGTTTATAAAACCATCAGGAGCATGGATATTCTGAACAGCCACGTTCTGCTCCGCAGGGTAGGGGGGTCCAGAACAAGAGGGCATAGGTTGGAGGGGAGAGGGGGAATGATTTAGAAGGGACCTGAAGGTAAATATTTCACACAGAGAGTGGTGTGTGTACAGAAAGTGCTGTCAGATGAAGTGCTAAAAGCGGTTACAATCGCACATTTAAAAAGTGTCTGAAAGAGGAGAGATATTGGCCAAATGCTGGCAAATGGGACTGGATCAGATTTGATATCCGATCGGAGTGAACAGATTGGACTAACGGGTCTGTTTCCATTCTGAATGACTGCCTGATTCTATAAGAAGGATGACGAATAATTCTGAAAGGACCTTTCAAGTGGGAATTCTCTTCACTGGAAGTTTATCGTGGCCACATGCTCACATTGATTGAAAGCTGCATTAGGTAAATATTTGACAGAGAAGTGAGTCATGGATAATGGGATATAGACAGGAAAGTGAGGCTGAGACCCCAACCAGATCAGCCACAATCTTAGTGCCTGGTGGAGAAGGCTCAAAGTATCTAATGACCCACTCCTGCTCCTCAGTCCCATGTTCCTGTGTTCCATTCAGCCCCTCAAACCTGCTAGACAGGAGCAGTTGGAGGCTACTTACTGCTATCACCCTATGCACAGAAACAGAGGAGACCATTCGGCCCTTCAAGACTGTCCCACACGCTTTGAGGTGATTTGGGAAATGTAATTGGGAAGCCCAGGCTGGGTATGAAAGAGGCCCCTCATCTCTCTTCACATAGCTTCCCCTCTCTGCAACTTGTGCTTCATTTGTTGGTCATGTTGTACACAAAGATTCACTGAGAATACAGCCCATATATCTCTCCCAGAGATGGGTCACAAAATCATCTGGTCTCCCTTACTGCAATATGCAATACCAGAACATTCATGAAAATAACACCCAATAACTTTTCAATAACAGAATGGGAGAACATCAGAAACAGGAGCAGGTCGTTCAACCCCCAAGCCTGCCTTGCCCTTCACTAAGATTGTGGCTGATCTGCTCTCGGTCTGAAATCCTCTTTAATACCCAATTCTTCATAGCCCTCACCTCTCTGACAGATCAATATCCATCTACCTCCTCTTCAAATACTTTCAGTCATCTCGCTCCCCGAACACTCTTCAGAACAGAAATCCTGACATTCAATCCCACCTGTTTGAAGAAAACACTTGCTGCTCCTATATCATGGCTTATTGAGATGAAAAAAAGAGGTTGAGACAAGGGTTCAGGTATTAATGACCGACCCTGATATCAAGGCAGTGGTTGCCTTCTGTTGACATCAAGGACCTTAACAAAACTGGACTTAATGGGAATCAGAGTAACCTCTCCAGTGTTTGGGGTCAAACATGTCACAAAGGAAGATGTTCACTATCTCAGTCCTGGGTCACCTCTGTGGGACATCCTCTGGGTAGCTTCCTCTTCACAAACATCTTCAGCTGCTTCATCAATGTCTCCCCTCCCCACCCTCCCCACCATAAGATCAGAAGTGCGGATGGTCGCTGAAGATTCCACAATGTTCAGAACATTTTGTCCCCCGTCAGCTCCTGAACTGGTCTGTGTCCATGTGCAGCAAGGCCCAGACTCCATTGAGAGTTGTGCTGTTAACGTGTCAGTAACATTCATGTAACAGCACTGCCTGACACTGCACATTGCCACAATAAAACAAGAGTTCATTCAGCACCTCACGCTGGTTTCACAGGAATATGAGGAAGTCATTCCGCTCATTGACTCTATTGGAGAAGAACAGGGACAGCCCATTCAGTGCCTCCAGCCTATTACTCAGGAAGAGAAGGAGTCCAGTGTGATGGACCACACCAGAGCCCCTCGAAAATATTTGAAGGCAATAGCCTAGATTCTAATGTTTTCTTATTTTAAAGGGAATGTAAAGTGTCTGTTCCAGATGCAATGTGACAGCATCAAGAGAAAATTCAGAGACAGTAGCAGCCAGGAGACATTCCCTGAAGCTTCCACCTCTGTGGAGACCCCGATAGTTTTTGATGTTACTGAGAAACCAAACCCCAGAGATCCTAATCTGCGAAAGCTGGCCACACCCATTCAGGCTGCATTAAAATTAACCTAAGGCATCCCTTGCTGTTGACCCAAGTGGTCTTAACTAACCAGCTTGGTAACGATCGTTCAATCTCTCTCTTAAAAGTAACCAGGACAAAATAACCTCTTAAAGCTACAGCATCATCACACTTGTCAGTACATCGAGCTGTCAAACAGGAACCAGGGGTAACCAGTCAGGCCATTGGCTCTGTCCAATCAGACGAGGAAGAAGTCAATCAGTCCGTTGAGTCACTTATACAGGAACAGTAGGAGGCCAATCCCACCTCCATGCACTTACACAGGGGGCAGAATGTGGTAATTGATGGTGATTCCTGATGAATGTCTTATTCCCGAAACGTCGATTCTCCTGCTTCTCGGATGCTGCCTGACCTACTGTACTTTTCCAGCAATCGACGCTCTATCAGTTCAGGCAGCATCCGAGGAGCAGTAAAATCGACGTTTCAGGCAAAAGCCCTTCGAGGAGGAAAACTTCTTCAAGGCAGGCATCCTTGCAAGAGGGTTCGCAGTAGGGTTAAAATCAACACGGTAAAAACAATGACTGCAGATGCTGGAAACTCTGATCACCAGCATCGGCAGTCTTTCGTGTCTCCTAATTGATGCTCTAACATGATGAACAAGTGGGGCAGAGGCTGCACAGACAGACTGCTCCACGTTGTTCCTCCTGGCTCCGTTGCTTATGACCCACGCGTGGGAATTTAACGTGGTTTCCTCGTGGTGAGCAGGGCAGCCATATGTCTTGTGTGAGATCTCAAGAAGGCATCTTTCATCCCCCAGAAGACAGCCTGGTGTTCTCTATGCAGGTTGGAAGCTGGTGGAAATGGTTACCTGTTTCAGATGGAAGGTATTGTGGCTGCTGTTGGGGATTGTGAACAACCCGACGTTCAGTACAGGGTTCACTCACCGACTGCACAATAACATGGGGAGAGTTAATTAAGGCATATAAACTATTAGGAAAGTCACGTTAGACTGATGAATGGACTCTCTAAGTTCAAATAATGGTGATCTTGCTCGTGTTGACCTTGTCTAGTGCACGTCCTGTTCAGTGTATCCTGTATGCCTTACTCTGTCCAAGTCTATTTCCACCCTATGATCTATCTGGCCATGCTTACTATGATCTGCCTCCACTGCTCATAAACAAAGTGTTTCCCTGTACTGAGGTACACATGACAATAAATCAAACCAATCAATCCTGTGTAAAGTATGGAATTTCTCTCCCTGTCAATGTCTGTTTTGGAAATAATTGATCGCTGCCACTCATCGTGTTTCAGCGTTACCATTTCTTCGTCTCTCACAGCTCCACAGATTAAACACTCAGCTTTTTCACTCATTCCTTTGAAAGGAGATCAAATCTGTAGAAAGTGCCCCAAATGATCTCTCAGCAAGGCTCTACAACAGCAGGAAGATGGCTTTACTTATGTACTGGAATCATCTTACAATGAAGGACAGCATACCATTGACTGCACCCATTACTTACACAGGGTTTGATTCAGAGCAGTCAGCATAGACTTGTGAGTGGGAGATCATGCTTCCCAAATTTGTTAGAGTTCTTTGATGAAGTGACCAGAAAGGTTGATGAGGACAGAGTGGGAGACGTAGTCTCTATGGATTTCAGTAAGGCCTTTGATAAGGTTCCATATGGTAGGCTGCTCAGGAAGGTTACATCGCGTGGAATGCTGGGGGAACTGGCCAATTGGATACACAGTTGGGTTGTTGATAGGAAACAGAGGGTTTAGTGGAAGGATGCTTGTTTGACTGGAGGCTGGGTCCATAGCTGTTTGTTATCTATGATTATCTATGATTATCTGTGACTGCAGACACATAGACATGGGATAAAACTTTTCAATGATCTCTGAATCAGCCACGCAAGACACTCTATTGTATCAAACTGCTCTGAGGTCTTAAAGGATAAACCTGGACAGAAAACCTGGACCCAGCCTCAGTATCGGAAAAAGGGAACAGGAAACACAGTCCTGTTGACCCTGCAGAGACTTCCTTCCTAACGTCTGAGAGCTTGTGACAACAATAGACAATAGACAATGGACAATAGTTGCAGGAGTAGGCCATTCTGCCCTTCGACCCTGCACCACCATTCAATATGATCATGGCTGATCATTCCTAATCAGTATCCTGTTCCTGCCTTATCTCCATAACCCTTGATTCCACTATCTTTGAGAGATCTATCCAACTATTTCTTGAATGAATCCAGAGATTGGGCCTCCACTGCCCTCTGGTGCAGAGCATTCCACACAGCCACCACTCTCTGGGTGAAGAAGTTTCTCCTCATCTCTGTCCTAAATGGTCTACCCCGTATTTTTAAGCTGTGTCCTCTGGTTCAGCACTCACCCATCAGCGGAAACATGTTTCCTGCCTCCAGAGTGTCTAATCCTTTAATAATCTTATATGTCTCAATCAGATCCCCTCTCAGTCTTCTAAACTCAAAGATATACAAGTCCAGTCGCTCCAGTCTTTCAGTGTAAGGTAATCCCACCATTCCAGGAATTGACCTCGTTAACCTACGCTGCACTCCCTCAATAGCCAGAATGTCTTTCCTCAAATTTGGAGACCAGAACTGCACACAGTACTCCAGGTGTGGCCTCACCAGGGCACTGTACAGCTGCAGAAGGACTTCTTTGCTTCTATACTCAATCCCTCTTGTTATGGAGGTCACCATGCTATTAGCCTTCTTCACGACCTGCTGTACCTGCATGCTTGCCTTCATTGACTGGTGTACAAAAACACCCAGATCTCTCTGTACTGCCCCTTTACCTACATTTATTCCATTGAGGTAGTAATCTGCCGTCCTGTTCTTGCCACCAAAGTGGATAACCATACACTTATCCACATTAAACTGCATCTACCATGCATCTGCCCACTCACCTAACTTGTCCAGGTCACCCTGTAATCTCCTAACATCCTCATCGCATTTCACCCTGCCAACCAGCTTTGTATCATCAGCAAGTTTGCTAATGTTATTGCTGATACCATCTTCTATATCATTAATATATATTCTAAAAAGCTGCGGTCCCAGCACGGATCCCTGCGGTACCCCACTGGTCACTGCCTGCCATTCCGAAATGGAGCCGTCTATTACTACGCTTTGTTTCCTATCAGCCAACCAATTTTCAATCCAAGCTAGTACTTTGCCCCCAATACCATGCGCCCTCATTTTACTCACTAACCTCCTGTGTGGGACTATATCAAAAGCTTTCTGAAAGTCCAGGTACACTACATCTACTGGATCTCCCTCATCCATCTGCAGAGTTACGTCCTCAAAAAAGTCCATAAGATTAGTCAAGCATGATTTCGACTTCATAACTCCATGTTGACTCTGACCTATCCTGTTACTACTATCCAGATGTGTCGTAATTTCATCCTTTATAATAGACTCCAGCATCTTTCCCACCACTGAGGTCAGACTAACTGGTCTATAATTTCCTACTTTCTCTCTCCCACCTTTCTTAAAAAGTGGTATAACATTAGCAAATCTCCAATCTGAAGGAACTGATCCTGAGTCTATCGAACTCTGGAAAATAATCACCAACGCATCCACGATTTCCCGAGCTACCTCCTTCAGTACCCTGGGATGTAGACCATCAGGCCCCGGGGACTTATCAACCATCAGACCGAACAGTCTCTCCAACACCAAATCCTGGCAAATATAAATTCCCTTAAGTTCAGGTCCTTCAGCCACTGTTACCTCTGGGAGATTGCTTGTGTCTTCCCCAGTGAGCACAGATCTGAAGTAACAATTCAATTCTTCTGCCATTTCTTTGTTCTCCGTATTACATGCCCCTGTTTCTGTCTTCAAGAGCCCAATTTTAGTCCTAACCATTTTTTTGCCTTGCACATACCTAAAAAAGCTTTTCCTATCCTCCTTTCTATTCTTGGCCAGTTTACCTTCGTACCTCATTTTTCCTCTGCGTATTTCCTTCTTAGTAATCCTCTGTTGATTTTTAAAAGCTTCCCAGTCCTCCGTTTTCCCACTTATATTTGCTATGTTATACTTTTTCTCTTTTCCCTTTATATGTTCCTTAACATCCCTCGTCAGCCATGGCCACCCATGCCTCCTCCTGGGATCTTTCTTCCTTTTTAGAATGAACTGATCCTGCAACTTCTGCATTATACACAGAATTATCCGCCTTTGTTCCTCCCCGGTCATCCCTGCTAAGGTATTGCACCATTGAACATTGGCCAGCTCCTCCCTCATAGCTCCATAGTTACCTTTATTCAACAGAAATACTGTCACTTCTGACTGTACCCTCTCCCTCTCAAACATTTACAGAGCTTTCCCACAGACTGCACAGAAACATCAGGAATGGATTAGGCCATACAGCACATTGAGCCTTCCTCATTGTTGTTCATGTTCAAACATCTCCACAATGCACTTATCCCACACAATGAATATATCCGTTAATGTGATTAACCTTGGGAAGCTATAAAATAGGAAGTGCAGTCGTCCCTTTGGTCTGTCGAGTTTGCTACCCAATTCAATAAAATATTGGTTGGCCCTTTACTTCCACACCATTCTCCTGCTCTCCCACCATCCCTTTCCTGAATCTAAATCTGTATTTATATTCAGTGTGTTGGCTTTCTGGTTCGAGTGCATTCCCCAGGTTCACCAGTCGCTGAGTGCAGACATTTATTGTCATCTCATTGCAGAATAGCCTGCCTGTACCTAATACTGTGACTCCTTGTTTTAGACACCACAGCCAGGGGAATTATTATCCCTTCTTCCAATCTGTCTCACCCTGTGAGAGCTTTATATATCTCACTGAGATCTCCACCCATTTTCCTAAACCCCATGGAATGCAGGCCCAGTCGCCCCAAACTCTGCTCCCACAACAAACCTGTCATCACAAAGATCGGTCTGGTCATCCTTCACTGCTCTCCCTCAATGTCAGGTTTGTCCTTTATGAGGTACAGAGACCGAATCTGCACACAATACTGCACAGTGTTTGAGATGGGGAGTCACCAAGGCCCTGTATAACTGCAGTAAGACACGCTTACTCCTGGACTCAAATTCCATTATAATGAAGGTCAGCACTTCATTGATCTTCCTAACTGCTTTCTTTCCTGCAATATTGCTTTCAGTGACTGGTGTACAGGGAGATCCAGATCCTTTGCAATGTTAAAGCTCCCCACTTAGTGGGTCTATGCACACTGGTCAGTGTGTCAGTGCCATTCCCAGTATTGAGTTCTGGGTTCAGACCTCACTGCGCTGCAGGGACCTCAGAGGGCTATGCAGAAGGAAACAACAAAAAGGAGCATACATCCCTTTGTAGATCAACATGTTTCAAGCAATCCCTTTTCGAACGACAGTCTTCCAGTCTATTGTTCCCACAAAAGGGCACACCGTCACCTCTACCCACATTGTTCTCCATCTGCCACGTATTTGCCCATTCACTCCACTTGTCGTAGTCACCTTGAAGCTTTTTTACATCGTCCTCACCCACTCACAATCCAACATCCTTTAGTTCTGTCAACAGGTTGGGATATATTGTATTTGATTCCATCAACCAAATGTTTCATGGGTATGGTGAACACGTGTGGCCTGTGCACTGATCTCTGTGATATCCCAGCAACCTTCCTCTGTTATTTTATTTAAAAATAATATTTATTTCGTGAATCTGGGTGTGACTGGTTGGGCCAGCATTTATTGCCTGTCCCTGGTTGCCCTTGAGAAGGTGGTGGTGAGCTGCCTTGTTGAACCACTGCAGTCCACTGTGGATTCAGTGACAGTAACACCATTGAATGCCAAGCAGCAGTCGTTAGATTGTATTTTAGTGGTAATGGTCATGGTGTGGCATTTGTGTGACATCAATATTACTTGCCACTTCTCAGCGTGGATACTGTCCAAATCTTGTCGCATTTGGACATGGCCTGCTTCAGTATCTGAGGAGCAACAAACATTGCTGAACATTGTACAATCATTAGCGACCATCCCCACTTCTGACCTTATAATAGAGGCAAGGCCATTGATGAAGAAGCCCTGAAGATGTTTGGGCCTAGGCCACTGCCTGAGGGACTCCTACAGACTTGTCCTCGAGCTGAGATGACTGACCTTTATCAACCATGACCATCTTCCTCCGTGTCAGGTATGATTCTAACCAGCGGGGAGTTTGCCCTAATACCCATTGATTCCAGTTTTGCTAAGGCCCCTTAATGCCACACTTGGTCGAAGGCAGCCTTGATTTAAAGCCATGTCACTCTCACCCCACCTCTGGAATTCAGCTCTGTTGTCCATGTTTGAATCAAGGTAAAGAGGTCAGGAGCTGAGTGGCCCTGGTGGAGCCCAAACTGGGCGACATTGACCAGGGTATTGCCGAGCAGGTGCTGCTTAAAAGCACTGAGACCTTCCACCACTTTATTGATGATCGAGAGTAGACTGATGGAGTGGTATTGGCCGGATTGGATTTGTTCTGCTTTTTATATACAGGAGATACTTGGGGTAAATTTCGACGTAATCGGGGAAATGTTGTTGTAACGGTATTGGAACAGCTTAGGTAGGGCAGTGACAAGGTCTTGAGAACAACTTTTCAGTACTATTGCCAGAGTGTTGTCAGGGTATGTACCCTCTGGGGTATCCAGTGTCTCCAACTGAATTGGGATGTCGCGTGGACTGAACCAAATTGGCTGATGACTTGTAACTGAATTGCTGAGGATCACTGGAGGAGGTTGAGGTACATCATCCACTCAGCACTTCTGACTGAAGATTATTGCGAATGTATGAAAGTTACCTTTGCACTGAAGTGCTGGGCTCTTCCATCATTAAGGATGGGGATACTTGTGGAATCTCCTACTCCAATGACTTGTTTAATTGTCCATAACTATTCTCAACTAGAAGTAGAAGGACTGCAGAGCTAAGATCTGCACCGTTGCTTGTGGGATCACTTAGCTCTGTCTATGACGAACTGCTTATGCTGTTTGGCACACAGGTAGTCATGGTTGGTGGCTTCACCAGGCTGACACCTCATTTTCAGTTATTCCCAGTGCTGTTCCTGCCCCCCTGCACACTCCATTGAACCAAGGTTGATCATCTGGCTTGATGGTAATTGTCGTGAGGGGGATACGCCAGGCCATGAGGTTGTGTGGGTGTACAATTCTACTGCTATTGATGACCCACAGCACCTTATGAAAACCCCGACTTGAGCTGCTAGATCTGTTCGAAGTCTGTCCTATTTAGCACGGTGATAGTACCACACAAAATTGTGGAGGTTATTCTCAATGTGAAGGTGTGACTTTGTCTCCACAATAACTATGCGGTGGTCACTCGTACCGATACTGTCATGGACAGATACTTCTGCAACTGGCAGATTAGTAAGTCTGTGGTCAAATGTGGCTTTTCCCTCTTGTGGGTTCCTTCACCACCTGCCGCAAACCAAGTCGAGAAGTTATATCCTTTCGGACCCAACCAGCTCTGCTGAACCACTCTTTTTGTGGACATTGAAATCCCCCACCCAGTGTACATTTTGTGCCTTTGCCACCCACAGTGCTTCCTCCAAGTGTTGGTCAGCTTGGAGGAGTACTGACTCATCAGTTGGAAGAGGCTGGTACATGGTAATCAGCAGCAGGTTTCCTTTCCCATGTGTAAACTAACGCCATGAGACTTCATGGGATGCAGGTCACTGTTGAGGACTCCCAGAGCAATTCCCTTCAAACTGTATCCCACTGTGCCACCAATTCTGTTGTGTATGTCCTGCTGGTGAGAGAGGAGATATCCGGGGAAGGTGATGGGGTGTCAGGGATATAGTCATACTCACAGAACCATACCTTAAATACAATGTCGGGCTGTTGCTTCACAAGTCTGTTTATTTCTATTCACTGTTTCCTGCCTGCTGTCCCATTCTAGAAGCTTGTCCGTATATTCACCCCAATTCACTAAGATTTGATTTTGCAAACTGGGCTTGGAGGTTTATCAATTTTTTTCTGAAAATCCGCGTGTTTTACATCCATTGCTTCTCTTTCATTTGTCTCCCAGTCTGTTTCTCAAACATAATTCCCATTTCATAAATCTATGTTAGTGTTGTCTATGACCATTATTTTCAGTCCCAATAATTTCTCCCAAACCATTTACTTACTATGTTCTATGTTCCATGTACCATTTCGTTTTTCATAGCAGGCTGGGTTTTCCTGGTATTGTCAGAAAGTTCTGTGAAGACAGAACTGAAGTTGTGGATTCATAGTTTTGCCATTTCCCTGTTTCCCATTCTCCAACCTCTGGTTTCAAACTGGAAGGAACCTGCACTGTTTTTTCATACTTCTCACATTGACATAATTTGACAAGCTATAACAGTTCACTCTTATAACCTTTGTGAACATTATCTTCAGAAACCTATCAATTCCTGTCTTTAGCTGCTCAGCTCCACATCATACACGCACAGGAGATAGTCTCTGTACCAACAGAAATACAGCACGATCTATATTAGTCCCACTTTCCAACACCAGGCACATAGCCTGGAATATTATGACACTTCCAAGTGCTCGTCCAAGTACACTTAACGGTTGAGAGGTTAGCTGTGATAACTCCCCTCTCAGGAAGTACATTCCAGACCTCAACACTCTCTGGGTGAAAATAAAGTAATCTTTAAATCGTCTCTGAACGTCAAACCCTTCACTTTAAGGTGTGCGCTCCCTTGTTCTTGACCCTCTGTCTAAAAGGAACAGCTACTGTCTATCCACCCTGTCCATGCCCCTTGTTAACTTATCCTTCTGAATCACATCCCCCTCAGCCTTCTCTGCTCCAAAGTAAACAACCTGTGCTTATCCAGCCTCTCTCCATAGCTGATATGCCCCATCCCAGGGAACATCCTGTTGAGTCTCCACTGCAACGCCCTCCAGTACAATCACATCCTTCCTGTAATGACGCTCCCAGAACGACATACAGTACTCCATCATGGACTAAACCAAGCCCTGTATAACACTTATAATCTACTCCCTGATTAATAAACGCGACACCCAAGGTTCAATTCTTAACTAGTCCATCACCCTGTTCAGTCACATTCAGGGATGTGTGGAGAAACACCATGTGAGCTCCCTAGTGTGCTGCCAACCATTGTGTACACCCCATGTCTGGTTCCTCCTTCCAAAGTACATCACCTCATATTTATCAGGATCACATTCCATCTGTCATTGATCTGCCCATCTGATCATTCCACTTGTATTTACCTGTAAAATCAGAACTTCCTCCTCACTGCCAACCACCCAGCCAATCTTTGTGTCAAACACAAACTTACTTATCTCAACTCCCACCCTTCCACCCACTCCCCCTCCAGATTCACACCTATACTATTTACGAATGCTACAACAATAAGGGACACAGCACTGATCCCTGTGGTACACCAGGGGACACTGGTCTCCAGTCACACAAACAGCCTTCTCCCACCACCCTCTGACTCCTGACACTAAGACAATTTTCGTTGTAAGTTTTCAAGTTACCCTCGATACTCTGATATTTTACTTTATGTTTTTCAATTTCCCATGTGGAACGTTGTCAAAGGCCTTGCTGCAAAACTAAATAAGCAACCTCCTCAAACTAATTCAATCAAATTCATTAGGTGTGACTTCACTCTGATAAAGTCATGATGATTATCCCTGATCAAACCTTGCGACTCTGATTGGAGTTCGATTTTCTCCTTCTCTACTTTCTCCAGTAGTTTCCTGAACAGTGATCTAATACTCGCTCATCTATAGTTACCTTGGAAAATCTCTACCAAACTTACTGTGAATTTGGAATCATATTAGCTGCTCTCCAGTCCTCTAGCACCTCCCCATGGTCAGAATCTAATTAAAATTTCCAGTCAGGGTCTTTCCTCCCTTGACTCCAACAGTATCCAGACCTGTGAATTGGTCCAATTTTATACCAGACAAAGCCTCAAACTCCTGCTCGTATTTTACATCAATCCCTTCAAGAGCTTTCCAGTCCATCTTCTCAAATACTGTACCTGCATCCTCCTTCTCCCAAGTAAAACAGCTGTGATGTTTACATGTAACAATCTATCAATGTTCTCCGGGTTGACGCACTGATTGCCCCCCTTTGGTTTCTAATGGTCACTACCTCTTTGCTGATTGTTTTGTTCTACTTGACCGTGTAGAATACCGTGGGATTCTCCCTAATCTCGCCTGCTTGCACTTCTCCATGTCTCTCTGTTATTCAGTCCCCTCAATGTTCCAAAGTTTAGAAGTTTCACTACAATCAACTCTCATGTTTTGAACTCGAGATCACAGGCTGTTTCCCCATCAGACAATCTTGCCATTTTATGGATTAGTCTGGAAAATACCTTTTGCAGTTCCTCTGTAGTCAGAATATTCTATCTTAGATTGGGAGTCCAAACGGTACACGATACTTTAAGTTTAGTCTCAGCAACACTATATGCAGCTGGTGCATGACATCTTCTATATTCCAATTACATACACATGAATGTAAACCTAATTTTTAGTTTCCTATTTGCATGCATTCTTCCCAATTCCTTTCACTTTAACTTTTCTTATGATGATAGTGGGAGAGTTCTTAAAGAAAGATCTTCCTGAATATCCAACGATACGTTATCCATTGTTGTCTACGTCCACAAGAATCATCTCCAAATCATTCCAAAAAATGTTTGCCACTTATGGTTTTAGTTTCATCGATGCATTATCATCCTCCCCAATTTTCCCATTAACTTCTATATATCCAGGAACACGTTCTTTGTAATTCAGCCCAAGAGACACCCGACCGCGGATTACAAGTTAACTGATCTGTAGTTCACCACTCTCAATCTTTATCCTTTCTTAAACTGTTGGATAATATTTATAACTTTTGCCATATCCAGATTGACTAAATATCTTTCCAGAATGTATTACAAAATAACATGAAAATCTGAGATGCAATCAATACGTCTATTGCTGCTTCCTCTGTAATTCTTGTATGAAGTACATCTGATCTGTCAGATTTACAAATACGCAATCCAGCTTTCTTTTCAAAGATGACCTCAACACTGATAAGAATGATCTTAGACTTTACTTACACAAGTCCCATGGTCACTTGGTATTTCTGGAAGAATTTCTGGATATTCTGCCTTGAAAATAGACTCAAAGAAACTGTTTCTTTCCCCTGTGATTTCTGTGTTCTCTACAATAAGTTACCCTGTCTGCACACCTACTGTTCCACATTTGACCTTGTTTTTACTTTTGTTTCATACACTGATGCATGTTTTTTTTTTAGCAATCTTTATGTTTTTCTTTAGCAGTCTTTATGTTTTTCTTTAGCAGTCTTTGTGTTTTTCTTTAGCAGTCTTTATGGTTTTCTTTAGCGGTCTTAATGGTTTTCTTTAGCATTCTTTATTGTTTTCTTTTGTTTGCATGCTGTTTCGCTTTTTGATTTCCTTCTCAGTTTCTTGGTCATCCGTTGCTGGGTCCTATCTTTCTCCGAATCCACTGGCTTACAACAACACTTGGCATTTTTCTAAGCTGCTTTCTTTGACCTAATAGGTAGTTAAAGGTGAGGCTGAAAGGGTTAGGTCGGAGAGGAGGGTGGACCAGATTGATGGGAAGGAAGATGAGCACATAGGAACGTTCAAAAGGGGGAGTGTGCTGAGTTGGAATATTGGACTGGGATAAGGTGGAGTTAGGGGAAATGGGGAAACTGGTGAAATCTACATTAATCCCCAGTGGTTGGAGGGTCCCAAGGTAGAAGAGGAACATTTCTTCATCCATGCTTCGGGTGGTTAGGGTTGGCGATGGAGGAGGCCCAGGACTCTCATGTCCTTGCCAGAGTGGAAAGGAGAGTTAAAGTGTTCAACCACAAGGTGGTGGAGTTGGTCAATGTGGCTGTTCCAGCGATGTTCTCTGAAATGATCCACGTATGTCTCGCCAATGTAGAGAAGATCACACTGAGTTTAAAGGATGCAGTAGATGAGGCGTTCTGTCTCCCTTCACCTATCACTTTCAACACCACCTTCATCCACCTATCGCATTCCTAGCTACCTGCCTCCTGCCACACCCCCTTCTCATTTATCTCTCAGCTCCCTTGACCCAGAATCCTCATTCCTGATAAAGGGTTGTGCCGAAACGTCAATGCTCCTGCTCCTAGTACGCTGCCTGACTGTGCTTTTCCAGTGCCACTGATCTCCAGCATCTGTAGTCCCTACTTTCTCCTCACACCTTCAGGGCTTGCATGATTCAGATTTATAACAGTTACTTCAAATAAACCAAAAGCTACAGTGTACTCAAACAGTATAAAAGAAAACCAATGCATTGTGGTCACTGATCCCAAAATGTCCTCTACAGCAAAGTTTTCAATTAGCTTTTCTGATCATCCAACATCAATTTCTAAATAATCTGATCTCTACCTCAGTGCTCAACAAAATGTTAATGACAGCTATCGACCACATGCTCATGAAATCCATTTTTCCCAGCATTAGCATTCAGTTGGTTTAACACAGTTTAGATATAATGTCAACAGGACATTATTTTTGCAGTAGCCACAAATGTGTATGTCTCATTTTCCTGTTTTATAACATTCCCAACAGTTGTATTGCAGCTTTCACTTTGATATATAGCTCCCATCAATGTTTCCTTCTCCTTGCTGTTTTTATGCTCCACATAACAAGATTCTGTAGAATCTGAGCGACGTGGGCTTTGGGGAGATTAATGGTAGAGATCATCTCGCCACATCATTTATGTTCTTCTTAAGCATCATTGTGACATTTTCTCCATATTTCCTGTAATGCTAGTGGAGTAGAGAAGGACAATGATCGTTCAACAATGCTCTGTATTCCCCCAGAGACCTGAGACTGCTCTTAACTGGGTGGGAACGTTACAGCAGGCTGGTAAAGCATTGCTGCTGCTGTACAGGATCTTAGTGAGATCACATCTGGAGTAGTGTGTACAGATTTAGTCTCTTCAATGAAGAAAGGATGATGTTATATTGGAAGCAGCTCAGAGGTGGTTCCCTCAGCTGATTCCTGCAATGAAGGTGCTTGCTTATAACGAAAGGATGATTAGGTTCATCCAATCGCCATTGGAGTTTACAAAAATAAAGGATGAACTTATTTCAACATAGATGACAGGAAGGAGTCAACAACTGAGGAGAATTACACAGATAGTGGGGGAATCCATTCCGTTATCCAGCCTGTTACACAGGAACAACAGGAGGATATTAAGGCCTTCGAGCCTGTTACACCAGAATAGGACGACACTGTTCAGCCCCTCGAGCCCGATGTATATTTACAGGAGGAGGCCAATCAGCCCCTCGAATCTATAACACTGGACCCAGAGTAGGCCATGCTGCACCAGTATCCTGTTACACAGCAACAGGATCAGTCCATTCAGCCTCCTCAAGTCCGTAACATAGGAACTGGAAGTGGTCACACAGTGACTGGAGATTGTTACACTGGGATAACAGGAGGCCATTCAGACCCACCGAATCTGTTGCAAGGGAAATGTGTTAGGATAAAAACTATCTGAGACTTTTTTCATGAGAAAGGAGGAGGTAATTCAGACACGTGTCTGTTGTATGGGAACAAGAGAAGACCAATCGCTCCCTTCGTCCCATCTCTGGGATACATGAGGAGACCGTTCAGTATCTCCACCGATTATGGAGAAATATGAGAAGACCCATCAGCCCCTCACAATGTAACATAGTAATGGGAAGATTCCATTATCCCCCACCCCTCTAATGCATCAACAGGAGGTGGTCATTCTGGCCTTGGAGATGACAACATGGAAACCCCAGAAAGACTTCATCCCATCGATTTTGTACACCAGCAGGATGATGAGTCCAGTCAGCCACACATACCGCTTATGCAGCAATTGGAGCACATCTCTTAAAACACTTTGCCCATCAAACAGGAATTCAAAGAAAACGTAAAGGTTTTTAAAAGGGAAGAACATATAATAACTGAATACATTAGGGAGTAAAATGTAACAATAAAGTATTGTAATTTAAGGCAAATTATTAGAATCCATTGTTGAGGACATTTGCAAACGTAAACCACAATCCATCGGACTCAACATGGTTTTACAAAAGATAAACCATGATTGAAATGTTTTCTTGAGTTATTTAAAGATGTGACAAACAAGGTGGATAGTGGGAATCCTGGAAATGGAATATATCTGGTCTTCATGAAGGCATCGGATACGTCGCTTCTCCAAAGAGTAAATGGTAAGATCAGACAACATGGGTTTAGGGGTAATTTATTGGTTGGATGGAGGATTAGTTAACTAACAAAATGCAGTCAGATGAATTAAATGTATAATTTTCTATTGGAAAATGCAATTTGTTGGGTGCCATAGATTTCAGTTCTCATGCCTCAACCATTTGGGATAGATATTATTACTCGGTTGACGGGATCTAAAATACAATAGCTACATTTTCAGATGACACTAACGTTGGTGGGAAATTACTTCGGAATGATGATGCAAGAGATTTAAAAACTCTATGAATAGGTTGGGTGAATGGGCAAACATTTGGCAATGAAAATTAAAGTGGATAAATATGGGGTTATTCAAGTTGGCCAACCTAATAAAAAGGCAAATTATTATCTAAATTGAGAGAAACTTCAAAATGCTTAAGTGCAGAGGGATCTGGGTGCCTGCTTGAATATCACAGAAAACTTGCTTGCGGGTACTTCAAATGCTGAGAAATGCAAGTATAACTTCATCGTTTATTTGTAAAAGGATAGAGTAGAAAGGTAGGGAGTGTTGGTGTAGCTATGCAAGGCATGAGTGAGGCTGCAACTGGAGTACAGTTTGGGTGTCCTGCAGAATGAGGTATTTCCATTGGAGGCAAATCAGAAGAGCTTCATTAGATTGATTCCATATTTGAAGTGTTTGTCTTATGAAGAGAAATTGAGCAGTTTAAGCATATACTCTCGATTTTATAAGAATGAAAGGAGAGCTCATTGAGGTCTGAAAGATGCGAAATATAATTGAAAGTGTAGATGTGGAGTGGATATTTTTTTCATCAGCCGCAATCTCCAACAAGAGACTAGAGTTTGACGATCGAGAGATAGCAGGGATGTGGAACAGAGGCCGCGATGACATCAGCCATGATTGTATTCCATGGCGGAGCAGATTCGAGGGGTTGGGTTCCTGACTGATTCTCCTCGTTCATATTCAGCTTTTCCACTGTGTTACACAGTAATGGGAGAGGACTGTGTATCAAACAGGAAGCAGGCGCTTTGGATAAATCAGTCTTAATCAGTTTGACAGAACGTCACCAGTGGAGTAACACAGTGACCAGTGTCCACTATTTACAATCTATATCAATGATCAAGAGGATGGAACAGATATCGAGATACTGAGTTTGGTCATGTTTATGTGATAAGCAAGAGATTAAATTATCAAGCGAGAGTGGAGGGTCTACAGATAGATACAGAGAGGTAAAGGCAATGGAGAATAATTTGGCAGCTACAATATAACATGATATAATCTGTCATTCCATTTACAGGAATAATGGAAGGCAGTATGTTACTGAAATGGAGAGGGATTACAGGGATTAATGATACTGTGTACTGGGGGGGTTCACTCAGTCCCGTTCAGACATGGGAGGTTTTGCTCCATCCCTGATAGTCTGCTCCTTCACACTCCAAGTGTCCCCATTGCTCTCCGTACACATGGAATGTTTTGAAGTGTTTTGTTGGTGATGGGGATGCTGTTTTCAAACATGTATTAAGGGGACGGCCTTTATCCAAGATACATTCATTCATTTCTACATGGAGACCCGAAGACGATGGGAATGCTGTCTGCTTGTGAATGAAGGAACTGTGGCTGCTGTCAGGACAAAGGTATTCACCAACATAGTGTACTGTGCATGGACACACGGTAACATTAACAGAGAGAGAGCTCCTTCAGTTCCTCTACCTCTCCCCATTGACATGGGTACTCTGCAGATGCCATGTAGAGCATCGGGAATCCGATTATACTGGATACAACCGGCAGCTCCCTGCTGTGGGGGAAACGATGTATTTACCTCATCCACCATATATATCCTCCATCACCGAATGGTTACATTGATGGCAACATACTGGGAGATGATGGCTATGTCATCCAGTCCTGCTTGGAAAGTTCCAGAACATAGAAGCTGAATGAATCTGTGACCCGAACAGCCACTGGCAGCACCGTCCTTTCCCCTGGGGTGAAGCTGCAGGACGTGTTAAAGGAGGTGACACTGCTCTGTGACCAGCTGCTTGTTCAATCAGTGTCCCTTCACACTCTGCTCCTGGATTAAGTGTAGCTTGCGAGGCTGTTAATGGAAAACTCGGGTGGGTCCATAGGATCCCTTTCCACACATACACTAACTGTGTTTTTCAGAGTTTCCCCGCTCTGTTACCGTTGCTCCATTTGTTGCTCATGTTACTGACCCAGATGCTGTAACTACAGTCCCCAGGCTCCACCCAAAGATTGGTCAGCAAATCCTCATGTCTCCCTGAATGTCTCAGGCAGCTCACAGCACAACCTCCAGCAAACCATCCCCAACCCCTCCACTACATTTTCAATAAGAGTCAGTCAGAAACTCCTCATCTGTAACTGTTGTGGACCAGACCAGATCCCTGCAAAATATTTTAAGAAGGTCGCTTAGACCCAAACCTTTCCTTATTTTAAAAATAGATGTGAAGTTTGCGTTCCAGATATGTTGTGACTGGTCAAACCACTCGACATTAAGCAAAAATATAATCTATTCAAATGCTTTAGTTAAAATACAATTAAAGAAAAGGACATTTTGAAATAGCTTATATGTTTGAACACTTACACAAACAATAGATACCGTACCTTCTTGGTATACACTGCTTGGCACAAAGATATATTCAAATACAAATCCTTACATGCAGTTTTCCGATCGAAGAGATATCAACATCAACAGAGATCTCAGAGAGAAAAGCAGCTGGGGATCATGTATTGAAACTTCCAACCCTTTCCGGGATCTCCAACAGCTTCTGAATGCTGCAGCTAAAAGCAAACCGACAAAACCTGGTCTGGGAGAGCTGGCTGCTGCACTTCCATTGTTACCAATGTTTTAATAAAACATAAAGGCTTTCTCAATTATTTACTTAAACTGTTTTCAGACAGCAGTTCTGCACCTCTGTCTTTCTAACCTCGCTTCAAAAAAAATCCCAAGATAAAATAACCTTTTTATAGTGATAGTATACTCACAACTCCACCTTTAATAAAATGATCCATCAATATACAAAAAGGGGTTCATTTTAGACCTCCTAATCTTCCTCTATGAGTAGACTGTCGGGAATGGCGGGATTATCTTACACTGAAAGACTGGAGCGACTGGGCTTGTATACCCTTGAGTTTAGAAGACTAAGAGGGGATTTGATTGAGACATATAAGATTATGAAAGGATTGGACACTCTGGCAGCAGGAAACATGTTTCTGCTGATGGGTGAGTGTTGAACCAGAGGACACAGCTTACAAATACGGGGTAGACCATTTAGGACAGAGATGAGGATAAACGTCTTATCCCAGAGAGTGGTGGCTGTGTGGATTGCTCTGCCCCAGCGGGCAGTGGAGGCCCAGTCTCTGGATTCATTTAAGAAAGAGTTGGATAGAACTCTCAAAGATAGTGGAATCAAGGGTTATGGAGATAAGGCAGGAAGAGGATACTGATTAGGAATGATCAGCGATGATCATATTGAATGGTGGTGCAGGCTCGAAGGGCAGAATGGCCTACTCCTGCACCTGTTGTCTATTGTCTATTGACTGCAATGCATAGATATTACATTGACTCTGAGCATACAAATGTTCACAACGAGATTCGATTTTAGTCATTTTACTCCTGCCACAGAATGCCTTTGTCTTTCTTCACTCAAGTTTCCATAACGTGTCAAAACTTCGGTTTTCTCACCCTGTCACATGTATAATTTCATATTGAATGGTGGAAATAATAAGCTCAGTCGACACAGACTGGTATTTTTCTCCAAAAACTTCTCCAAAAACTTTAAGGGGTTACGATCAGTGAAAACGATTTGTCTCAGATACGTTATTTGCAATGTAAATGCTGAAATATTGTAACGCCAACACCAAGCTCAAGGCCTCCTTCCCCAGTGTGGAATAAATCTGTTGGTGTTTCCACTGGACACTCCAACCGCACGTTACATAATGGAGCACTTCTCATCTCTCCAATAGTCCCTCTGAATGACATAGCTCCTCATGTCTCAGCATAAAAGAATTACATCCTTCTTTACCTCTTAATGCTGTAACCTCTTTACTTGCTACTCCTGGCCTTTGTCAGTAAACCTTACTCTCACAGGGATATGTTCTAAAAAAATCTCACACATTCTTCTCAATCTCTCACAGAAACCAAACTTTGATTTCTGAACTCAATCATCATCATCAGCCATTTTAGCTTCTAACCTTCTCATTGTTACTCTCTGCTCTTCCACACGAGTTCTCATGACTGCAGGAAGTAAATTGTTGAACTTTCTCGAAAATAAGAATCCCTCTAAGAGTCATAGGGTTGTTCTGTTTTAATACCCTTCCCCACCTTTCAAAATTTGTCTGATCCTTTCAAACACAACGTGCGTTTAACCAGGCATGCTATTTTATATTCCTGAAACAGTCTGTCAGCTTCTGGCACAAGCTCATATGCACTTCAAACGGCTTTCTTTACCTCCTCATACTCAGCAGATACCTCCTCCGATAGGGATGTAAATGGCTACCAGCTTTGTTTGAATCAACTAAATCCACATGTTCTCTGGCAACTGCATTTGTTTAGCCACTTTCTGAAATGATATTAAAAAGGGTCCCTCCATCATTCTCATCAAATTTAGATAATGCCTGGATGTATTTAAACCGATCCCCATCAGACCTTTGGTTATATAGGGTTGCTCATCCTCACTATCCTCCTTGTCCAGCCGACTGTCGACCTTCATCTCCACCTTCTATGTCAACATTCCTCTCTAATTACTAACTTTTGAAGTTGAAACTCTCTGCTTTTCTTCTTTCTTGTTCTCTCTTTCTTCTTCATTTCCTTTTCTTTTATTTCTACTTTTCATCATAATTGAAACTGTTTCAATTCCTTTTCGTGTTCAAGGTGCCTCATTTGAAATTGAATTCTAGCCATTTCCAAAGACTCTGATGGCGTTTCCACCAAATGTAATTGCCAAGCTCTAGCTGTAATTATCTCTCATTTTCTCACAGACAAACACAATTCCAACTCCAGCTTGTCTGTCAATTCCTACAGCTTCCCTTCATTACCTTTTGTAAAACCCCTAACTTTACTTCTTCCACACCCAGAGAACTCTTAGTGACTGAAATTATCTTTATACTCAACACACTGTTTAAACCATCCGAATTCAACATCCAGAACCAAAGACACTAACAACGACCATATGCGACCTTTGAACCCAATAGCCTCCCAGTGCATACTCTCCAGTGTTTGAATGAGCTTATTCTGGATTCTCTAGTTTCCTCCCACAATCCAAAAGTGTGCATGTCAGGTGAATTGGCCATGCTAAATTGTTTGTAGTTTTCAGGGATGTGTGGGTTAGGTGCCTTTGTAGGGGTAAATGTGTAATAATAGGGTAAAGGAATGGGTCTGTGTAGGTTACTCCTCGGAGGGTTGGTGTGGACTTGTTGGGTCGAATGTCCTGTTTGCACACTGTAGGGATTGTAATTCTCAACCCAATTTGGTATTATCGATTTAGAACCAGACCAGAGACCCCAGTTTGTTATAGACCAACCAGACTGCCTCAAACTAGTTTCAGGAGGTAGCTTGGATGCCAACCTTTTCTTATTTTTAAGGAAGATATGAAATGGGTGTTCCAGATGTGATGGTACTCGTCAAACCACTCACCATGAAGCAAACCACAATGTGTTTAAACACTCTAATTAAAATCCATACACAATGAAGAGGAATTTAGACTAACTTAACTATTGGAAACCTTAACAGAATAATGGATACAGTACCTTCTACAAATGAACTGTTCCAATATACTACAATCACCTAAACACACCCCTTGGCAAAAAGGAACATTCAAACATACATTCTTGCGTACAGTTCTCCAATCCAGGAGGAAAGAGCATCAAGTGAGCTTCCAGAGAGAATAGCAGCTAGGGATAATTTACTAAAACTTACACCCGTTCTGGGACCCCAAGCACCTGGTGATTGTTATTGCTACAATGAAAAGAAACCTAGAAAGCTTGGTCCATGCGAGCTGGCAATTGCTACTACTATTTATTAAAATCCCTAAAATCCCCGTAAGTTATTTACTTGAGCCGTTTTCAGTAGGAAGTTTGGCCTTTAAGACCTCTTACTAAAAATAAAGAGAAAATAACCTTTTATTTAAAAAGTGACAGCATTGTCAGGCAATTTAGATGCCTGGTCCTTTACTCAGTGGGCTTCCTCGTGTTACTGATCGCAAGGTCACCTGAGAGGGACAGCCACAGGTACACACCAAGTTACAAGGATGTGTCTTATAACTTCTGAAACACACCTGTCTATGAACCATCACATGGGACACACCGGGAAGTGAACAACAGCCTGACACACGCCATTTCATTATTTCTGAGCTACACAATGCCAGCACTCGATACACCAGGGAGACAAAACCCAAGGCCAGGGAAAGATACAGAGGGACAGAGAGATTCACATTAAAGACAGAAACAGGCAGTTAATTAACTGAAAAGATGTTGTGGAAATATGGGGAAAAAGACAGGGCAGTGGGACTAACTGCAGAAGTGAGATCTTCGTGAGTACAATGACAAGAATGAGAACATTGAATACAGGCATTGTCAGATCAGCTGGAATGGTTTGTTCCATCAAATTCTGAATCTGCTTCACCGACCACCACAAACAACATAAACTGTGACAAGATGACAGCCCAGCATGGAGAGCTGTGCACACCATGTGTTGCTCAGTGAACTGCACTGCACTATCTGGACAGTATTGCAAACTTTACTAACGTATGCTAACTATACTCGCATCAGATTACTGCCTATAATGGGAAGGTTTGCTCTCTCTCTGTGTTCATCAGAGACTGAGAGAGTGTGCGCGATAGGCATGGTTGAATGCGAAACTCATTGTTTGGGAAGGAACACACATGGAGTAAACAATTTTAAATAAGAACAGCTGGTAGCCTTTTTGTTTATCAATAGAGAGAACGAGGAAAGTTTCATGGGCAGATGAGGTAAAGTGTTTGAGAATGTTAAAATAAAGGCATTGCCAGACAAAACTGCAATATACATCCACATGCACATGAATGATAGATGGATGGGAGTTTGGTGTGAGTTCGAATCAGATTGGCTTCGGCAGGTTTGAAGCCAGGAGTGTCAGCAGCAGATTATTGGCTTCATTAAGACTGTATTTCATAGCTCAAGCTTCAAACAGCAGATGGAATAAACCAGTGAGATATATTCTGGAGTCGTGAGTATTTCAAGTTAGAAATGTCAGGGAATGGTGTCAAGAATCAGCTCATTGTCAAAGGGATCTCCCACAGTTGTGACTTGTCTGCTCCAACTGCAGATATTGGCCAGGGATGGGATGGTAACAGTGGAAGGAAGTGGAGTTTGTAACCAGAACAGTAGACAGTGACCTCCCTGCTCTTAACAGCAAAGGCAATGATACTATGCATTATGATTCTCCCCTGAAACTGAATAGTTCAACATAGAGATCCGTGAGTAACACTGCCAGAGCAGAGAGTGAGGCAGTAATTGAACACCTTCATTGATGCAGTTAGCAGTGGTCTGTAGAGTGAATAGCTAGATTGAGAGATTGGATTGGATTGGAACAATAATAGTGGCAGGAAGTGTAGACGATATGAAATAACAATAATACAGTCATAACTGGTTTATAGAAAACAAAATCTGGATAGTGACACTCACCAGGAACACCAACGATAGCCAGGAAGGGATAATAAAAGTATTGAATAATGAGAAGAGCGTAATAGATCCGCAATGATAATGACATCCAATCAAATGCAGAAAGATACCAAACATAATCGGCTAAGCTCCTGTCTATTGTTGGAATATTCCTGTCTAATGTTCTCAGATTCTGATCATTGTTGGAATATTTCAGTCTAATGTTCTCACATTCTGATCCATTGTTGGAACATTCCAGTCTCATGTTCTCAGATTCTGATCTCCTCCCTTCTCTCTGGATCTGCTCATCCCTGTCGGTGCTGTCAGTGATGCTCCCGCTCATGTTATGGGTTGACACATTGAACGGAGCCCATTTATCATTAAAAGATGGAAACCCTCCACTGGGATAATTAGAATCCATGGAGATTGGTATTAATCGCAGTCACTGAACAAATAGGCTTAGTTAACCAGTTCAATAAATCACTTTTCATATACTGGATGCAATGGATGAGGTTTGCTGAGGGATGGACCAAAAATCTTTCAATATTTTATATCTTTTTTTCCTTGTATATGAGAGTATTAACAGAACACTGCAGCGGTCTATGTATGTTCCATTCTGTTTATGAAAGGAGGCAGTTACAAAATAACAGATCGGCTGCAAAAAAAAGGGGGGGGGAGTGGGCAAGTTTCTAGATACCTGAACACAAAGTACGGTGCTTATTGACCAGTGTGCGGCCACTCCTGGTTTTAATGCCCTGTTATCAAATCCTTTCATAACCTTGAGATAGAGCATTGGGACTGCTGCTCAGGAACAGGCCGAAGAAATCCTCTCCCAATGGGCCTCTTACAGAGGGAGAAGAGAAGACCATTCAGCCCACATTAGCCTTTTGCTACTTGAAAAGGTGGAAAGCTGGAATATTGGCACATCTTGTCAACAGAATCATTCAGAACAAAGAGATGTGTTGCTGCAGCTGCATAAAGTGTAACTGAGAGGGCACCTGCAGTACATTGTGTTGTCTGTGTTTCTGTAACTGAGAAAGGAAAGACTTCCGTCAGATACAGTTTAACGACTGCTCGTAATCCACGGGTTGCTGTGTCTCGGATCTGTTACACAAGGACAGGAGGAGGCCATGCAGCCTCTCGAGTGTGTTTAGAAGAACTGGAGGAGGCCATGAAGCCTCTTGAGTCTATTACAAAGGGACAGGAGGAGCCTAGTCAGACTTTCGAGCCCGTTATAGAGGGGCAGGAAGTGTTGATTTAACTTTCAAGTCTGTTTCGCATAAATATTAGTTTTAAATTAGATGTGAATTAGGAAATACCTGATGTCAACATTAAAGTTCTAACATTGAACAAGGCCAATTCAGAAAGTGTTAGGCGAGCCCTGTGAAAGGCTGGTTGGAATACCCTATCCACAGGTAAAGGGATGGTTGGAAAATGCAAGGCCAACAAAACTTGGTTTCAGAGAGTCCAGAGCCAACGTGTTCCTATTAGTGAGAGGGGCAAGGCTGGTGGGTGCAGGGAGTGCTGGATGGTTAGGTATATTGATGTTATGGTCAAGGTAAGGAAGGAGGCATATGTCCAGTAAACAGAGCTGAGGCTAAGTGAATCCCGAGAGGTATATAAGGGCAATAAGTGTATAGTCAACGGGGAATTCGGGACAGAAAAATGTGGACATGAGATGGCTTTAGAAATAGGGTTAACGAGGCATTGAAGAAATTCTACAAATCCTTTAATGGTAAAATATTAACTAGGGGGAGAACTGGGCCCCTAAAAGATCAGTAAGACTACCTATGTGTGGAACCACCCGAGATTGGAGGGATATGAAACAAAAATTTCTCCTCAGTATTTAATGAGGAGGAGGTTACAAGAGCGAGAGAATGAATAAATATACAGTGATACATTGAAAGGTGTCTATATTACAAGGAGGTGTTTGACATTTTAAAACACATAAAGGTGAACTAATCCCTGGGACCTGATCAGTTGTATCCCAAATGTTTGTGAGAAGCTAGGAAAGAAATTGGTCAGCATTTTGCTGATATATTTGTATCATTGATTTCCACAGGTGAGGTGTCAAAAGACTGGAGGGCTGCTAACATAGTGCCATTATTTAAAAAGTAAAGAAAAAAAAAAACAGGTAACCATAGATCGCTGAGCCTGACGTCAATGGTGAATAAAGTGTTGGAGGGGATTTTGTTGGAAGAAATGTAAATGCATTTGAAAAGACAAAGACTGAAGAGGTACATTGGAGATCTCGTCTCACTGACTCGGTGAAATCTTTTGAGGAAGTGATGAAGATGATTGATGAAGGCAGGACAGTGGATGTTGTCTTTATGGAATTCAGTAAGATTACCAAAATGTTCTACATGGCAGACTGGTTAGCAAGGTTAGACTTCCTCGCATCCAGGGAGAACTCGCCATTTAGATTCAAAATTTTCTTGAATATTGAATATTGGAGACAGGGCGTGACAGTGGACATTTGTTTATTAAACTTGGAGACGTGTGACCAGTGGCGTGCCGCAAAGATCAATAGTGGGTCCACTGCCTTTTGTCACTGATACAAATCATTTACATTTGAGTGTATGAAGTATGGTCAGTAAGTTTGTAGATAATTCCAAATTTGGTGGTGTTGTCGACAGTGAAGAATGATCTCTCAGACGATAATGGGACGTTTTTAGGTGAACCGAGGAGTGGCAGATAGAGTATATTTTAGTTACATGTGAGGTGTTGCATTTTGGCAAGACAAATCAAGGTAAGACTTACAGGTAGTGCCCTGTCCAAAGCTGCCAGTGAAGGAGAAGTCCATTGAAATGATCGAATCCCTCCAGTGAGGAAACAGGATTTTCGGCCCATTGAGGCCACACCGAAACTCTAAACAGTATCCCACTGGACAAACACCTGCCCTATCCCTCTGAGCCTGCATTTCCCATGGCCAATCCACATACCCTACACATCCCTGGGTACGGTGCGCAATCTAGCATGGCCAATCTACCCTTATCTGTATATCTTTATACAGTTGGAGTAAAACATAGCACCCGGAGGAAACTCACACAGACACGGGGAGAATGTACAAACTCCACACAGCGAGTCATTCCAGGATGGAATTAAACCCAGGTCGCTGCCCTGTGAGGCAGCAAAGCTAGCCTCGTGGTGCAGGTTCTCTGTTCCTTGAAAGTGCTGTCACAGGTAGACAGCGCAGTGATGAAGGCATTTGGTGATCTACCCTGTATTGGTGCGTGCTTTGAGTCGAAGCATTTGCATGACATGTTAAATCTGTACAGGACATTGGTTTGGCCACTTTTGTAATATTGCCTTTAATTCTGGTCTCTCTACTGTCGGAAAAATGTTGTCAAACTTGAAAGGGTGCAGAAGAGATTTAAAAGAATGTTGCAGGTGTTGGAGGGTTAGAGTTACAGAGAGAGATTGAATAGGCTGGGACTATTTTCAAGTGTTGAGGCTGGGGGGGGGTGGGATTCTTAAAGGGGTTTATAAAATCATGAGGGGTATAGATAAGGTAAACAGTCAATGTCTTCCCAGGATAGATGAGTCCAAAATTAGAAGACAAAGGTTTAAGGTGAGAGGAGAATGATTTAAAAAGGGAAATAAGGGACAACATTTTCACACAGAGACTGCTGTGTGTCTGGATTGAACAGACAAAAGAGGTGGTGGAGGCAGGTACAGTTACACCATCTAAAAGGCATTTGGATGGATACATGCCTGGGAAGTGTTTAGAAGGAGATGGGCCACCAGCTGGCAAGGTGGTCGAGATTACTTTAGGATATTTGGCGGTATGGATGTCCAGACCGAACGATCTTTTTCCGTGCTGTATATCTCTGAGAGTCTATTGACTCTTCAGTGTATAACACGGGAACAGGATGAGGCTATTCCGCTTCTGAATTTTGCCAATCGGCTTGTTTGCTCAATCACAGAGAGTCAAATACAAAAACACATCATTCAGAATTTGATGGTGCTTTAGAGAAACAGGGGAAAGGCCTTTAGTCAAGGAAAAGCTGTAAAGAATGTGAAGAGGCCATTCAGTCCCTCACCTGAATTCCACAGGAGCAGCAGGTGAGCACAGAGCTATTGGAGCCTGTTACTCAGGAGCAGGAGGGGGACATCTCCTTTCATAAACTTGGGATCAGGAGGGAGTCATTCAACTGCTTGAAACTGGGGCACAGGGACAGGAGACAGTCACTCAACTGTTGAAGACAGGGACACAGGAACAGGAGCCAGTTATTCAACAGCTCAAAACTGGGATACAGGGAAATCTGGAGGCGAGTGAGGCCCGAGGATCCTGTTACACAGAAACAGGAGGAGGTGACTCAGTCCCCACCAGTATGGGACACTGGGAGAGAAGGGGAGTTTGCTTGGAACAAACAGAAATAGAAGATAAGTTGCATCAGTGGTCCATTCAATCCTGCCCCACCATTCACTAAGACCACGGCTGATCTGATGGTGATTCCCTCATTCCATTTTACAGAGCTTCCCCTCTCTGCAGCCTCTGCTCCATTTGTTGGTCATGTTGCAGACCCAGATGCTGTAACAACAGTTACCATGACTCATCCAGAGGGTCGGGTCTAACTGGATGAGTCAGGATTTGAAGAGTCCAATCACAATAATTGAAACAAAAATAAAGGCATAGCCAGATATTTAGTTCTCTCACATTCGCAATCGAACTCACATAACCATTACATATTCAGGATGGAGCACAGTGTAGATCCGGCTAGTGTACTGCTGAATGCAACCCAGCTATGTGCAGAGTGAAACTCTGTGCAGCCCACACCAATGCTGGATCTATAATCTTGGGCTAAATGTCCAGCGTGGGGAGCTGTGCAGTCCGCACTGGTTCATTCATACATAAACCCAGATTGTTGCATTGTTCGGTAACACTGTGTTAGATCGCAGCTCAGTGTGGGGAAACTTGTGACCAATGTTGGAACTGACAGGATGTGCAGCTCCCATCCATTTACAGCTCCATATCTCCAATATGCCTTGACAAGGGATGCTGCGAATGTGAAAGTCACTGCGAGGAAGAGATGTAAATGGAAACAATTTAAATACCAATAGTTCTGATTAAGGCGTGTATCACTCTAGTATTTAAAGATGACATAACTGAGATTTTGTAATTTTGTAAATGTGATTTTGTAAATGATGCAAACAATAAGAGGGGTTGGTAACGTTATAGTGGTTGCACTATAAGCCTTCAAATAATCAATGGCAATTAGAGGAACAAATATGCAGGAAGACTGGCGAGACTTGCAGGAGCAATAGGGTTGTCATAATAGGTGATTTTAATTATCCTAACATAGACTGGGACTTCCAGAGGGTTAAGAACTTAGATGGAACGTAATTTGTTAAGTGTGTTCAGGAAAGCTTCAACAAGCAGCATGTACAGGGTCCTACGCGGGAAGGGACAAACTCGACCTACTGTTGGGAAACAGGGCAGGATAGGTGACGGAGATAAAGTGGGGGAGAATTTTGTGAAAAGTGACCAGAGCTGTATTCATGTTAAAATCAGTATGGTAGGGAAAAAAATTGGCCCACAGATTCAAGTTCTAAATTGGGGCAAGGCGAATTTTGTTGAAATTAGACAGGGGATTTCAGGGCTTGATTGGAGTAGCGTGTTTCCAGATAAAAGGATCCAGGGCAAGTGGGAGGGCTTCAAAGTGAGATAGCTCGAGTTCAAGGTCTGCATGTCCCTGTGAGGGTGAAGGGAAAGTGAGGCTGGAAGAGAGAACCCTGGATGACAAGAGATATCGAGGCTCTGACCAGAAAGAAAGGAGGCGTCACTCAAGTACAGGCAGCTGGTTCCAAGGGAATCTCTGGAGGTACACAGGGGTTACAGGAGTTTACTGAAGAAGGAAATCAGCAGGGCTAAAATGGGGTATGAGATAGCCTTGGCTGAGCAGATTAAGATGGATCCAAATTTAGTATAGTAAATAAAAAGAACAACCAGAGAGAGAATACGAAGCCTTAAAATCCAAAATGGACATGCATGTGTAAAACCTCAAGAAATGGGTGAGGTCCTCAATTTCCCCTCTGTGTTTATCATGAAGAAAGACATGAAGACCTGTGACCTTTGGGAGGTTAGTTGTGATATCTTGGTACAGTCAATATCACAGTAGAGGTGTTGATGGACATATTAGAATGCACAAAGTCAGATAAATCTCTTGGTCCTGACCAGATATATCTAAGAGCACTGCACAAGGCGAGAGAAGGTCGTTCAGGGGCAAGGTCTCGGAAGACTGGGCAGTAGCAAATGTAGTGCCCTTATTCAGAAGGGCTGCAAAGAAAAGCCTGGGAAATATTGACCAGTAAGCTTCACATCTGTTTCTGGAAACCACTTGAGAAGGTTCGGAGATATAAGATATGGATGTATTTGGGAAGACAGAGTTTGACTTGGAGCAGTCGGCATAGCTTTGTGCGTGGCGGATCATGCCTGACAAAGTTTTATAGAGATTTTTGGGGAAGTGACCTGGAAGGTTGACGAGGAAAGATGGTGGACATAGTCTATATGGATTTCAGTAAGGCCTTTGATAAGGTCCACATGATAGGCCGCTCTAGAAGGTTAGATCGCATGGACTCCATTGTAAACTGACAAATTGGGGACACAATTGGCTTAATGTTCTGAAACAAATGGCTATGGTGGAGGTATGCTTGTCGGACTGGAGGCCTGTGACTCGTGGAGTGCCTCAGTGAACGGTCCTGGGCCCATTGCTGTTTGTTATCTCTATCAATGATTTGGACCAGAGTGCACAACGCAACGTTAGTAGGTTTGCAGATGACACTAAATTAGGAGACATCTTTTACAGTGAGGAACGTTATCAGAAATTGCAGCAGTACCTTGATCAGCTGGGGAAGTGGGCTGAGAAATAGCAAATGGAGTTTAATTTAGATAAGTGTGACGTCTTGCATTTTGGAAAGTCAAATCCAGGTAGGAGTTTAATGACGAATGATAGTGCCTTAAGACGTGTAGTTGAACAAAAGGACGTTGGAGATCAGGTGCACGGTTGTCTGAAATTTGAGTCACAGATACACAGGACAGTGAAGAAGGTTATTGGCACATTGGCCTTCATCAACACATTGAGTATAGAAGTTGGGACGTTATGCTGCAATTGTACAGGATGTTGGTAAGGCTGCAGTTGGAGTATTGTGTTCAGTTTTGTTCATCTTGCTCTAGAAAGGATATTATTGAACTAGAAAGTATGCAGAACAAATTTCCAAAGATGTTTCCTGGGCTAAAAGCTCTAAGTTATAGGCAGAGGTTGGCCAGATTAGAACTTATTTCTTTAGAGCTTAGGAAACTGAGGGGGTTCTTATAGAAGTGTAGCCCTTATAAAATCATGAGAGGCGTGCATGGGGTGAATACTTCAAACTTTTCTCTCAAGTTTGGTGAATCGATGACTAGAGGACACTCATTAATGTTTCGAAAGGATAAAATACATAAAAAGGAAACTGAGGGACAACTTTTTTTACATAGAGTGTAGTACACATATGGACTGAGCTGTCAGTGGAAGTGATTGATGTGGGTACAATGACAACATTGAAAAGGCAATTGGACAAATACAAAGATAGGAAAGTATTAGAGGGATACAAAACAAGGGCAGGGAAATGGGGTGAGTCTGGATGTACATTTTGGTTGCCATGGACCAGCTAGGCCAAATGACCAGTCATACTGGCAATCTCGTGCAGTATGACTGTATATGAGTGTGTTTTGGGGTGGAGATAGGATGCGGGGTGGGGGGGGGGGGGGGGGGAGACTGAGATAAAATGTCATGGAAGGATATGTTCACAGGTTTCAGAATGAAGACATTTCGATAGTATCATGCAACACGGGTCTGTATTTTGAAGAATCATGAGTGAAAGGGATATTGCTGTCAGTTCAGGCGAAGGAGAGTTTTGGATGAGCATTTGTTCTGCAGCTTTGTAACTGGGAGTGAGGACAGCAGAGTCTTCGCCTCACTGGGCTGAATCTAACAAAAAACTGTCGCAGTGACATTTTAATTAAGTGTGACAGAGGGGTTGTCTGCACGAGGCCGAGCTAGTTTCCTGGTGCTATCTTACCAAACTCATCTCATTAACTACCCACCCCACTCCATAGTGTCCCTCTCATACAATGACAGCCCGATTCTGCCACACATCATGACTGGAGGTACTCACAATCGCCTGGATGCCCCTGGATATTCTGTGATCACTGACACTGGTGCCATTTTTAAAAAGGCCAATGGGCACACGGTTGCACTTTCTAAGTTTGGAGCTTCCCTGCACATTTTCCCCGAGCATGGAAGCGACGGGGCAATTACACTACGGTTTGTCGACAGCAACATGGAGGTCCTGGTGGATGGGCAAGTACAAAAGGGACCATTCTCTTCCCAGAGGGGGCCACACTACCAGACCCACCGAGCATGGTCTGCTCTCACCACCCAGCTCAGTGCAGTATCTACGGTCTGAAGAAATGTCCAGCAATACAGGACAAGCATCATTAACCTTCCCCACTCTGTAGGGATAAGGGTCACCGTATTCTCTCTGCTCCCTCACACTCACTGTATGTCTATTATAGCACCGACCCCCGAACAAGGCTCATGCTCCACCACTCTCACTGCTGCATGCAGAACCTTCCCTCTCTTTCTCTCTTGCCTTTGTAATGCCCCCCACATAGTTATAGAATATTCTGGGGAATGCCAATTATGGAATGTTCCAGGTATTGTTCCAACTTCTTCCCAGTTTCAGGAAAACGGCTGTGCCCCAGTGTGTAACACGTAAGAGGATGGAGTAGAGATGTCCGTTTTTCAAATCACACACAATTAAAATCCATCATGAGACCATTCAGTACTTGGAATATGCTCCAACAGTCAATAGGTTTGGGGGTGTTCTTATGGTTTTCTCAGCTCCTTACAGGAACTTTCAGTCATTCAACCCCCAGGTTCCTGTTACCGAGCAGACGATTCTCAGACACTTCATACCCCGGGTTTCTTCCACCATGTGTTCATAAGACATTTCCCATGGGGACGGACTCTGCTTACAATATATTTCATCTGATTTACGAATGCATGCAACAGTCAGCATGCTTTCCACAGACCATTCAAAAACATGCACTTATTTTATGGCTATCGGTATTCAACCACAAAATGTCATTCTGGTTATTTCACTTGTCTCACCTTATTGTATTCAGCCAAAGACAGCTTCCAAACACTTGTCTCATAATAAAATACAATTTCTAGCAGAGAACGTTTTTGTATCAAATGCACCTTTTTCCTTGTCATTAAAATTTCTCTTGCCCTTTTTCTGCTGCTGATTCTGTGTGTAGCAGTTACACAGTCTCCCACTCAGTTGGTTGGATGGTTGGTTTGTGATGCAGAGGGAGGCCACCAGCGCAGGTTCAGTTCCCCACAATTCCCCAGAGGTTACCATGAAGGGGATCCTCTCTCAATCTTACCCTATTACCCGTGTGGTGACCTTCAACATAAACCACCACGAGTGGTCTCTCTAATGAGAGTTATTTGGGACTCTAATCTATCCATATTAGCATTTTAATTTTAAGCAAAATATTTTATTGAAAAAGATATTTTTATTATTATATTAAACCAATAACAAAACAACTCAAATAACTGATCAAAATTACACCCATGTGCATGTATATACAAAGTAAGTTAAAGTTACTAAACGGACTGAAGAAAAACAAAAATAAGCAATAAATAATAAATAAATAATAACAATGTGATAGCTCTCGTTCTTTGAGAGCATCAACTGATACACATTCATGCGTTCATAATTCATAATATCTGATTCATTAGACAATATCGTCATGGCTATATAAAAGACCTTTTCAGAATGGCAAGTAAGCCTGCATCGCGGTAATCCAGAAAGGGTTGCCATATCTTATATAAATCTCTGCTTTTCGGTGCACCATACTAATGAGAACGTCCAAAGGGATATTCTCCATGACGAGCTTACAACGACCCAATAGACCCGGGGGGTTTTCAGACATCCAACACAACAGAATATTCTTCCTAGCACAGAAAGTATGGGGGAGATACTAAAGGAGTATTGTGCATCATATTTACTGTGAAAAATGATATGGAAGATATAAATTGTAGTGAAATAGATGGTGACACCTTGCAAAATGTCGATATTACAGTGGAGGAATTGCTGGATGTCTTGAAGCGAATAAAGGTGGATAAATCCCCAGGACCTGATCAAGTGACACCAGAACTCTGTGGGAAGCTAGAGAAGTGATTGCTGGGCCTCTTGCTGAGATATTTGTAATATGGATAGTCACAGGTGAGGTGCTGGAAGACTGGAGGTTCGCTAACGTTGTGCTATTGTATAAGAAGGGTGTTAAGTACAAGCCAGGGAACTATAGACCAGTGAGCCTGACGTTGGTGATGGGCAAGTTGTTGGAGGGAATCGTGAGGGCCAGGATGTGCTTGTATTTGGAAAGGCAAGGACTGATTAGGGATAGTCAACTTGGCTTTGTGCGTGCGAAATCATGTCTCACAAACTTGATTTAGTTTCTTGAGGAAGTAACAAAGAGGATTGAGGAGGGCAGAGGGGTAGATGTGATCTATATGGACTTCAGTCAGGGTTTTGATGAGGTTCCCAATGGGAGACTGAATGGCATGGTTAGATCTCATGGAATACATGGAGAACTAGCCATTTGGATACAGGACTAGCTCAAAGGTAGAAAACATAGGGTGGTGGTGAAGGGTTGTTTTTCAGACTGGAGGCCGATGACAAGTTCAGTGCCATAAGGATCGGTGCAGGATTCACTACATTTTGTCATTGACATAAATGATTTGGATGCAAGCATAAGAGGTACAATTAGTAAGTTTGCAGATGACACCAAAATTGGAGGTGTAGTGGAGAGCGGAGAGGGTCACCTCAGATTGATCAAATGGCCAATGGGCTGAGAAGTGGCAGATGAAGTTTGATTCAGATAAATGCGAGGTGCTGCATTTTGGGAAAGAAAATCTTAGCAGGACTTTTACACTTAATGGTAAGGTCGCAGGGATTGTTGCTGAACAAAGAGACCTTGGAATGCAGGTTCAAAGCTCCTTGAAAGGGGAGTTGCAGGTAGATAGGATAGTGAAGAAGGCGTTTCCTTTATTGGTCAGAGTATAGAGTACAGGAGTTGTAAGATCATGTTGCGGCTGTACAGGACACTAGTTCGGCCAGTGTTGAAATATTGCGTGCAATTCTGGTCTCCTTCCTATCGGAAAAATGTTGTGAAACTTGAAAGGGTTCAGAAAGGATTTCAAGGATGTTGCCAGCGTTGGAGGATTTGAGCTATAGAGAGAGGCCGAAAAAACTGGGGCTGTTTTTCCTGGAGCGTCGGAGGCTGAGTGCTGACATTATAGAGTTTTACAAAGTTATGAGGGGCATGGATAGGGTAAATAGGTAAAGTCTTTTCCCAGGGGTCGGGGAGTCAGAACGAGAGGGTATAAGTTTCCGGTGAGAGGGGAAAGATATAATAGAGAACTACAGGGCAACTATTTCATACAGAGAATGATACATGTATGGAATGAACTGCCAGGTGATGTCGGGGAGGCTGATACAAGTGTAACATTTACGAGGCATTTGGATGGGTAAATGAATAAGAAGGGTTTGGAGGGATATGGGCCGAGTGCTGGCAGGTGGGTTTAGATTGGGCCCAGCAAGTCCACTTCGACCCTCTGAAGAGTGACCCACTCAGACCCATTCCCCTCCCATGCTATACTTACCCTGGTTAATGCCCCAACTTACAGATCCTGGAACACTATGAGCGATTTAGCAATGACCAATTCATCTAACCTGCACATCTGCGTGACTGTGGGAGGAAACCTACGCAGATACAGTTGAGAATATACTAATGCCTAGCCATATTGAGGCCAAGACCACAGCGGTCCAGGCATTCAAATACGTTGAAAAAAAAATTAATTGTTTGCTATTAATCAGGGAGATCAACTCCCCACAATCTTTGGGGCAGTTGCAATTTTGTTAGCTTGATAAAGAATCGCTTATGGTGCCAAATAAAAGAGGTAAACCAGCCATTTTTTTTTCAAAAAAAAACTTTGATTAGATTACTTACTGTGTGGAAACAGGCCCTTCGGCCCAACAAGTCCACACCGACCCGCCGAAGCACAACCCACCCACACCCATTCCCCTACATTTACCCCTTCACCTAACATTATGGGCAATTTAGCATGGCCAATTCACCTAACCTGCACATTTTTCTACTGGGGGAGGAAACCGGAGCACCCAGAGAAAACCCACGCAGACACGGGGAGAATGTGCAAACTCCACACAGCCAGTCACCTGAGGTGGGAAGTAAACCGGGTCACTGGCAGTATGAGGCAGCAGTGCTAACCACTGTGCCACAGTGCCGCCCACATGCCTCATCTGTCTGGGAAACATCAAAAAAAGCATTCACACGGGGTGTACGAAATGAGGAAGGTCATTCATTTTAATAACAGCTATCCGACCTCGATAGGATTTTGGAAATGCCTCCCATCTTTGAAGGTCTTGTTTAATTTTGTCCAATAAATGGACATAGTTCACGTTAAATAAATGATCAAAGACAGATGTAATGAATATACTGAAATAGAGAAACCACCCCAGTGACCATTTAAAAGGAAACGAGGATTTAGCCCCAGTATCAGGTGTTTCCCTAAGACCTCCCTTAGGCATGGCCTCCAACTTTGTAAAATTAATTTATCGCCCGAAAAGGCAACAAGCGAATTAATGCATTGCATCACATGACCTACCGAAATTGCGAGATTTGACAAAAAACATAACACCCTCATCTGCATACAATGTAATCTTTCGTGACTTATATCCCACCTCTGGGGCAGATATGTTGACATCCCTACAGATGACCTCCGCCAGTGGCTCAATCCCCAACGTAAACAACAATGGTGAAAGGTGTCAACCTTGTCGGCTGCCTGGAGAAATATTAATATTACTGGTTGGCACACCATTAGTGAGAACTGCAGCCAGCGGATCACTGTAAATGACCCTCACCCACTTGATAAAAACTTTGTGTAGACCAAACCGTTCTAATGTACAGAAGAGATCCGGCCACTCAACCCAATCAAATGCCTTCTCTCATCTAAAGAGATCAATTATCCCTGGACAGATTGTTGTTGACACTCTTGGATCATATTGAGTAACCACTTAACATTGTAGGAAAATCTGCCGCCCTTTATAAAGCCTGTTTGGTCCTCTTTGGCAATGGAAGGCAGCAAAGTTTCCAGCCTTAATGCACGGGTTTCAGACGGGATTTTGAGACCAACATTTAAAAGTGAGATTGGCGTGTAAGAAGCACAATCCTCCAGGGTCTTCATTTCTTCAGCATCAGAGAGATATGTGCCTCTCGATGGAGGGAGGGGTTCATGACTGTATGAGTGACAGAACATGTTAAACATCAGCCCTGATAAATAAATAAATTATTTATAAAATTCACTCAGAAATCCGTCAGGACCGTGCACCTTTACATTCTGAAGTTGCTTCACACCTTCCCGTGCTGATAATAGTGCATTAAGGCACAACACTTATTCAGGGGTAACTCCTGGAAGACCCAGGGTCTTGAAAAATGACTCCATCTTAATCCATCTATCTTCAAAATGTTCAAGCTGAAATAATTTGGTGAAAAATCTCGGACAGGGGGCATCAATCTTTTTGGAATTGAAGGTAAGGATCCCAGTACCTTCCCTAATTGAGGTAATGGCTTAAGAGGGGCGTTCGTTTTCCTGGCAAGATAGAATAAATACCTGTCTAGCTTATCACCATATTCAAACAGCCTTTGTTTTGCAAAAGTAAGTACCTTCTTGGCTGTCTGTGTGAGCGTGGGATTCACTGTAGACTGAAGCATTTTGATCCTCTGCAGCTTAGCTACTGAGGGTCTGTCACAGTATGCACTCTCGGCTGCCCTCAGCTCTGCCTCAAACCAGCGTTCCTGCTCCCCCTTCTGCGACATCCTAAGGATTAATTATTCCCTCGGCAGAAGCCTTACCAATTTCCCATCGAATGGATGGTTTACTGGTTAAATCTGAATTAATGGCTGAGAAAGATCTGAATTCATTGCAGTGGGCGGCACGGTGGCACAGTGACACAGTGGTTAGCACTGCTGCCTCACAGCACCAGAGACCCCAGTTCAATTCCTGCCTTAGGTGACAGTTTGTGTGGAGTTTACACATTACCCCTGTGTCTACGTGGGTTTTCTCCGGTTGCTCCGGTTTCCTCCCACAGTCCAAACATGTGCAGGTTAGGTGAATTGGCCATGCTAAATTGCCTGTAGTGTTAGATGAAGGGGTAAACGTCAGCGAATGAGTCTGTGTGGGTTGCTCTTCGGCGGGTCAGTGTGGACTTGTTGGGCCGAAGAGCTTGTTTCTACACTGTAAGTAGTCTAATCTAAATACTCAATTAACCAACTAGTCTTAATACGAAAGAGATTGATTCGCTAGTGTCTCGAAGCTGTTGTATTTCCCTTAATCTTAATCAATAAGTATCCTGCTTCATGGTCAGAAATGGTCATATTCCTAATTGTGCAGGATGCAACCGAATCTAAGATTGTTGCAGGGATGGGGAAGATATCAACCTTCGTCTGGCATTTATGCCGATTAAAGAAGAAAATAAAATCCTTACTTGTGATGTGGATCTGCCTCCAGATATCCACCAGCTCTCTTTCTGCACACAAATCCATTAATTGCTTACATTATAACGAGGGCATTGGGGCACCTTTGGACATTCTGTCCACCGTGGGGTCCATAAGACAGTTGAAATCTTCTACAATAATGTGCCACGATGCAAGATAACTGAATTTGGAAAATGCATCGACCAGGATTTTAAGAGGGTGTGCCGGGGGTTGGGGGTGGGGGTGGGGGTGGGGGGGTGGGGGTGGGGGGGGGTAGGGGGTGCAATAAATATTCAAAATACTGTATTATTTACCATAGTTCAAGGCTTTGTGGATTATGAGCCTCCCGTGAGTATCAAATACAATCTAGTAGGTTAAATAGAAGATTCTTTTTATCCGTTATGGCTTCTCCCCAACTCGTAATATTAAAAGAGGAGACATAAACCCGATCAAACGCGATCTGCTGGAAAGTCAAATGTTCTTTGTCATCATGGTGCATCTCCTGCAATAGGACAAAATCCATCCTCTCTTTTTAAGACTAGAAAGTAAATCTTTCCTCTTTTCTGGCAAATGGCTCCCCTTAATGCTCCAGGTAGACCATTTGAGCACATCATTATCCAGAACACACTGTAGCAACATTTGAACTCGAGAGACGAAGAACTCGAATTACTGATCATTAATAAACAAAGTCTCATAGAGCTTAAAAACTACACAAACTAAAACTACTACAACTGCCAAATCTCAAATCTTTCCAAAACTAAGCATTTTAAGTAAATGGCTGTGATGGAGTGGGTTAGGGAACCACTTTGCCCGTGCTGTGATGCAGAGCCCAACAAAGCAGACCTTCCAGATCGCCATCATCTTGAATTTCCCCTTAACATTTTATCGATATTATCATTTCATTTTGCATTATATTCCTGGATGTGCTGGAGCAGTGTGATATTTTTACCACTGTCAGCATTTCCCCAACACTGAACATTCCTGCCATTCCTCGATAATCCTTGACTCCGTTATTCTTTGTGAACCTTCTGTCTGTGCCTCAAACATATTCAATATCTCTGCCTCCAATGCTCTGCAGGGAAGAGAGTTCCAAATACTCTCACCACTGAGAAAACAAAAATTAACTTCATCTGTGTATGAGATTATTTTTGTCTCATTACCTGAGAAAGGATATAATTAAATTGGAAGCAGTTCATAGATATTTCACTTCATGTATTCCAGGGATGAGGGTCTTATATTATGAAGGCTTTAACAGGTTACTCTTGGAATGAGAGGTGATCTTATTGAAACATACAAAACCTAGAGGAGAGTGATCAGATAGACACCCATTGGATGTTTGTATAGTAAAACTTCTTGTTGTTTTTATAGAATCTCGATATTGTGGAGCAGGACATTCCGTCCATCAAGTCCACATTGACCCTTCGTAACAGTATCCGCCCCCCGGACCTGCCCACCTACTCTATCCATGTAACCCTGCATTTCCCATGACTAACCTATCTAACCAACACATCCCTGGGCGCTATAGGCAATTTAGCATAGCCAATCCGCTCCAAGCTGGATACCTTTGGACAGTGGGAGGAAACTGGAACACTGGTAGGAAACCCACACAGACATGGGGAGAATGTTCAATATCCACATCGAGGGTTGCCGAGGTTGGAATTGAACGCAGCTACTTGGTGATGTGAGGTAGCAGTGCTAACCACAGATCCACCATGCACATCCGTTAGTTATATTAGTTACATGTGGCTGACTAAAGAAATCTTCCTGACTTGTTCCTGTCATTGAACCAGACTCAGTCTGAGAACTTTATCATCGGCCATATCACCAACCTGGTTACATTTCAAATTATGTGTCAGCAGTGGAGGAATGGGACGAGAAAAGGAAACAGTGATACCCTCCAAGCTCCATCAGAGCAGGAATTAGGAGAAATACACAAAGTAGGATTTCAGTCAAGTGGGAATTCTCTTACCCAGAAGTTTGGGATGGCTGGATCTTTAAATTATATCTAAGCTGGCTTTGTCTGATTTTCCATGGACAGGTTAATCAGAGTTAATGGTGCATGGAAAGAAACGTGCAGCTGGGATCACAATGAGATGAATCATGACCTCATTTATTAGTGGAGTAGTGTCAAAGGGCCGAATGACCCACTTGTGTTCCTCAGCCATATCTTCTGATGTTCCATTCAGCCCTCGGACATGATAAACAGGGGCCGATCGAGGCCACCCCGATGGTTAGGTGGAGTTTTGGAACTTTACTTGGAAAATCCAGACTGGAACAGGAAGTGACCACCACCACCACCCCCAATCCCTGTTTCCAGGCTTCTCCTCTTTGTAACTTCTGCTCCAGATGTGGGTCATGTTGCAGACCCAGATACGCTGGGAATACAGCTACATACCCCACCCAGGGTTAAAACAACAAATCCTCTGTTCTCCCTAAATGCAATATTGTACAACATGATTCCCAGCAAAATAACCCGTTACTTTCCAAAAGCATAACATGTGAAATGAATAAATAGGAACAGGAGTAGGTCAATCGGCCCCTCAAGCTAACCCTGTCATTTCATAAGTACATGGCTGATCTACCCCAGGGCTCAACTCCACTTTCTTGCCGACTCTTTGTATCCCTCCACACCTCTCTGGGTTAGGGAATTCAAGACATTCACTACCTTCGGAGTGAAGACATTATCTGCATCTCAGATTGATATCGATGTTCTTTATTCGGTATCTATGTCCTCGAGTTCAACACTTTGCCCAACAATGGAAACAACTTCTCAACATCTACCTTCTCCAACCCCTTCTGTGTCTTGTATGTTTCCGCAGTATCACTCCTCATTCATTTAAACCCCAATGAATTATCGCCTCACCATCTTAGAGATTCTCAATAACACAACCCTTTCTTCCCTGGAAACCGCCGAATGTACCAACCAAGTTCCTTGCTGCATCATCATGCTGACTTTATGTTTCATACACAGGAAGACTCCAATCCCTTTGTACTGTTCCTTTTCTGGAAGTCCTCTCCATTAAATAACACCCGGCCTTTTGATTCTCAGTGTCATCCTCAAACTCGGATGTATAATGCACTCAACTCCCTCCTTCAGGCTGTCAGTATAGATTGCAAATAACTGATGCCATCAGACTGATATTTGTGGTACTCCAGCAGATAAACTTTTATCATAAAGATCCATTAAGCCTGAATCTCCGATTTCTGTGTTAAACAATCATCATCCCATGTTAATAAAGTATCCGACGTCCTAGAGACAATAGACAATAGACAATAGATGCAGGAGTAGGCCATTCTGCCCTTCGAGCCTGCACCGCCATTCAATATGATCATGGCTGATCATTCCTAATCAGTATCCTGTTCCAGCCTTATCTCCATACCCCTTGACTCCACTATCTTTAAGAGCTCTATCCAATTCTTTCTTAAAAGAATCCAGAGACTGGGCCTCCACTGCCCTCTGGGGCAGAGCATTCCACACAGCCACCACTCTCTGGGTGAAGTAGTTTCTCCTCATCTCTGTCCTAAATGGTCTACCCCCTATTTTTAAGTTGTGTCCTCTGGTTCAGCACTCCCCCATCAACGGAAATATGTTCCCTCCTGCCAGAGTGTCCAGTCCTTTCATAAGCCTATACGTTTCAATCAGATCCCCTCTCAGTCTTCTAAACTCAAGGGTATACAAGCCCAGTCGCTTCAGTCTTTCCGTGTAAGGCAATCCTGCCATTCCAGGAATTGACCTCGTGAACCTACGCTGCACTCCCTCAATAGCCAGAATATCTTTCCTCAAATTTGGAGACCAGAACTGTACACAGTACTCCAGGTGTGGTCTCACCAGGGCCCTGTACAGCTGCAGAAGCACCTCTTTGCTTCTATACTCAATCCCTCTTGTTATGAAGGCCAGCATGCTATTAGCCTTCTTCACGACCTGCTGTACCTGCATGCTTGCCTTCATTGACTGGTGGACAAGAACACCCAGATCTCTCTGAACAGCCCCTTTACCTAATTTGATACCATTGAGGTCGTAATCTGCCTTCCTGTTCTTGCGACCAAAGTGGATAACCAGACATTTATCCACATTAAACTGCATCTGCCATGCATCTGCCCACTCACCTAACTTGTCCAGGTCACCCTGTAATCCCCTAACATCCTCATCACATTTCACCCTACCACCTAGCTTTGTGTCATCAGCAAAGTTGCTAATGTTATTGCTGATACCATCTTCTATATCATTTACATATATTGTAAAAAGCTGCGGTCCCAGCACGGATCCCTGCGGTACCCCACTGGTCACTGCCTGCCATTTCGAAATGGAGCCGTTAATCACTACCCTTTGTTTCCTATTAGCCAACCAATTCTCTATCCAATCTAGTACTTTGCCCCCAATCCCGTGCGCCCTAATTTTACTCACTAACCTCTTGTGTGGGACTTTATCAAAAGCTTTCTGAAAGTCCAGGTACACTACATCCACTGGATCTCCCTCGTCCATCTTCCGAGTTACATCCTCAAAAAATTCAAGAAGATTAGTCAAGCATGATTTCCCCTTCATAAATCCATGCTGACTCTGTCCTATCCTGTTACTATTATCCAGATGTGCCGTAATTTCATCCTTTATAATAGACTCCAGCATCTTTCCCACCACTGAGGTCAGACTAACTGGTCTATAATTTCCTGCTTTCTCCCGCCCACCCTTCTTAAAAAGTGGCACAACATTAGCCGCCCTCCAATCCTCAGGAACCGACCCCGATTCTATTGAACTCTGGAAAATAATCACCAGCGCATCCACGATTTCCCGAGCCACCTCCTTCAGTACCCTGGGATGCAGGCCATCAGGTCCCGGAGACTTATCAACCTTCAGACCTAACAGTCTCTCCAACACCAAATCCTGGCAAATAGAAATTCCCTTAAGTTCAGGTCCTTCAGCCACTGTTACCTCAGGGAGATTGCTTGTGTCTTCCCCAGTGAACACAGATCTGAAGTACCCATTTAATTCCTCTGCCATTTCTTCGTTCCCAGTAATATATTCCCCTGCTTCTGTCTTCAAGGGCCCAATTTTTGTCCTAACCATTTTTTTGCCTTGGACATACCTAAAAAAGCTTTTACTATCCTCCTTTATATTCTTGGCCAGTTTACCTTCGTACCTCATTTTTTCTCTGCGTATTTCCTTCTTACTAATCCTCTGTTGTTCTTTAAAAGCTTCCCAGTCCTCCGTTTTCCCGCTTATCTTCGCTAAGTTATACTTTTTCTCTTTTAACCTTATATGTTTCTTTACTTCCCTTGTCAGCCACGGCCGCCCATCTCTCCTCCTGGGATCTTTCTTCCTTTTAGGAATGAACTGATCCTGCATCTTCTGCATTATACACAGAAATATCCGCCATTGTTCCTCCACGGTCTTCCCTGTTAAGGTATTAAACCATTGAACTTTGGCCAGTTGCTCCCTCATAGCTTTATTCAACTGAAATATTGTCACTTCAGATTGTACCCACTCCCTCTCAAATTGCAGATTGAAGCTTATTGTATTATGGTCACTACTTCCCAATGGCTCCTTCACTTCGAGGTCACTGACCAATTCTGGTTCGTTACACAATACCAGATCCAGAATCGCCTTATCCCTGGTCGGCTCCAGCACCAGCTGCTCTAAAGATCCATCTCTGAGGCACTCCACAAAGTCTCTTTCTTGAGGCCCGATACCATCCTGATTCACCCAGTCTACCTGCATGTTAAAATCCCCCATAACAACTGTTTTGTGTAAGAACTTTTGTTTTGTAATACCTTGTGGAAAATCTCTGGAAAGCCTGGTGTCCACCAGATCCCCTTTATCAAGTCCACTTGTTACATTTACAGGCATCTCCAGAAATCCTTTGCATGATTTTACAGGGCAAAATATCATTTCCTTTTCACAAAACCACCCTGACTCTGCGTGAAGATTTTCTAAATGTCCATGCTGGGCAGATCTTCCAAACTATACTAGTCCCATCTGCTTTCATTTGGTCCATATGCCTCTAAATGTTTCCCATTCATACGTTTGTCCAAATGCGTTTTACATGTTGTAGCTGTCCTTGCATCTCCCACTCTTCCTCTGGAAGCGCATTCCATACCCTCTGCGTAAAAACGCTGACCCTTCATCCCTTTTAAATCTACCCTCTTTCACCTTAAACCTATTCCCTCTATGTTTGGATTCCCCTATCCTGTGGAAAAGACCTTGGCTATTCACCCTATCCATACCTCTCATGAGTTTATATGTTTCTTTAATGTCACCACTCAACATCCTACACTCCATCTGATACTAACTTCAAGAACAAGTGTTTAAAGATAAGCACTGCAAAATTAAATAATATTTAAAATGACAGGTAACCAACACTCAGCCCAAACGTCATACTGTGATTTGTTTTTCTCCATGTTACAATACTAAGGCAGCATGAAACGCTTACTAGTGCCAATAAGAAGTCAAGCACCTGAATTCGTTTGTCTAAAGGGGGTGACGATCACGACAGTGAAAACGTATCTGTGGCCAGATCTATATATTACCACATGGTCAACATTCTCCCTCCTGGTCTTTCCGTATGACTTTGTCTGGTTGTGTCTTCTTTATCTTGCATTCAATAAAGAGAACCCCTTTCCCCCAGTAATCCTTAATTTCGACCCGTTATACAGAATCTTCTCATTACCCACTGCTAAAAGTCCATTTATCTTTTGCCACACCCTCTTTTTCCTGCCATCCATCCTCCACTTCTGGCAAGGGATTAAAATACCATTTGCAATTGTATTCAGTTTTGAAGAATTATCACACTGGACTGGAAACGCTAACTCTGTTTCTCTTTCTCTGCAGATGTTGACAGACCTGCTGAGTTTCTCCAGAAATGAATAGGTGCAGAACAATCTTTCAATTAAACAAATGACTATGGATACTGGAAATAAAAATACAAAAAGCTTTATAGAAGGTTCACTGGAACTGGAAGTTTAGCTCTGCATTCACTCCAGAAAATTCTGCAACATCTTTAGCCATTTCTTCAGCAATTTCTGTTTGTTGAACAATTTCCAACGACATATTGTCAAAGAAGCCCAAACATCCTGTCCAACATGGAGTGCCATACACTATGAACTGAACAGTAACGCATGGTGACAAGTTCCTTGACTCTGAAACTGCATAAGGCTGGCATCACTGACACTGCAGAGCTCTGATTCATGGTCAGGGAGAAAAACAGGAAAACACGTTCACTTCAAATACAGAAGATGGCATTACTGAAAGGAAAAGATTCAGATTAGTACCTTAAATGGATATTGGTTATGTAACAAATTGGAGGCGTCACACAAGGAAAAACTTCCAGCAGAATGAGAATATGAAAATGGAAGTATTTCCGCATCAGAAACCAGAGTAGGTCACTGAATACAGGGCTGATGGGTGAATGGGTCTCGGTGTGAACTGGGGACAGTCAGTAGTATTGACTTGTAGATATTGCAGCTAAAACTGGGTTATCAACTGATGCTGTAGATTTCAATGACGATCTGTAACTTTTCCCCCAGGATAGTCTATCCGTCTACCATTACCATCAAGCCGATCCATGGGTCAGTGACAAGAGTGGGTGGACATGGTCGGGTCGGAATCACGTACACCTAAACCTGATGACAATTCATTAAAGCTACCGCACTTGACTGGTTACACTATGAACAGCAGGACTAACATCTGATACAGACAGAGAGATGGGCCCAAGACTAACATATCAGATCTAAGCTCTGTCGTCCTGTCAAATCCATGGATAAAAGTCGATGAACCATTAAACCACTTACTGGAGGAGAGGACTCCACAAATATCCCCATCCTAAATGATAGAACAGCCCTGTGCTTCCATGTAGACGATGCAGTATCTGAACCATTCTCAGCCAGACGTGTTGAGTCGATTACCCACCTCACCCTCACTATGATGCCCTCAGAATCACAGATGCCCGTCTTCAACCAATTCAATTCACTGCACTTGACATGAAGAAACAGCTGGACACTGTAGATACGACAAAGGCATTTGGCCCTGACACCATTCCTGCAATAGGACTGAGGACTTTTGCGACACAACAAGCCGTGTACCTGAGGAAGCTGTTTCATTCCAGCTCCAACTCTAACATCTCCCTGGCAATGTGGGTAATTAGCAACTGCAGTCCTCACTTTCTCCTAATGTGGGTAATTACTCAACTATGTCCCATCCCCTAAGAAGGGAATAATTACAATCGGACCAATTACCACGCCCTCAGTCCCATCGCGACAGTCAAATTGGTTGGGGCTATTTTTGACAGAGCTGTCAAACAACACAGAAATAATCGGTTCACTGTGGTTTTACGATAGTCCCCCATGTGGAGATGGTGCTGTTGTGGAATTGTCATTGGATTGCTAATCCAGACGAGGATAATTCTCTGGCAACTGGTGCAAGTTAAAAACAATTAATAAAATATCGAGGTCTAATACCTGGTGTCAGTAACAGTGATCATTTTTTCAATGTCGTTTATAGACGACGATCTCCTTCCCCAGTATACGTTCAGGAAGTGAATCTCCCGTGCTTTCCTGGTCTGACGTAAAAGTGACTCCAGACCCACAGACATGTTATAAACTCTTCAATGGTCTCTGAAACGGCCAAGCAAGGCACTCAATTGTATCAAACTGCTCCGAGGTCTTAAAGGATAAACTCAGAGAGAACACCCGGCACCAGCATCGTTATCAGAAAAGGGAACGGGAAACACAATCCTGTCGACCCTGCAGAGATCTCCTTCCTAACAGCTGAGAGCTTGTGACAACATTTACAGAGCTTTCCCACACACTGCACAGAAGTATCAGGAAAGGAATACATCATACAACTCATTGAGCTTTCCCTATTCTAGTTAATGGCCGAACATCTCCTCAACGCAGTTTTCCCCATACAATATTCATAACCCTTAATATGTTTAAACATTGTGAAACATAAAATGAGAACTGCTGTAGTCCATTCAGCCCATCAGTTTTGCCCCTCCATTCTATGTACAGGCAGTTCACCAATAACACGTGTTGATTCTATACAATTTGGCTGCAATGCAATTCATGAACCTTTTTCTATAAAGTGAACTCGTGTTCACTGTGATGCGATTCCTTGCCAGACACCAGCTGAACAGCAAACCTTGCCTCAAGATCCCTCTGTCTACAAAATGTTCAATCATTGTGTTCAGCTAAAACAGGGATGCAATCCGCTCTGCAGGCCTTGAAACTGAGCCTGAAACTGAGAATTGTCGTTTATATTTAGAAACAACTTTATTTCAAACTGTGGCGAGAATCTTGGGGAGAACTGGAATTCCCCATCGGTATCACATGGTCCGTCAGCCCCCGCGCACTTTCTGGTGAAGATTGTGGTGAAAGGTACAGTGCACCAGTGAGTGACTGCAGTGTGAAAGCGTTACATTTACAGCACTGTTCCATTTCAACATGCAATTTAAAGATTTATTTAGACTGTCCGAGTGTGTGTTAGACCAAATTTAATTTTTGGTTTTTACTGATATTTTTCGGGATTCAGCACTTACCCTCTTTTATCCATAGACCCCATTGTTAATATTGCACAATTTTCTACAACACAGTGTTGCAAAGGAACACAGTTATTGCGTTATTAGAGAACAACTTGGAATGATAGCTGATTTTTTATCTTTTAACCATACTCCTGCTCTCTACCTATCCCTTTAGTTTCCAGAAAGCCTTATTTATATTCAGGCCCTTGACTTCCACAGCCTGATCTGGGAGAGAGTACCCCTGGTTCGCCAGTCTCTGAGTGCAGGCATTTATTCTCATCTCAATGCAAAGTGGCCTGTCTGTACCTAATATTGTGGCCCCTTGTTTTAGACGTCAAAGCCGGGGGAATTACCATCCCTGCTTTTAATCTGTCTCGCCCTGTCAGAGTGTTATATATTTCACTGAGATTTCCACTCATTTTCCTAAACCCCATTGAATTAAGGTCTAATTGCCCCAAACTCTGCTCCCACAAAAACTCTGTCATCCAGTGATCAGTCTGGTCATCCTTTGCTGCACTCCCTCAATGTCAGGTTTGTCCTCTGTTAGGAAAACAGACTAAAACTGCACACAATACTGCACAATGTTCGAGATTTTTTTGAGTGGGAGCAGCGGCCGAGGAAAAGCGAACCCGGGAGACTACAGCTAAGGTAAGACAGTTTGTTTCAAAATTACTTACCTGAAGCGGGCAGCGGTAGTGAGGTTGGAGCGCATAGCTGGGCGGGAAGGTAAGTGATTAGTATTTGAGTGGGTGTGTTCTAGACCCCAGGTCCTACCTTCGTAGGCCCTCCTCTAACTTAACTTTAAAGTCCACTGGCAAGTGACTCAGTGTTATTGACTCAGTGTTCTTGTTTTTGGAGACAAAGTGTACAGTCATGGCAGCGCAGGCGGTGGAATGTTCCTCCTGCAGGATGTTCGAGGTAGGGGTGACCACCGATACTCCTGCCGACTTTGTCTGCAGGAAATGCAGTCAGATCCTGCTCCTCACCGAAGTAGTTAGGGAACTGGAACTGGAGCTGGATGAACTGAGGATTATTCGAGAGGCTGAGAGGGTGATTGATAGAAGCTACAGGGACATAGTTATGCCGGAGAACAGAGGTAGCTGGGTAACAGTTAGAGGTGGGAAGGGGAAGAAGCAGGCAGTGCAGGGTTCCCCTGTGGTCGTTCCCCTAAAAAATAAGTATACAGATTTGGAAACGGTTGGGGGGGACAGCCTTGCAGGTGTAAGCTGCAGTGAATGGGTCTGTGGCTCTGAGACTCAGAAGAGAAAGGGGGAGAGGAGGAGAGCGCTAGTTATAGGGGACTCTCGAGTTAGAGGGACGGACAGGCGGTTCTGTGGACATGGGCGAGACTCTCGGATGGTTTGTTGCCTCCCGGGTGCTCGGGTCCGAGACGTCTCGGACCGTGTCTTCAGAATCCTTAAGGGGGAGGGTGTGCAGCCAGAAGTCGTGGTACACATTGGCACCAACGACATAGGTAGGAAGAGGGGTGGGGAGGTCATTCAAGCGCTCAAGGAGTTAGGCTGGAAGCTAAAAGTTAGGACAGACAGAGTTGTCATCTCTGGGTTGTTGCCGGTGCCACGTGACAGTGAGACAAAGAATAGGGAGAGAGTACAGTTGAACACGTGGCTGCAAGGATGGTGTAGGAGGGAGGGCTTCCAATATTTGGACAATTGGACTGCATTCTGGGGAAGGTGGGACCTGTATAAACAGGACGGGTTGCACCTGAACCAGAAGGGCACCAATATCCTGGGGGGGGGGGGGTAGGTTTGCTAGCACTCTTCGGGGAGGTTTAAACTAATTTGGCAGGGGGATGGGATCCGGACTTGTAGTCCAGCAAGTAAGCTAGCTGTGTGTCAGGATGCCCAAGACTGTAGGGAGGCTGTGGAGAAGTTAGCACTGACAGGGACTACTTGCGGACACAGAGATGGGCTCACGTGCGTATACTTCAACGCAAGGAGTATCAGAAATAAGGTGGGTGAACTTAAGGCGTGGATCGGTACCTGGGACTACGATGTTGTGGCCATCACGGAAACATGGATAGATGAGGGACAGGAATGGCTGTTGGAGGTTCCTGGTTACAGATGTTTCAGTAAGATTAGGGAGGGTGGTAAAAAAGGAGGGGGGTGGCATTGCTAATTAGAAATGGTATAACGGCTGCAGAAAGGAAGTTTGAGGGGGATCTGCCTCTGGAGGTAGTATGGGCTGAAGTCAGAAATAGGAAAGGTGCAGTCACCTTGTTGGGTGTTTATTACAGGCCCCCCAATAGCAGCAGAGATGTGGAGAAACAGATTGGGAAACAGATTTTGGAAAGGTGCAGAAGCCACAGGGTCGTAGTCATAGGCGACTTCAACTTCCCAAATATTGATTGGAAGCTCTTTAGATCAAGTAGATTGGATGGGGCGGTGTTAGTGCAGTGTGTCCAGGAAGCTTTTCTAACGCAGTATGTAGAGTGTCCAACCAGAGGGGAGGCCATATTGGATTTGGTACTCGGTAATGAACCGGGACAAGTGGTGGGCTTGTTAGTGGGTGAACATTTTGGTGATGGTGACCACAATTCTGTGACTTTCACCTTGGTTATGGAGAGAGATAGGTGCGCACAACAAGGTAGATTTTACAATTGGGGGAAGGGAAATTACGATGCTGTAAGACAGGATTTGAGGAGCACACGTTGGGAGCATAGGCTGTCAGGGAAGGATGTGGTGGAAATGTGGAACTTTTTCAAGGAGCAGATACGACGTGTCCTTGATATGTATGTACCTATCAGGCAGGAAAGAAATGGTCGTGTGAGGGAGCCTTGGTTGACGAGGGAGGTTGAATGTCTAGTAAAGAGGAAAAAGGAGGCTTACATAAGGTTGAGGAAACAGGGTTCAGACAGAGCAGTGGAGGGATACAGGATAGCCAGAAGGGACCTGAAGAAAGGGATTAGGAGAGCTAAGAGAGGGCATGAAAAATCCTTGGCGGATAGGATCAAGGATAACCCCAAGGCATTTTATGCGTATGTGAGAAACCTGAGAATGACGAGAACGAGGGTAGGTCCGATCAAGGACAGTAGTGGGAGACTGTGTATTGAGTCGGAAGAGATAGGAGAGGTCTTGAACAAGTACTTCTCTTCAGTATTTACGAACGAGAGGGACCGTATTGATGAAGAGGAGAGTGTGAAACGGACTGATAAGCTAGAAGAGATAGCTGTTAGGAAGGAAGATGTGTTGGACATTTTGAACAACTTGAGGATAGACAAGTCCCCCGGGCCTGACGGGATATATCCTAGGATTATGTGGGAAGCAAGAGAGGAAATTGCATTAACGTTGGCAATGATCTTCTCGTCTTCACTGGCAACGGGGGTGGTACCAGGGGACTGGAGAATAGCGAATGTTGTGCCCCTTTTCAAAAAAGGGAATAGGGATAACCCCGGGAATTACAGGCCAGTTAGTCTTACTTCTGTGGTAGGCAAAGTAATGGAAAGGGTACTGAGGGATAGGATTTACGAGTATCTGGAAAGACACTGCTTGATTAGGGACAGCCAGCACGGATTTGTGAAGGGTAGTTCTTGCCTTACAAGTCTTATTGAATTCTTCGAGGAGGTGACCAAGCAAGTGGATGAGGGTAGAGCAGTGGATGTAGTGTACATGGATTTTAGTAAGGCATTTGATAAGGTTCCCCATGGTAGGCTTATGTGGAAAGTCAGGAGGCATGGGATAGAGGGAAATTTGACCAATTGGATAGAAAACTGGCTAACCGGTCGAAGGCAGAGAGTGGTGGCAGATGGTAAATATTCAGCCTGGAGCCCAGTTACAAGTGGCGTTCCACAGGGTTCAGTTCTGGGTCCTCTGCTGTTTGTAATTTTTATTAATGACTTAGATGAGGGAGTCGAAGGGTGGGTAAGTAAATTTGCAGATGATACGAAGATAGGTGGAGTTGTGGACAGTGAGGAGGGCTGTTGTCGGCTGCAGAGGGACTTAGATATGATGCAGAGCTGGGCTGAGGAGTGGCAGATGGAGTTCAACCCTGCCAAGTGTGAGGTTGTCCATTTTGGAAGAACAAATAAGAATGCGGAATACAGGGTTAATGGTAGGGTTCTTAGTCAGGTGGAGGAACAGAGGGATCTTGGGGTCTATGTAAATAGATCTTTGAAGGTTGCTACTCAGGTGGATAGAGTTTGTAAGAAGGCCGATGGAGTATTATCGTTCATTAGCAGAGGGATTGAATTCAAGAGTCGTGAAGTGATGTTGCAGCTGTACAGGACTTTGGTTAGGCCACAGTTGGAGTACTGTATGCAGTTCTGGTCGCCTCACTTTAGGAAAGATGTGGAAGCTTTGGAGAGGGTGCAGAGAAGATTTACCAGGATGTTGCCTGGAATGGAGAGTAAGTCGTACGAGGATAGGTTGAGAGTTCTCGGCCTTTTCTCGTTGGAACGGCGAAGGATGAGGGGTGACTTGATAAAGGTTTATAAGATGATCGGAGGAATAGATAGAGTAGACAGTCAGAAACTTTTTCCCCGGGTAGAACAGAGTGTTACAAGGGGACATAAATTTAAGGTGAAGGGTGGAAGGTATAGGGGAGATGTCAGGGGTGGGTTCTTAACCCAGAGAGTGGTGGGGGCATGGAATGCGCTGCCCGTGGGAGTGGTAGAGTCAGAATCATTGGCGACCTTTAAGCAGCATTTGGATAGGTACATGGATGGGTGCTTAATCTAGGTTAGAAGTTCGGCATAACATCGTGGGCCGAAGGGCCTGTTCTGTGCTGTATTGTTCTATGTTCTATGGGGCCTCACCAAGGCCCTGTACAGCTGCATAAGATACACTTACTCCTGTACTTAAATCCCCCTGAAATGAAATTGAATTCAGCATTTATCTTCCTACCCGCTTTCTGCTCCTGTGATATTGCTTTCAGTGACTGTTGTACAGGGAGATCCAGATTCCTTTCAAAGTTACAGTTCTCCACTTGCTGGCCCTATATACAATAGTCAGCGTGCCAATGCCATTCCCAGTATTGACTTCTGGCTTCAGAACTCACTGCCCTACATGGACACGGAGGGCTATGCAGAAATGAACAAAAATGCAGCTTAAGTTCATTCATAGAGCAACATTTTTCAACCACTCCTTTTTCAAATGAGAGGCCGCCATTCTCTTGTTCCCATCAAAGTACACAACATTTCAGCTCCTTCATTACTCTCCATCTGCCACGTATTTGCCCAGTTACTCCACTTGTCTCAATCACCTTGGAACTTTTTTACATCCTCCTCATCCTCTCACAAGCTGACATGGTTTAGTGCTGTCAGCAGACTTGGGAATATTGCAGTTGCGCTGCACACCCAAGATATGATGTGTATTGGGAATAGCTTGAGCCCAAGCCACGATCCTTTCTATATCCTCCCAGCCTTCCATTAAAAAAAAAATTGTTTAATTCCTACTCACTGTTTCCTGCCAGCTCTCCCATTCTAAATCTATGACCATATATTAGCCTGAGTTACACAGGATTCGAATTTGCAGAATACGCTTGGGCTTTGAGATTCCATTCGTATGGCATTTATACCTTCTACATAATTCTACTAAAAGCCACTTTCTCAAATATGGTTTCCATTTCATAAATCTCTGTTGACTTTGTCTATGCCCATTAATTTCAGTCGAATACTTTCTCGAAACTGTTTAGCTGCTAATTTCATTCTATCCCTTTTTCTCACCAGAATAAAGTTCCCTCGTATTACTAGGAAGTTTTCTTTTTTGTTTTGTTTTCTTCTGTGAAGGCATAACTGAAGTATTTGCTCCATTGTTCTGCTATTTCGCTGTCCTCAATAATCTGGTATCAGACGGTAAGAAATCTGCACCTTTTTGCTCTTAATTTTGCCCTTGACATATTTTCAGAAAATATTTCAAGTTCTCTCTTCTGAACTGTTAAGATATTCTTCAGAAACCCATCAATTCCTACCTTAAGCTACTCAATTATTGACCTTCCACAGCCATACAATCACAGAAGCAAAGTATCTGTACTACCAGAAATACAGCACAGTCAACATTAGGGCCACTTTCCGACACAAGACCGTAGCCGTGAATCTTAAAGTATTTGAAGTGCACAGCCGTGTCGTTTCTAATGGGTTGAGGTTACCATGACAACTGCACTCTCAAGAAGTGCATTCCAGACCCCAACACCCTCTGGTTGAAAACCAATTCTCAAATCTTCACTAAACCGCAAACCCTTCATTTAAAAGTGGGGCCCTTTGACTAAAAGCAGCAGCTGCTGTCTATCCACACTGTCCATGTACCTCGTAATCCTATTCTTCTGAATCACAGACCCCTCAGCCTTCTCTCCTCCAAACTAAACAACCTGAGCTTATCCAGTCTCTCTCCATAGCTGATATGCTTCATTCCAGGCAACATCCTGGTGAATATTCTCTGTACCCCCTCCAGTACAATCACATACTTCCTGTAATGTTGTTCCCAGAACTACACACAGAATTCCATCTTGCCGTCATCCAAGTTCTGCATAGCTCTTATAACCTATGCCGAGATGAATAAAGGCTATGTTTATATTCCCCTATCCATCCCCAAATTGTGTATTAACCTGTTCAATCACATTCAGCGATATGTGGAGAAGCACCGTCTGAGCTTCCTAGTGTGCTGCCATTCATTGAGTACTCCCCTGTCTGGTTCCTTCTCCCAAAGTGTATCATCTCATAGTTATCAGAGTTACATTCCATCTGCCATTGATCCACCCATCTGACCATTCCATCTGTATCACCCTGTAACATAAGGCCATCCTCCTCACTGCCAATCACCCGGCCAATCTTTGTATCAAACACAAACTTATTTATTACATACCCCACCCCTCATCCATTTTCAAAGCTGCATCATTTATGAATACCACAAATAATAAGGTTAAAAATCTCTCAACATCAGTTACATCACGTGGTTGTGCACATTGATGAAGAAGCAGTGTTTCGAAAGCTTGTGCTGCCGGATAGATCTGTTAGACTATAGTCTGCTGTTATGCTATTTTTAGATTTGTCCACCCCAGCCCAACACTAGCACCGCCGAATCACAAATAATAAGGGACCCAGCACTGATGTCTGTGGTACACTGGCCTCCAGTCACACAAACAGTCTTCTACACTCCCCTCTTTCTCCTACCACTAAAGTTGATTTAGATGCAACTTGGCAAGTCACTAATGAGGCCTACCAATTTACTGGTTATTCTGTTCCGCTTGACACACTTATAGATTGTCTGTGGATTCTCCGTAATCTTGCCCTGCCTTGCCCCTGTTAGTCAGTCTCTTCCACGTGCAGAATTTCCTACTTATTTCAGTCTTCAATGGTCTGTCCTTATCCTGCCATTATTTGCCTTGAATGTGGATTAGACAACCTGATAAACATCTGTTAATTTCCAATTTGTCGTATGTTTTGTGAGTTTTATAAAGTTGACAGTGACCCAACTCTCATTCTTTGAAACTCAAAGAACACAGGCGGAGATTCCTAATTACGCAATCTCGCCATCTGAGGGATTTATCTGGATAATGTCCATTTCACTTCCTCTGTGCTCAGTATATTCTTTCTCAGATTTGGTCACCTAAACTGTCCTCAATATTCCAGATACAGTCTCACCAACACTGTGAAACTGCTTCAACATGTCTGAACATCTATATTCTGACTCCCTTAAAAGAAGGCAAACCAAACTTTAAGTTTCTATTTACATATATTCCTCCAAATACCCTTCACATCACTGCATTTTGGATCTCACTGTGAGTTCTTATAGAAAGCCTTCTGATAATCTAAAATATGCCAATTCTACTGGATCCCCATTATCTATGCTGTAAGAATCAACTTCAAACAATTCCAAAGTTTGCAAGTGTGATGTCCCTTTCAGAAATGCATACTGAGTCTCTCCAACGTTGCTGTTAATGTCTAAGTATACAATATCACATCCTATATAATAGATTCCAACAGTTCCCCGACAAATGTAAAGTTAATTTGTCAGCAGTTCTCCACACTATCTCTTCTTTCCTTTGGAGATGCTTGGATCCCTACCATTCATCTGTAGTGCTTGGATCATGTTTACTAATGTACATTTATGTACATCAGCTTCCAGACTCTGCAGAATGTACAGGAAAATAGAACGCCGTCATCGACAATGCAATTAATACTTCTCTTTGTGATTTATTTCTGAAGATTTTGGTACGAAGTACATCTGGTTTGTCAAGCTTAGCAATGCTCAATCCAGCTGCATGTTTAATATTGCCTTGTTACTGATATGAATTGACTTTATGTCTTTACTTCCACAAGTCTTATACTTTCCCTTCGAATTTCCGGGTGATTTTCTGGATCTTACTCCATTAAGACAGATGTAAAATAACTGGTCATTTGCTTTGCCCATTTCCCTGTTATCAACCATAAACTCGTCACTCCCGATTGCAAATTTCCACATTTGACTATGTTTTTCATTCCTTTGAAATATAGATCGTAGATTTTTGCTGTCTTTGTGTTCCTGTTTGTTTGCATGTATGTTCGCTTATTGATTTCGTGATCAGTTTCATGACCCTCCTTTTCTGTATTGCAATTTTCTGAGAATTCTCAGGATTCCACGAAGTCTGGAATTCTTCTGAAGTCACTTCTTGTGATTAATATCTTCTTTAATTTGTTAATTTAGTCATCATTAAGTCACTTACTCACTCTGGTGTTTTCACCTAAAATAAGTAGACATATCAGTGTTTCTATAAACCTCGTGGTCCTGATCCGAAACATTCAGGAACATTGCAGGAGGACAGAGAAGTAATAGCGGGGGCCTTGTTTGGTACTTTTGTATCATCGGTAGCCAACGGGTGAGGTCCAGGAGGACTGGAGTGTAGCGAATGTTGTGCCCTTATTCAAGAAGAGCTACAAAGAAAAACCTTGTACCTATAGAACCAGTAAACCTGACATCTCTAGTAGGTAGGTTTCTTGATAAGGTTCTGAGAGAGAAGATATACATGGATTTGGAAGGGCAGGGTGTGATTATGAGCAGTCAGCACGGCTTTGTGCATGGGGAATCATGGCTCAAAAATTTGTTAGAGTGCTTTGGTGAAATGACAAGTAACTTGGTGGTATACCTGGTGTATATGGATTTCAGTAAGGCCTTCGGTAAGGTTCCACATGGTATGCTGCTCTGGAAGTTTAGATCACATGGAATTAAGGGGGAGCTGGCAAATCAAATCCAAAATTTGCTTGATGGTAGGAAACATTGAGTAATAGTGGAAGCATGCTTGTCAGACTGAAGGCCTGTGCTGAGTGGAATGCCTCAGGGGTCAGTTATGGGACTATTACTGTTTGTTTTATGCATGTGTGTGTGTATATATAACATATTACACACATCTATGATTTAGATGAGAATGTACAGGCATGAATTATAAGTTTCAAGGTGACACTAAAATAGACGGTGTCGTGGACAGTGAGGAAGACTATCAGGAATTTCAGAAGTTACAGCAGTGCTTTGATCAGGTGAGGAAGTGGGCCGAGAAATGACAAATGGAGTTTAATACAGATAAGTGTAAGTTCTTGCATTTTAGGAAGTCAAAGCAAGGTAGGGGTTTCAAGGTGAATAGCAGGGTGTTTAGGAGTGTATTGAAACAAAGGGACTTTGGAATTCAGGTTCAAAGTTCTCTGAAAGTGGAGTCACAGGTAGATATGCAGTGAAAAAGGCATTTGGCAGACTGGCCTTCATCAGTCAGAGCAATGAGTTTCGAAACTAGGGAGTTATGTTGCAGTTATACAGGATGCTGGTGATGCAATACTGGTAGTGTTATGTTCAGTGTTGTTCACTTTGCTATAAGAAGGATGTTATTAAACTGGAAATAGTGCAGAAGAAACTTACAAGGATGATGCCTGGACTCAATGGTCTGAGTTATTGTGAGAGGTTGGGCAAGCTAGGAGTTTTTACTTTAGAGTGCGATACTGAGGGCGGATCTGATAGAAGTGTATAAGATCATGGGAAGCAAGGATAGAGTGAATGCACTCTGTCTTTTTTTCCCCAGGGTTGAGCAACCATGGACCAGAGGGCATTAATTTAAGTTCCGAGGGGAAAGAGTAAAAGGGAACCTGAGGGGCAATTTCTTTTACACACGGGGTGGTATGCACATGGAATGAGCTGCCAGTAGAAGTGTTTGAGGCGGGTACATTCACAAAATTTAAAATGCATTTGGACAAATACACGGATAGGAAAGAATAAGAAGGATACGGGGCAAGTGCAGGGAAGTGTGGTTAATGTGAATGGACATTTCGTTCGGAATGGACCAGTTCGGGCTGAAGGGCCTGTCTCCGTGCTGTCGGATTGTCTGACTCTCACAATCATTGCTTGTCCCATTGAATGTTATATTGTACTTCCCCAATTCACTGGAGCGTAATTAACCCTCTCGTCTCCGGGCTTCCATGATGCGTGACCAGAATGTTCAAACATTCGATATTGTATTCAGACGCCGTGTAAAAATGCAACATATTGATCTCACTATTCCTCCAAAGCTGCTTCAGAGCAAGGTTATTAATTAGTCCTCCTGACCACACAACACCAAATCTGAAATAACCTGCTCTCCACTTTGGTTCACAACATACTGTTCAACCGACCTGATATACACTTACGGAAGTTATTCTTCACAGTATTGGTAGTCACTTAGTTAATGCAGTTTCGGTGCAACTTGAGACAATCCAGTATTACTGCAGCACCTATGATTATTTGCTACTCATTCACAGGATAAGGGCGTCACTGGATAACCAGCATTTATTGCCCATGCCAGAGGGCAGTTAAGAGTCAGCTGCGTTGTCTTGAGTCTGGAGTCACATGCAGGCCACACCAAGTAAGGACAGTAGTATCCTTCCCTCAAGAACATCAGTGAACCAGATGAGATTTTCCAACAATCGACAATGGATTCCTCGTCATCATAATCCCTTGATTCCAGATACATATTGAATTCAAATTCCACCATCTGCCATGGCAGGTTTTGAAATCATATCCCCAGAATATGACCTGGGTCTATGGGTTAAGATCCCAGCGATAATGTCACTATGTCATTGCTTTCCCTTGCATTAACTTACATACCAAATTTCCAGAACGTATGATGTAAAGTATTTGCGTGATAGATTTGGGTTAGATATATAACACACTAATATTTGCTTCACCTTGCTCTTTGGAAGATCCACCCAAACTGATTCTTTTGGATGTGATGGAAAAGGTCTGTGGCGTTATTAGCGATAGACTTGGACAAGACGTTCAGGGAGACTCACCTCAACGCTGAGATGATCTGAAGAATTGGTCAGCAATACAGGACAAGCATCAATATTCTTTCCCCCCACTTTGCCAGGATAAGTGTCACCATATTCTTCTGCTCCCTCACACTCACTGTATATCTGTTATAACACCTACCCCTAACCAAGGCTCACATTCTATCTCCAAATAAGGCTCAAGCACGACCACACTCATTGTTGAATTCACACCTTCCCTCCCCGACTTTTTCTGTCACTGACACAATAGCCGCGCACACGAATACCACTGCATGGATACAACACTGTGGTCAGACTCCCTGCGGATATATCACCCTTCCCCCTTCCACTACACCAGCACTAATAGTAGGGGTACCCACTCCCACCCTCACTCCATCCCTCCTCATCATCAATTCCAGGAGAAACAGCCTGGAATAGGACATAAAGGGCCAAGGCGGGTGTTAGAATGACCGATATCTGTTCCCTCACCCACTACCTCGACATGTGGGGAGGATCCTGGAAAGAACCACAGAGGACCAGGGCACCTTGTGTGGAGATTGTGAAACATCGACATCCCACCAACCAAGTAAGCAGCAATGTTCAGGAAAGAGCAATTTTCAATTTAAACTTGCTGGCAGTTCCAATCTCATCTCTATCACTTTTCAGGCTTATTTAAAAGCATTAATGAAATACTAAAAATAAAAAAATAATGTTTATTCTCTTCAGTAAAAATGTGAAAAAGAAAAAAAGTAAACGGAATAAGTTCATTAGGAAAAATCTAAAATATGAGGTTCATTCAAAATTATGGGCATTCCCTCATAAATACTCGACATAATTTCTCTCACCAAAACTTCTTACGAGTGTTTGTATTCTTGTGTAATTTCAATGGAATATCGTGCCCTGCTATCAGATGCTCATAGTAAATGTCCCTTCCTCTCTGACCTTTTCGTAAACTGTCAATATATTTCCAAATAACTGGATGTTTCACATCAAATTCGCAGTGTCATCTCCTGTGGGCAGCTTCTGCATTATTGTTTGTTTTGTCCTCATTGTTTAAAGTCCTTTCATATAAATGCCACATTTCAACTGTAAAAAGCGGTGGACACCGACCATTTCCTCTGCGTAATCTTCTACCTCCATAGTTATCCTCGAACCAGTCCAGCAGCGGTTGTAGTTCATCTGGAAGCGCATCAGACAAATGTTCAATAGCTTCATGAATGTTTTCAATCTGAATAAATGCAAGACCAACTATCATTTTAGCTCTGAAAGACAGCTCTGAGTCAATGTTACACTTACTCAAGTGTCTTTTTAACATTTTTACGAAATGGAATAAACATTATTTTTATTTTTATTGCTTAGATTAATGCTTTTTTCGAAGCCTGAAAAGGAATAAATATGAGCTGCGCTGAAATAGTGCTGCGTCTATAAGTGTCTGCGGAAAAATGGGCTGCACCAAACAGACTCCAGCAAACAGAATGAAGTATTCAGTAAATTACACAGCACAGGGGGACGCCCTATAATCATCCCAGGCTGTTATGCAGAAGCAGGGGCGCCCTGGGTGGCTGTCAGGAAATGCAGAGTAGAGATCATTACTTATTTTGTGTTTGGAAAGCTGTAATGAGTGGAATTCTTCAGGGATCTGTATGAGGTCATCAACAAATTACAATCTATTCTAATGAACCGGATGAAGGAGATGGAGCTCAGTTTGATCATGCACCAGGATAATCATTCAATAAGATGTCAAATGAAGAAAGAGCGTCTGCAATGGGATACAGACAAGGGAAGGACAGATCACCTGAAATTGGATACAGACGGGGGGAGGGCAGAGCGTTTGCAATGGGAGACAGACTGGGGGAGGGCCGAGCATCTGCAATGGGAGACAGACTGGGGGAGGGATGCACCTCTGCAATGGGCTGCAGATAGGGGAAGGGAAAAGCGTCTGCAACGGGATACTGATGGGTGAGGGCAGAGGGTCTGCTATTGGATACAGACGGGGAGGCAGAGCATCTGCAATGTGATACTGACGGGGGAGAGCAGTGCTTCTGCAATGGGATACTGACAGGAGGAGGGCAGAACATCTGCAATGGGACACAGACTGGGGGAGGGAAGAGCATCTGCGGTGGGATACAGACAGGGGGAGGAGAGAGCGTCTGCAATGGGATACAGACGGGGGGAGGGCAGAGCATCTGCGATAGGAGACAGACTGGGGGCGGGCAGAGGGTCTGGAATGGGACGCAGTCAGAGAGAGGACAGATCATCTGCAATGGGATAAAGATGAAGGAGGGCAGAGTGTCTGCAATGCGATATGGACGGGGGAGGGCAGAGCATCTGCAGTGGGATATAGACAGTGGAGGGAACACTGTCTACAGTGGGATACAGACGGGGGGAGGGCAAAGCGTCTGCAATGGGATACAGACAGCGGAGGGCAGAGCGAAGGCAGTGCGTCTACACTGGGATACAGACAGGGGAAGGCCAGAACATCTGAAATGGAGACAGACTGGGGAAGGGATGCATGCCTGCAATGGGATACAGACAGGGGAGGGCACAGCGTCTACAATGGGATACAGACAGGGGAAGGCAAAACATCTGCAATGGGATACTGATGGGTGAGGGCAGAGAGTCTGCATTGGGATCCAAACAGGGGAAGGCAAAGCATCTACAATGGGATACAGACAGCGGAGGACAAGCGAAGGCAATGCATCTACAATGGGATACAGACAGGGGAAAGGCAAAGTGTCTGCAATGGGATACTGATGGGTGAGGGCAGTGCACCTGCAATGGGATACAGATGGGGAGACAGAGCATCGGCAATGGGATACAGACGGAGGAGGGCAGATTGTCTGCTATAGGATACAGAGAGTGGGAGTGCAGAACGTCTGCAATGGGACACAGATTGGGGGAGGGCACAGCAACAAGCAATGGCATACAGACAGAGGATGGCTGTGAGCAAAGTTTCAGCAGAAAAAAAGCAGTTCAATATATATGATGGAAACTTTCTGATTTGGGGAAAGGACGAAACAGCAGAAATTTATTTAAATGCAAGGAGAATGCAGAACTCAGTGTTACAGAGGGATTTGTGTGTCTTAGTACATGAATCACATCAAATTAACCTGAAGATGTAGCAAGTGATTTGGAAGGTAAATGTCGTGATTCTGTTTCATGCAAGGGGTGTTGGGTATGATATTAGCGATGTTTTCTGCATCAGTACACGGCATTGCTGAGATTACATCTGTTGTATTATGTGTAGTTATAACTGTATAAATTGAAAATTAAAAAAAACAAAATTGTTTTCGAAATGTCTCAAAGATATTTCTCTTTACGCATTCTTGGGATGAAGACATTACGTTATGAAGAATTAACGGTTCGGCCTGAGAGTGAGGGATGTTTTATTGACCATATAAGATCTTGAGAAGAGTGCAGTTGGTGAATACTGGATGAATATTTCTTCTTGTGTAAGAGAATAAAACTGGGGAAATTCTTTAAGAATAAGTCAGTTTCAAAGGAAAGGTCACTGGACAGAAAAATTGAACTGTGAATTCTCTTCCTACATGCCGACAGACAAGCTGAGCTTTTCCAGCAATTACTGTATATGTTTAAGAGTATTCATTTTAACACAGATATTGTGAAGACATGAAACGCTTATTTTTACATTATGCAAGCACATATTAACAGATCTTCAAAACAATTACGACCATTTATTGTGAATGAATTGATTCTGCAATAACGCACTGACCTGGAGTCAAAAATGTAATGGAGTCATATAGTTCACACAATGTTCAAGAAGAGCTCACGGAGTCCAGTGTGGGACTGATAACGTTACTGATTTAACTTACACATGGAAAATGTAGCCTATCTGTGGAGAAACATTATATTGCTCCCTTTCTGTTTCCCTATCGCTCATCACAGGAATGTGTGGAGTGAAAAAAAGCCAGGTCGTCTTTCCCACTAATGGGCGATTCCTGATGAGGTTTTATTAGAATCTCCCCATTGCCTGAAGCAAAACAATTCAGCCAAATTCAATTCTTTCATGAAGAAATCCCATTGTCAGAAGGCAGTGCAAGGAGAATAACAACAGAAGTAATTATCTGACTCGATAGTGAAGGGAACAGATTGGAGATTCGGTGGCTGCAAATGGGAATCCGGAATGGTGTGTAGCCTCCTACTTGCCAGGTCCAGGATGTCTCAGAGCGGCTGCAGAACGTTCTCACTGGGGGTGGCGGGGTGTAGGTGGGGGGTGGGGGGGAGCGGGAAGCAGACAGAAGTCATTGTGCACATTGGTACAAAGGACAGAGTGACACAGGTAGAAATAGTGATGACATTCTGCAGAGTGATTGTGGAGAGCTAGGGAAAAGGAGAAAAGACAGGACCATGACAGTGGTAATATCCAGTTTATTTCCAGTGCTCCATGCTAGTGAAGGTAAGAACAGGAGGATATGGCAGATGAAGGAGTAGCTAAAGAATTAGTGCGGGGGCAGAGATTTTTGGATTACTGGTATCTTTTGTGGGGCAAGGCAACGTGTTCAGGAAGGACGGGTTGTACCTGAACTGGAAGGGGACCAATATCCTGGCAGGCAGGTTTGCAACTGCTGCAAGGGAGGATTTCAACTAGATTGGCTGGGGTTGGGTGGGGGGGGTGTGGTGCATGTGTGATCCTCAATAGTAGGGAGTCAAGTGCGAGGCTGGAAGGAGATACAGTAATCAGAAACAGTAAAATGAAAAGGCAGGTCAGGCTAGACAATGACAGAGAGCAAGGAATGTCTGTTGGATTAAATTGCAACTGTTTCAATGCAAGATGGCTGACAGGTAAGGCCGATGAACTCAGGGCATGGATCGGTGCGTGGAACTGGGATATTATAGCTATTACTGAAACATAGCTAAGGGAGGGACAGCACCGGCAGCTTAAAGTACCAGGGTACAGGTGCTTTATGCGGGACAGAGATGGTGGAAGGAGGAGACAGGGAGTTTCATTGTTGATTAAGGCGAGTACCACAGTAGTAAACGGAGATAAAATAACTGATGGATCATCCTGTGAGTATTTGTCTGGGGAGCTAATAAATAAGAAGGGAATGGTGATAGTATTGGGATTGTACTATAGACCCCCAAATAATAAACAAGGAATTAGGGGAACAAAAATATGCTGACAGACTGGGGAGACTTGCAGGGCCAATAGGATTGCATTAGTCGGAGATTTTAATTTTCCTAACATAGACTGGCAAAGACATAGAATTAAGGACTGAGATGGGGTGTATTTATTAAGTGTGTTCAGAATAGTTTCCTCAAGCAGTAAGTAGAGGGTGCAACTCGGGAAGGGACGAAGCGTGACCTACTGTAAGATCTGGGGCAGGGCAGGTGACTGAGGTGACAGTGGGGGAGCACTCCGGGACCAGTGACCATAGTTCTATTAATTTTTAAATAGTTATGCAGAAGGACAAAACTGCTCCACATGTTCAAGTTCAAACTGGGGGCAAAGCGAATTTTGGTGGAATGAGACAGGAGCTTGTAGGGGTTGGTTGGAGGAGTTTGTTTGCAGGCGAAGGGACCTCCTGCAAGTGGGAGGACTTTAAAAGTGAAATGACTACAGTTCAATGTCTATATGTGGCTCAGGTCCAGGCAGCTGTGATCGAGGGAATACCTGGAGGTATACAGGGGATACAGTAGTTTACTGAAGAAGGAAATCAGGAGGGTGAAAAGGGGGCACAAAATAGCTTTGGCTGAGAAGATTAGGGTGAATCCAAAGAGGTTCTTTAAGTATATTAAAGAAAAAGGAATAACGAATTGAGAATATGACCCTTCGAGTTCCAAAGTGGACATTCACGTCTAGAATCGTAGGAGATTTGTGAGATTCTCAATGAATATTTCTCCTCTGCCTTTACCGTGGAGAAAAAGATGAAGTCTAGGGAGGTTAACAAAGGTAGTAGTGTTATCTTAGGGTGAGTCAATATCACAGGAGAAGACGTGTTGGATGCATTAGAATGTATGAAGGTGGATAAATCTCCTGGTCCTAAACAGATGCATCCAAGAATACTGTAAGAAGCTACAGAAGAATCTACGGGGACCCTGGTTAATACTTTTGCATCATCGTTAGCTACAGTTTAGGTTCCAGAATATTGGAGATTAGCAAATGTTGTGCCATTATTCAAGAAGGGAAGCCAAGAATAATCTGGGATCTATAGATCAAGAAACCTAACAACTGTGGTAGGTACGTTACTTGAGAAGACTCTGAGGGATGAGATATACATGCATTTTGAAAGATAAGGTTTGTTTAGAAATAGTTTTTGGACAGATTCCCTACAGTATAAGAACAGGCCATTTGGCCCAACAAGATCACACCGACCCTCCAAACAGTGCCCAACCCAGTCCCATTCCCCTGCCCTATATTTACCCCTGACGAATGCACATAACACTACGGGTAACTTGGCATGGACAATTCACCTGAGCTATGCATCTTTGGATTGTAGAATGAAAATGGAGCACCCATAGGAAACACACAAAAATACAGTGAGAATGTGCAAACTCCACACAGAGAGTCACCCGAAGCTGGAACCAAACCTGATCCATAACACAATGAGGCAGCAGTACGAACTACGGAATCACCATGCCAGCTTTACCTTTTTCAACACAGTTCAATGACACAGGTACAAAATCTATTCTGCCCTTCATCCATGATGAACGTTCCAATATTACATACAATGGATAATTTATTCTCCACTGAAAATGTCATCTTATTATTATTTACTAATTCGTATGTTATTATGAATTTTAGTAATTATCATTAATAGATGTTTTTAGACTGGAAAGATTTGTGAGTGGGAGATCATGCCTCTCAAATTTGTTTGAGTTCATTGATGAAGTGACCAGAAATGTTGATGAGGGTCGGGCGGTATACGGAGTCTGTATGGGTTTCACTAAGGCCTTTGACAATGTTACCATTGATAGGCCGTTCTGGAAGGTTGGAATCGCATGGGAGCTGCAACTTGTACACACAATTGGCTTCATGGTAGTAAGCAGAGGGTAATAGTGGAAGGATGCTCTCGGACTGCAGGCCTGTGACACATGAAGTGCCTCAGGGGTCGCTGCTGGGCCCGTTGCTGTTTGTTATCTGTGTCAATGATATTCTTGCGAATGTACAAGGCATGATTAGGAAACTTGAAGATGACACTAAGATAGGTGGTATCGTGGACAATGAGGAAGTATATCAGAAATTGCAGCCGGACCTTGATCAAACTGGAGAAGTGGGCCGAGGAATATTTTGGCATCGTTAGATCAAGGTCGGAGTTTGATGTTGATTGGTAGGACCTTAAGGAGTGTAGTTGAGCAGAGGGACCATGGAGTTTAGGTCCACCGTTCTCTGAAAGTGGTGTCATAGTTAGATATGGTAGTGAAGTAGGCTTTGGCCACACTAGCAAGCATTGGTCAGGACATGGAGGAGAGCAGTTGGGAAATTATGTTGCAGTTATACAGATGTTGGTGAGGCTGCACTTGTAGTGTTGTGTTCTGTTTTAGTCACATTGCGATCAGGAGGATGTTTTTAATTTCGAATGTGTGCAGATGGATTTTACACAAATATAGCCAGGTCTCAACAATATGAATTTTTCGGGAGAGGTTGGACAAGCGAGGACTTTTTCTTTGGAGAATAGGAGACTGAGAGGGATCTTATAGAAGTTGACAAGGAAAGGATAGATCCAACCTTTTTTTCCGGGAGTTGGGGAATCGAGGAAGAGAGGGCATCAATTTAAGGTGAGAGGGGAAAGAATAAAAGTGAAACTGATGGAAACTGTTTTACGTAGAGAGTGGTACACAAAAGGAATGAGCTGCCAACAGAAGTGGTTGCAGCATTTATATTAACGATATTTAAACGGCATTTGGGCAAGTACATGGACAGGAAAGGACGAGAATGCTAAGGGCCAAGTGCTGGGAAATGAGGTTAGAGTGGTTGGATATTTGGGTCAGCATGGACGAGTTTGGGCCAAAGGGCCTCTCTGCCTCTCTCCATGCTGTAAGACGTGATGACTCTACAAATAGAACAGCATTTGGGTCAAACTCTCATTTTTCCTTTGGTCATGAGTTTAAATCATATTTGGACAATGTTCTTTCAAGTTAACTTTGCAGATATTTCGCTTTTCAGTTTATTATCGACAATCCGTGTGTGTGCGCGTGCGTGTGTGTGTGTGTGTGTGCGTGTGTGTATCTGTGTGTGTTTCTCAGCAAAATATCATTGTACATATTTGCAATATCCTCTCGTCATTCCCCTTTCCATCATAGTTTGAGTACATTTGCATTGGTCATAAACGTGTTGTTTCAGCAGATTAAAGAAATCTGATTGACTTGTTCCTAACACTGACCCTGACACACTCTGAGAACTATATCATTGGCCATATCACCAACTTAGTTATTTTTTTTGTGGCCAGTGGAGGAGTGGGGCGAGAAAAGGGAGAAGTAAGCCAAAATAACACAGGGAATTATCGGCTCAATCAGCCAACGTTAGCGCCGAGGCGTTCGTGGGAGAGGATTCTGAGGGATAGGATTTACATCTATTTAGAAAGACAAGGACTGATTAGGGATAGTCAGCATGGATTTGTGTGATGCAAATCATATCTAATTAATGTGATTGCGTATTATGAAGAGGTGACAAAGAAGATTGAAGAAGACACTGTGGTAGATATTGTTTACACAGACTTCAGCAAGGCATTTATTAACGTACTTTATCGTCGGCAGATTCATAAGATTAGGTTATATGTAATCTAGGAAAAACTAACCAATTAGATACAAAATTGGATTGAAGGTAATGGATTATTTTCCAGACTGAAGACCTGTGGCCAGCGGTGTGCTGATAGAATCAGTGGTAAGCTCACTGCTTTTCATTACGGATGTAAACAATTTTGATGTGATTATCAGAGGCATGGTTAATAAGCTTACAGATAACAACACCAAGGTGGTGCAGTGGACAGTGAAAAATATAACGGGATCCTTGACGATCAATGAGCCAAGGACTGGCAGATGGAGTTTAATTTAGATATTTGTGAGGTTTGCATTTTGGTAAGTTAAAGCAGGGTAATGCCCTTGGGATTGTTGCTGAACAAAGAGACCCACGGGTGAAGATTCATAGTTCCTTGAAAGTGCAGTTTAAGTCGGTAGAGTGGTGAGGAATATAGTTGGCACGATTGCCTTTATAGGTCACAACATTGAGTATAGGAGTAGGGGTAGCATGTTGTGCTTGTACAGGATGGAGGTGAGGCCACTTTAAGAATACTGCGTACATGTCAGTTGACTCTGCTAAAGGATGGATGTTGTTAAGCTTGAATGGGTGCAGAAAAGATTTACAAGCATTTTCTGGAACCTGCGGGTTTAAGCTACAGGGAGATGATGAACAGGTTGAGGCTTATTTCCTCTGGACTGTCAGATGCTGAATGGTGATATGACAGATGTTTAAAAAAGTCCTGAGGGGCATAGGTAGTCTGAATGGGCAGGGGCGTACACAACTCGACCGCATAGTGTGAAGGTGAAATGGCAAAGACATAGAAGGGACCTGAGGTGAAACATTTTCATATAGAGGCTGGTGGGTGTACTGTCAGAGGAAGTGGTGAAAGCGGGTACAATTACACGTTTAAAATTTATCTGGAAAGGTACATAAATAGGAATGGTTAAGAGGGATGTGGGCCAAATGCTGACAAGTGGGACGAGATCTGATTAAGATGCCAGATTGGTGTGGACAATTTTGACAAAAGGATCTGTTTCCATGCTGTATGATTCTCTTATTCTCCCAACGCGATGAGGGAAAATTCTAAAAGGGCCATTCGAATGGGAATTCTCTTCCCCGGAAGTTTGTGGTGTCTCTCTGATTACAAGTATTCACAGCTGAGTTAGTTAAAGATTTAACAGAAAAGTGTTTCATGGATAATGGGACACAGACAGGACGATGAGGCTGAGACCACAATCTGATCAGCCACAATCTTAATGCCTGTTGGAGAAGGCTCAAATTCTCTAATGACCCACTCTTGTTCCTTAGTCCCATGTTTCTGCTTTCCAATCAACCCTCAAACCGGCAAGACAGGAGCTATTGGAGTCCACTAACTGTTATAGCATGGTGCACATAAACAGAGGAGACCATTTCGTCCCTCAAGACTGTCCCACACTGTTTGGGAGCTTTGGAAAATATAACTGGAAGACACAGGCTACATATAAAAGAGGCCCCTCATCTCTCTTTACAGGGCTTTCCCTCTTGTAACTTGTGCTTCATTTGTTGATCATGTTATAGACCCAGATTCACTGTGAATACAGCCCCCAAATCTCACCAAGCGATGCCTCACAAAGTCCGCTGGTCTCACTGATTGCAACATTCCATAAAAGACCTTCCAGGAAAATAACACCAACTAACTTTCCAATAACAGAATGCGAGAACATCAGAAGTAGGGGCAGGTCATTCACATCCCAAGCCTGCCTTGCCCTTCACTAAGATCAAGGCTGACCTGCTCCAAGTCTCAAATATTCCTCAATGTCCAAGTCTTCTTGAGCACTTCCATAGAATACAGAACAAAGAACAGTATTGATTTGGAGATGTCGGTGTTGGACTGGGGTGTACAAAGTTAAAAAGCACAAAGCACCAGTTTATAGTCCAACAGATTTAATTGGAAGCACACTAGCTTTCCTTCATCAGGTGATAGTGGAGTGCTCAATCCTAACACAGAATTTATATCAGAAATATGCAGTGAGATATAACTGAAATTATACATTGGAAAATTGATTGCTAAGCCTTTCATCTGTTAGAATACCATGATAGTTTCACTTCCTTCATATGTAAATCACAAAAACGTTTTTTTAAAAGTTGCATTCTCAGGTTAGCTGCTATCAATGGTGATAGCTAGACAATATGGTGAAGTTGTTGCCCCCTGTGTTGTCTGTCTAGGCCATGATGTTTTGGTGAGATAATGCAGTTTTGCATGAATTCATGCAGTTTTTGAGCTCAGAGTTCTACATGAATGCATGCAGTTAGGACCTTCAGCCCTCGACGTTGTGCTGTTTATCATACTCTAAGATCAGACTAACCTACATGCTTCCGTTCACTTTGTTCCATGTGCCGATCCAAGAATCTCTTAAGTTTCCCTCATGTATTTGGCTCTACTACCACCGCTGGCAGTGCATTCGACACACCCACCACTCTCTGTGTAAAAACTCTATCGCTGATATCTCCCCTAAACCTTCCTCCAATTGCATTAAAATTATTCCACTTAGTCACAGACATTTCTGCCCTGGGAAAATGCTTCTGGCTATTCACTCTCTCTATGCCTCTCATCATCTTGTACACCTCCAGTGAGAAAAGCCCTCGCTCCCTCATGGTTCCTTCATAAGACCTGCCCTCGAGTCCAAGCAGCATCCTGATAAATCTCCTCCTGGTCAATCGCACTTAATGAGAATTAACTAAGACCTCTACACTTTTTGGAGTTATTCATGGCACAAGGGAAGATAATTATCATTGGTGGGCATCAATCATCTCAGCCATGGGACACATCTGCAGGAGATCCTCAGCCTAGCTTCCTCAGCTCAGGCATCTCCAGTTTGTCATCATAGAATCCCTACAGTGTGGAAGAAGGCTATTTAGCCCATTGAGTCCAAACTGAGCAGATTAGATTCCCTACAATGTGGAAACAGGCACTTCGGCCCAAACAGTCCATACCGACCCTCCGAAGAGTAATCCACCCAAACACATTTCCCTCTGACTAATGCAACTAACATATTGGACAACTTAGCATGGCAAATTGACCCGTCCTGAACATCTTCGAACTGTGGGAGGAAACTGGAGTACTCGGAAGAAACTCATACAGACAAGTGGGGAATGAGCAAACTCCATACAGACAGTTGCCCAAGTCTGGAATCGAACCTGGGACCCTGGCGCTGTGAATCAGCAGTGTAAGCTACTGAGCGACCGTGCCAGCAGAAGAGGGGGCATTCACTGAAGTTTACAAAGTTTTCAGGACAAGTTGTCCCTCTTCAGCTCTTGAAACAATATGTGACCATGTGCAGCAAGACTTGGATAACATTCAAGATCGTGCTGTTAAAGTCTGGGTAACATTTAAGTAACAGCACAGTACATTTACACAGTAAGAGGAGGAGTTTATTCAGCACCTCAATCTGTTTTCACAAGAATGTGAGGAAGCCATTCATCCCATCCCATCAAAACTACTGGACAAGAAGAAGGATAGACCACTCAGTCCCTCTTGCCTGTTGCACAGGAAGTCAGGGAGTCTACTCTCTCCCACATGTCACATACATGGGAACAGACAGAATCATTTCATACCCGGAGTCACTTACAAAGTATCAGGAAGAGGTTATTCAGCTTGTCAAGCCACTAACGCAGGAACAGGAAAGTGTCAGAGATACTCCAACATCACAAACAAATGAAGCAGGGGCTGCACAGACAGACTGCACCAAATTGATCCACATGGCTTAATTACTCATGGCACATATGTGTTACTTTAACATGGTTTTCTGGCAGTCGGAATGAAGCCAACATTTTTTAGCCATTCTCCAAGTTACCTTCCATCTCCAAGAAGGCAGACCCATGGTCTCCGTGGAGGTCAGAAACTGGTGGGGAATAACTAACTGTTTCAGAATGAAGGTATTTTGGCTGCTGACAGGATTGTGTACAAAGTGAAATTCAATGCAGTGTCACACAGTAACTGTGCATTAAAGTGTTCAGAGTTCATTCAGAACCTGTACCTCACTGTCAATCAACATGGCGGCTCTGCAGATGCACATAAACTGTCGTGAATCAAACATATAATGAAAAGCATGAAATTTTCACCCTATTCAGCTGTTTGGGACATAATGAATTTCTGTCCATATCCATCAAGCTTCAACTTCTTATTATCTCACAGCGCTACAGATTAAACACAGTTACTGCACTCTCTCCGCATGGTAACATCATGCCATTGTTTAGTCTGGTCAAAATACATTCCACTCTCTCAGTGACAAAGGGATCATTGTTTATAAAGCAGACAAAATCTTTACAAAATGCACCAAATACTCTCTCAAAAACACGATCAGTTGGAAAGATATTCTAACTTTTGTACCTCAATCATTTTGCATGAAGAACCACATATCATTTAGTTCCTGACCCCGTATGAATTCTGTCAGTGACTTATGACCAAGGACATACAGGTCCTTTTCAACAAAAGCACTCGCCCACCTCTCTACCATTTAATAAATATAAATGTACATGATGATATCGGTTGTTCACATCTGAATCATTATTCTACCTTGTGAACAGCTATTGCCCAAACATTGATCCTGCTGCCACCCATCAATCCTTCAGTCCAGAGAAAAACAGAATTCTTCTCGTATCTCCTTTACCCAATTTTTAATCCATGTGGTATATATTCCACGCCTACCTACCCATGGACTCTAACATTCCCCAATCACCTGTATTCAGACATGTCAAGCGTCTTCTAAAAATACAAATACTCCAATCCCATTGGTTCTCAACTGTTGATGTCACAACGGACAATCTCCACAAACAGGTTTATCAAAGATCATTTCCCTTTCCTGAATCTAGGCCGAATGAACCAAATCAAATCATTATTCTCCAAGTATGTAGTTGTCACTTTCCTTATAAAATGCTCCAATATATTATTCTCACAGCGGACATCAAGCTATTTAGTTTTCTGTTTTCCCTCTCCATCCTGTTTGAAATATTTAAGTTTACAATAGTTGTTTTCCACTCCGCAGCATCCTTTCCAGGATCTAACCAGCTTTGAGGAATAATCAGCAATTCTTTCACTAGCTCTGATCTCATCTCAATCACTCTGGGATGGAGCTCATCAGATGCAGCAACTTATGAAACTTCAATTCCATTAGAATTTCAATAACATACTCTTCATTACTTCTGATTTCCTGCAGTCTCCCATTTTTACCAATCACTCTGTTCCTTAATATTTCTGCAAGTTAGTTTCTGTACCATCCCCTGTGGAGATGGAACCATTGCATTCCTCTCAACAGGCAGGTGGTTTCTGACTGCTTGTGAATACATTGGAGGACTGCACTTCGGAGATGGATATATTACCCACTGCTGCCTGGAAATTTCCAGAATCAATCCAGTTTAATTCATCGTGAGTGTCAGCACAGTCCTGTCCCTGGTGTGAGATGACAGGTTATACTGAAGGACGGGATACAGCTCAATGACCACCTCAATGTTGAGACAAGCTGGTTTTATACTTTACACCTGAATAGGTGCAGCATAGACAAATTTTCCTGGAAATCCCAGAGAGTATAGTACAGTGTCCTGCTCCTCCCTGTTTACACAGCTTCCCTTCTTTGTAGTTGCAGCTACATTTGTAAATCATGGACCTAGCCACATTGTAAATGCAGTATCCAGAGTGGTGTCCCCAGACCCTCGGGGTTCCCTGAATGAACCCAGTAGCTGACATCACAATCCTGAGAACACCATTCACAGACCCTCCACTGACTTTCTAGATGACAGCAGCAAGTCAATTCCCCACACCCACAGTGCATTCACTCAGTGTTGAAAATGCCTCGGTCTCCTCAGTTTCTCTTCCTGGCTGAGAAAGCTGTTACATCTCCACACAGTGGCACAGTAACAATCCCTCTCTCCAGAGAAGCAGTTGACAATGGAACATTACGTTTCTCACTATCTCAGCGACTATAAGTATTGCTGATGGAGTTGATCACCACACCTGAGAGAGGAGAGATAGAGGAACATAACTCACGGTAAGCAGGGGCATCCCATAATAAATATGATATTCAGGAATATGTGAAAAGTGGAATTGTTAGAATAACTTCCCATTCTGTTTTCCTTCCAGTCCATCATCAGCAATCATTTTGCTTGCTTTTCCTTTCTCTCTCTCTCTCTCTCTCTCTCTCTCTCTCTCTCTCTCTCTCTCTCTCTCTCTCTCTCTCTCTCTCTCTCTCTCTCTTGCTGGACATCATCCACTCAACACAAACCGCCCGCTCATCCTTCCAACCATCCCTGATATCATAATATTATTTTTCAGTTGCATTCAGTTTTGATAGGTTCACTGAACTCGAAACACTATTTGTGTTTCTTCAGACAGACTGCCATACCTGCTGAGATTCTCCAACATTCTTTCAGACGGTGGAGAATTTTATTTCAGATCGCCAGCATCCACATTTCCTTGGTTATTTCACCTTTAATGTTGTTGTTTCGCGGGTTGCCAGCATCACTGGCAAAGGCAGCATTTTTGTCCATCCTAACTGCCCTTGACCACGCGGCCATTTGTCAAGACAATATGGAGACAACCAGATTGTTGTGGTTCTGAGGTGACACTTAGTTCAGACAGGGCAAACATGTTAGGTTTCTTTACCAAAGTTTATTAATAAAATAAGAAAAGAAATCCTGATGGTTTATGGTTGCTAGGAGTGAAATTAGGTTTCATCCCAATTTTTGGTATTGGAATTTAAATATAGTCATCGACTGTGGTAGGATTTCAGACAATGCTTTTAGAGTCATAACCCGTGCCTCTGAATTACACAGTCAGTGATATTATTACTCTGTTTAAGAGTACCTGTTGTGAAGTAACTGTACAGAGAAGAACAAGTTTGTGGTCAAACTATTTGTAACTGGAAGAGAGGTCAGAAGAGAACTGGGGCCATAAAATCTGTCGTTAACGAAGGGGTAGGTGATGGCGAAGTCAGCAACAGAACTCTGGCAGAGCTGGAAATTGGGGATATTATGAAGGTGGGTGTCGGCAGATTTGATGACAGCGAGAATATGGAGACATAAAAAAGTTCACGATAAAAAGGGACTCAATATTCCTAACAGTCTTGTTCCTTCTCAGATGCTTATGAGTGAGCACTTTGGAAATGCATGAGAAGGAAGTGGTGTTTGTGACTGAAAGTTTATGTATTTGTTGAATATAATCAACCAGAATAGCAATAACATTCAGCATCATTTATAGAATTGACAGAGATAGACTTACCAGGAACACCAATAATAGCGAGGATGGGATAGTACCCAGCTTGAATAATCATTAGTACGGCTCGTATCCGCAACTCTAACGGTGGCCAATCCTGAGAAATCAAGAATAGACCCCAGGATAAACTCCTGTCCATTGTTGGAACATTCCAGTCTAATGTTCTCAGATTCTGATCCATTGTTGGAACATTGCAGTCTAATGTCCTCAGATTCTGATCCATTGTTGGAACATCCCAGCCTAATGTTCTCAGATTAAAATCCATTGTTGGACCATTATAATGTTCTCAGATTCTGATTTTTCTCTCTTTCTCTGTAGCGGCTGATCCCAATCTTGTTGAGGTTGACTCTGCGCCGAATACTATGGCATAACAAGTTGAAAGAAGTCCGTAATTATGCAAGAGGGAAATCCTCCAGTGACCCAGTTAGGTCCAGGAAGACTGATATTAATCACAGTCACTGAACAAACAGCTTCAGTTAACCCATTTCACGGCAACTCTGATATATCACAATAATACTTGGTGTGGGTGGGATTTTGATATCACTGATTATTGGTCTAATAGCATATCTCCAGTTGTAAACATAGAGGTGAGGGAGAGAGATAATTCTTTCTCTTCACAAGCTCGATGATTCTGCTGTGTGTTGGCAGCGTAGGAATTGCTGGGCTCCCGAGGGCGTCTGTGTCTGATCACCAGGCCTGCTGCATCTTTTCGTTTTATTTATTTATGTTTAACTTTGACTTTTGTCTGTCCAGGTTTAACGGCTAAGATGGGTTTAAGCATTTTTGAGAGACACCTACGGAGCCATCGACGATGTAGATACAGTCCATTCCTTGTGTTCTTGCAGCCACGGCCCGGTCCTGTGGAGTGATTGTCAAGATCTCACAGAAACAGGATTCTTAGTTTTACCTTTCAGTTGTTATTGCTGGGGTCTCAGCAGAGTTGGAAGGCAGGAAATCTCTCCCGGGTGCTACACACTCTCTGTGTGATCTCTCTCGGAACTGTCTTTTGATGTTTTTTCCTCCTGGATTGGGGAACTGCATGGGAGACAATCTGTTTCCTGCATTTGTTTTTTGACATTTGTGTGCTTATTGGACAATACCATATTGGAGCAGTTACTGTATAGGTATTAAGTAAACTGTTTTTCTGCTAAGTTTTCCAACAGAATTAAGTTATTGGAAGTTCCTCTTCATTTTGTTGTCTTTTATCGACAGTATTCGAATAAATTGTGTTTTGCTTAATGTCGAATAGTTCGACCAAGTAAATTTTATCTGAAACATATCACCTCACATTTACCAGCGGAATGAGCCAAGCTGGATTAGTGATAGTCATGTCAGGAATTATATCAGATACTCAATCCATCTCTCAGATCCAGCCCGGACGCGTATAAGGCCAGATAAAGTACCTGCTCAGCATGAAGCACTGCGTAGACCAGGCTGGTGTACTCCTCAGCAATCCGTCCAGGATTGAACACTGTTTAGAACTCATCAGTTCACAACTTATCGGTCCAACAGTGCACTGAGCTATAAACTTGGATCGATAATCTTTTCAGCACAGGGCCTTGTGCAGAATACACAAAGGCATTGTTCTATACACACGGACTGGATATCTGTGCAGTATGGGGAGCTGTGCAGTGCATAGCAGTGAATTTATCTATTAATCTGGAGCAGTTACCTTCCCAGCATACACAGATAGATGACGGGGGAATCATTTTTTATCCCAACAAATGGGAGGAGCTTGGTTTAAAGCGAGGGGGAGATTGAGAGAGAATTTCACAGAAGGATCTGATAGAAGGTTTAAAAATTGTGAAATGAAAACATTTCGATAGCATCTTGCAATATAGGTCACTGTTTCCAGGAATGATGGTTGAGCAGGATATTGGTGTAAGTTAAGATGATGGAGAGTTTTGGATAAACATTTGTCCTGCAGCTTTGGAATTGGGAGTTGGATCAGCAGAGTCTTCGACTCATTGGGCTGAATCGAACAATAATTTGTCTCAGTGCCAATTTCATTGAGTGCGACAGAAGGAATGTCTGCACGAGACTGAGCTAATTTCCTGGTGTTATCTTATCGAACTCACCTCATTAACTACCCACCGCATCCCATGGTGTCCCTCTCATTCAATACCAGCCTGACTTTCCCACCCATCATGGCTGCAGTTACACACCATCGCCCGGGTACCCCTGGATATTCAGTGATCCCTGGCACTGCTGCCATCGGTAAAAGGACAAGTTTTGGGCTGCCCTGCACAGTTTACCCGAGCACGGCAGATTAGGGAAATTACACCACAGCTTGTCAACAGGGGCACGGAGGGCTGGGTGAATGGTCTGATATAAAGCGGGACCATTCTCTTCCCAGAGGGACCAGCACCACCAGACTCCTCGAGTATGATCTGAGCACACCACTCAGCTCAGTGCAGTATCTGCGGTCTGAAGAAATGTCCAGCAATACAGGAAAAGCATCAATAACCTTCCCCGCTCTGGCAGGATAAGGGTCACTGTATTCTCTGAATTCTCTCACACTCACTGTATATCTGTTAGCGCCTTCCCCAGAATAAGGCTCCATCACTCTCACCACTGCAATGCAGCACCTTCTCTCTCTCACCTCCCCAATACCCCCACATGGTTATAAAATGTTCTTATGAGTGCTGTTTCTAGAATTCTCTGGATGATGTCATTTGTACAATGTTCCAGATAATTTTCAAAATAATCCAACTTTAGCAAACTGTTCATCCTCCGATATGTAACCCATCAGAGGAAGGAGCAGAGTTTATCTTTTTTAAAAATCACTCAGGATGAAAGTGCCTCATGAGTCCATTAAGCCTCTTAAATATGCTCCACTATTCAGACAAAGAGAGCACTTAGACACTTGAAGACTCACTCTCTTCTTGAAGACAGGCGCCACTCTGGAGTTTCGCCAGTTTCACTGGAACATTCCTGTAATCTTGAGAGTTATGGAATATTTCACACAGTGCCACCAGTCACTCTGTAACCACTTCTATTAAAGCAAGCTATGAATTGCTGGTGAGCTGTTTACCCTTGGACTTTTCTGTTTGAGAAAGGCCTTGTACGTTTTGTTAGAGACTATGCAAAACTTTCATCTGACTACAATTTTGTTTATAATGTTGAAACTCTTTGTGCCTTCCCCTGTGATGAACGATGTAAAATACTGTTTTAATTTCTCTGCCTGTTCCCTGAAACCAGTTCCCCAGTTACAAGTTCCCAGTGTCCCACATATTCTCTCCTGCCTTTCTCCCAAGGGTCACACATACATCAAAAACGTTTTTTTATTTGATATGGGAAAACTCTTGAGGTTAGTTTCTTTTCATATTTCTTGCCAGTTTTGGAATATTTTTCTTTGTATTTTGTTTTATACAATCTGCTTCTGGTTCCAAAAGTAAACTTCCCAAATGTGGCCGACGCCAGAGCGCCCCAATCTGCATTCTTCTTTGTGATTGATTAGCATACTTCACAGTCTTTGTACATCATGGGTGGTTCATCTTCACATCTTCATATCATCTTCTTTTTGACAGGAGTCAATCGTTACTGAGCGTTATTAAGCAGTACCTGCTTAAATGTCCCCCCCCCCCCCCCCCACCACACACACACACACACACACGCACACACACACATCTGCTGACCTTCACCTATGTCTGTTTTCACACTCCGTGTTTGACCAGATATATGACAAATATCTGCATTTGAAATGCCTGGCTATTTTCAATCATTGAGGGGGATCCTCCTATGTGGCTGAACACATGATCAGCTGAGGGTGTCTCCATTCTCACAGTTTCCCTGCCTCTGTCATTTCTGTAATATGATGCCGCATTCTTTTGGGAAGGTTCATACATGTCATCCTTTACACTCGAACGAGAAATCACTTCACTCTGATGGACTGAGCTTTCAGCTGTGACTGTCCCGTCTCCCTCACTTCTGCTCTCACTCCGTCCTCTCCTTCGCAGAACAATGACTGATCTCCCTTGTCCTCACTTCCTACTGCACTGGAATCTACATTCACTGAATCAATGCCGCCTCCACCACCTCCAGCAGGACAGCACCATCAAACACATCTTCCCCTTCCATCCACTGTCAGCATTTCACAGGGACCACTCCTTCTGTGGCACCCTCCATCATCCCGAACACTTCCCCACACCCCCATGGCACCTTCCCATGTAAATGCAGGAGCTGCAACAGTTGCCCATTCACCTCTTCCCTCCTCACTGTCCAAGGCCCAAAACACACCTTCCAGGTTAAGCAGCATTTCTCGTGTACACTTTCAATCCAGTTTCCTGTTATTGCTGCTCACAATGCTGTCTCCTTTACACTAGTGAGCCAAAGAGAAATTGTTTTGAGGAACATCTCCTCTCTGTCTATAGAAATGACCCTGGCCTTCTGATTGCACCCCATTTCAATAACCTACATTGCTCTCATGATTATGAGAATTCTTTTAGAAGTTAATGATGGGTTGGACCAGAGAGAGATACCTATCTGAACTTCCAGAAGGCCTCTGATATGGTACCGCACAGGAGGCTGCAGAGTAAGATAAGGACCCATGGTGTCAGAGACCAGGTACTAGTATGGATAAAAGGTTTGCTCTCTGATGGATGCAGAGTGAGTATAAAATTGTCCCTCTCAGGACGGCAGCCGGTGACTACCAGTTTTCCACAAGAGCCGATGTTGAGACCACAACATTTCACTCTTATAGGTTAATGATCTGAGTGGCGGGGCAGAAGGCATTCTGGCTACGTTTGCAGATGATGCAAAGATAGGTGGAGGGGCATGTAGTATTGAGGAGGCAGGGAGCCTGCAGAAAGATTTCGACAGTTTAGGAGAGTGGGAAAAGGAGTAGCAGATGGAACACAATGAGGGAAAGTGTGAGGTAATGCACTTTGACATGAAGAATACAGGTATGGACTATTTACTAAAAGGGAAATAAATTCAGAAATCTGAGTAATAAAGGGACTTGGATTCCAAGCCCAGGATTCGCCTTAGATAAACTTGCTGGTTAAGTCAGTTAAGAAGGAAGATGCAATGTTGTCATTCATCTCGAGACGAGTAGGATATACTGGTGGGGATTCTGAGGCTTTCTAAGGCTCTGGTCAGACCACATTTCCAGTATTTTGTGCCTCATACCGCAGGAAGGAAGAATTAGCCTTGGTGTGTGTCAAGAGAAGGTTCACCAGAAATGAAAAGCTTAACTCATGAGGAGCGTTGGAGAACTCTGGGTTTATACTCGATGGAGATTAGAAGGATGAGGGGGGATCCAATTGAAACTTACAGAATACTGAATGACCTGGATACAGACAAAATTGGGAGGCCGTTTGCGCTGGCAGGAGGACACAAGCTTAGAGCAAAGGGAAAATCCATTTGAAAGAAGATAAGATGAAACGTCTTTAACCAGAGAGTGGTGACATTGTGGAATTCCTTACCACAGAAGGCTGTGGAAACCAGATCATTTGGCACCAGCGATATCGCCAGGAAAGGGACTGAGGATCTGAAAAGTGACTCCAGAGAGTTAGTTTGGAAGCTGAAGAGCAGGACGAGTAGAGTAGTGATCTCAGGTTTGCTACCAGTGCCACGAGCTAGTGAGATGATTAACACTCAGCGAATGCAGCTTTACACGTGGCTGCGAGGCTGGTGCAGGAGGGAGTGCTTCAGATACCTAGACCATCGGGATACCTTCAGGGTAAGGTGGGACCTGTACATGAAGGACGCGTTGCACTTGAACTGGAGGGGCACAAATGACCTGTTTGGGATGTTTGCTTGTGTGATTCTGGCGGGTTTGTACTAGTTTGGCAGGGGGTTAAGAATCAGACCACATGTCTGAGAGGGGGTTAGTTGCAGACGGGACAGTGACAGGGTATATTGAACCTCTCAGGAAGATTTCTCACGCGATGAAACAAAGGGATCAGGTAAAGTGCGTCTGCTTTAATGGAAGGAATGTCTGAAATAAGAGTGACAAACTTCGAGCATGGATCAGTACTTGGGGCTACAATGTCGTGGCCATAACCGAGACGTCGATTTCACGGGGGAAGGGATGGTTGCTTGATGTTTCAGGGTTTAGAATGTTTAAAAATCTTTAGGGGCGGCGCGGTGACGCAGTGGTTGGCACTGCTGCCTCACAGCACCAGAAAACCGGGTCCAATTCAATTGGAGGACAGTGTTGAGAGGGATCCCACAGGGCTATGTCTTTGGGCCTCTGCTCTTTGAAGTTTTTATAAATGACTTAGATGAGGAATTTTATGGGGTGGGTTAGTAAATTTGCTGATGACACAAAGGTTAGAGGTGTCGTCAAGAGTATTGAGGGCTTGTGTAGGCTGCAGCACGACTTAGACAGGATGCAGACCTGGGCTGAGAATTGGCAGATGGAGTTCAACCTTAGTAAATGCGAAGTGATGCATTTTGGAAGGTCAAATTCGAATCCTGAATATTGCATTAAATACAGAATTCTTGGCAGTGTGGAGGAACAGAGGGATCTGGGTGCGCAAGTGCATAGATCCCTCAAAGTTGCCACCCAAGTAGATAGGGTGTCAATAAATTATATGGTGTTTTGTCTTTGATTAACATGGGGACAGAGTTTAAGAGCAGTGAGGTTTTGCTGCAGCTCTGCAAGTCCCTAGTGAGACCACACTTGGAATATTATGTCTACTTGTGGACCCCATACTGTAGGAAAGATACAGAGGCTTTGGATAGGGTGCAAAGAAAGTCCAGGATGCTGCCTGGACTGGACGGATGCTTTATGAAGAAAGGTTGAACAACCTTGGACCTTTCTCTCTGGAGACAAAGAGGAGAGAGGAGATCCGATCGAGGTGTACAAAATAAGGAGAGGAATAGAGAGAATCAATACCCAGAGACTTTTCCCCAGGGTAGGATTGACTAGTACGATAAGTCATAATTTGAAGATATTAGGATGAAGGTAAAAGGGAGACGTCAGAGGTAGGTTCTTTACGCAGAGAGTTGTGAATGCATGGAATGCATTGCCAGCTCTGTTGGTGGAAGCAGAGTCATTGTGGACATTTATGCGACTGCTGGACATGCACATGGATAGCAGTGAGTTGAGGGGTGTGTAGGTTAAATTACTACATTTTACATTAGGATTAAATCTCGGGACAACATCGTGGCCCAAAGGGCCTGTTCTGTGCTATACTGTTCTATATTCTATGTTCTATTTAGTATACTTAAAACAGACTCAGATAAGTTCTTGATTGACAAGGGGATCAAAAATAACTGACAGGAAGTGCAACTCAAGCTCAAGTAACACCTCACTTTACACTTTGGTACGTTCCAGTCTGTAGGAGTTATTATTCAATTCCATAAATTCACAGCCTGAACGCACTATGGCTGTTCTCCATTTTCCGTACACTCTCCCTCCGGTGCTCCCTAAGTTCGTGTCCTGTTTATGTTCCATTCAACAGAGAAAATCAATTTCTAATATTTACACATCAATTTACACCCATTATATACCTGTGTCTCTTTCACCACAACTTCAAGCCAATTTGCCTTTCACACTGGGCCTCCAAACACTCTTTCCCACCTCTGCCAAGATACTAAAGCGCTCACTTACCAATCCTTTACACGTCTGAAGAAGATTTGCACTGGACTTGAAACATTAACATTGTTTATCTGTCTGTGCAGATGTTGCCAGACCCACTGAGTTCCTTCAAAAATGAGAAGTTACAGAATACATTTTCAATATAGCTTACTGGGTGCTTTGAGGAACAGTCACAGAACCCGAAAGATTACCTTGCTTTCACTCCACAGATGCTGTCAGACTTGTCAGCGTCTTTAGCAATTTCTGTTTTTGAATAAGTTTCAAACATGTGTGTCAAAGCTGCTCACACGCCCTGCCCAACATGGAGCACCATACACCGGGAAGTGAATGATAACGCAGGTATATAAATTCATTTGTTCTGAAACTACATAAGGCTGTCATTACCGACACTACAGAGCTCTTAATCATGGTCATGGAGCGAAATAAAGGGAAACACATTCGCTTTAAACAGAAGATGCCATTTCTGGAGGAGAAAATATTCATGTGAAAACGTTAAATGCATTTGAGGAATGCGACAAATTGGAGGCATGGCATCATGAAGATACCATAACAGGATGAGATCTTTAATAATATGGAAGCGTTCCCACATCAGAAACCAGGATAGGGCACTGTGGACAGGGGAGAAGGGTGATCGGGTCCTGGTGCGAATTGAGGACAGGCAGCAGAATTGTATTACTGGATTAGTGGTGCTGGAAGAGCACAGCAGTTCAGGCAGCATCCAACGAGCAGCGAAATCAACGTTTCTGGCAAAAGCCCTTCATCAGGAATAAAGGATGAAGGGCTTTTGCCCGAAACGTTGGTTTCGCTGCTCGTTGGATGCTGCCTGAACTGCTGTGCTCTTCCAGCACCACTAATCCAGTATTTGATTTTCAGCATCTGCAGTCATTGTTTTTACCGAGCAGAATTGTATTGCAGATATTGCAACTCAAACTGGGCATTCATGTGATGCTGTAAATCATAGCAGCTATAGTAGCAGCAGCAGTAGTAGAATTATATTCAACCACAATATAATCTCCCAGTCTACTATTACTATAAAGCCGATCTCCGCCTCAGTGATGAGTGTGGGTGAACATGCCATGGTCAGAACTGTGTGTACCTAAACTTGAAGAGAATCCATTCAAGCTACCGCAATTACTGCTTACATTAACAAACAGCAGAACTAACATCTTGAAGAGAGGGCGCCATGACCCCAACACTGTGACCACTTCTTTTAAAAACAGATGTGAATTACTGCTGGCCAGTCTACTCTTACTCTTACCTGTTAGAAAAATCCTTGTTCCATTTGTTAGAGATGGTTCAAGAACTTCCCTCCTATTACCATTTGGTTTACATCATTGAGACACTTACTGTACCTTCCCCTGTGAGGGAAGATGTAAAACATGGGTGTAAATTATCTGTCTGCTCTCTGTCGCCAATTATTCAGTCACACCCTCCAATTATGCGTAATATACTTTCCTGCTTTAATTTCTACCTCAGGTCACACAATCATCTTGAACTTTTTTTTATATGCTCGGAAAAGCTCAATCTACTTGTTTATGTATTTCTTGCCAATTTACTACATCATGTCTTTTCTCCCCTTTTCCTCGCTTTCTAGATTCATAAAGTCATATCGCACACAAACAGACCCTTTGGTCCAACTTGTCCATGCTGACCAGGTTTTCCAAACTAAACTAGTCCCATCTGATTGCATTTTGTCATTATGCTTGTAAGCTTTTCCCATTCGTATGTTTGTCCAAATGAGTTTTAAATGTTGTAGCTGTCCTTACACCTCCCACTCTTCCTCTGACTGCTCATTCCATATGCACACATCACCCTCTGTGTGAAAGCATTGACTCCTCATCCATTTCAAATCTTCCCTCTTTCACCTTTAACCTATGCCTTCTATGGTTGAACTCCCCCATCCCGTGGAAATAAAACCTTGGCTGGTCACTCTATGCATACCTTTCATGATTTTATAAACTTCTACAATGTCATCACTTAACCTCCTACGTGCTATCTGACACCAGTTTCACGAACAAGAATTTAAAGATCAGCACTGCAAATTTGAAAGAGTATTCAAATGACAGGTAAATAACACTCAGCCCAAGCTTCATACTGTGATTTGTTTTTCTCCATGTTATAATACTAAGGCAGCATGAAACTTTTACGATTACCAATAAGAGGTCAAACACGTGAATTGCTTTGTCCAAATCGTGTGATTATCTCTACAGTGAAATCGCATCTCTGGCCTGAACTATATAAGAAGGGGAATTCTTGTACCACACGGTCAGCGTCTACCTTTAGCAGAGTGAGATGAAGGCTGAGTATACTTTTTGAAATTTGGATCACAGTGTGAATTCAGTGCAAAGGGGGAGGGGTGTTTTCAATCAGGTTTAAGCCAAGAAAGAAACTTTTCAGAATGACATGTGAGTGGGAGATGTAAAACAGCATGAATGGAGAGGCCGAGCCACACTGAGACCAGAGCAAAGTGACATCACAAAACGCGGCTTGATGCTACAGCAGAGTAGATAGACTTGATCAAAGAGTTTCAGTGAAGTGGGTTGGGGACCATAATGTGAGAAAATGTACTCTGTAATTTGAGACTAAGATCCTGGAATCAGGAAGGGGAGACGGACAAGGAAGAGGATGGTGCAGCAATGGCAGTGTTTTCTGGAGAGTAAATCAGGAAGCACAGCTGAAATTCATGCCTAACATCAGCTTATGGTCCCTGAAATAAACATTATAAATCTGGACCTCCACTATTCCTCATCAATAGTATCCTTGAGAGCTTTTGTCAACCATGTGTGGTTCGCTTGCTTATCGAATTCTTCTTTTGAACAGAAACAATAATTACTGAGAGGTTTGGGATGTCTGCTTGAATGTCTGCTAACGTAAACTCACTGGCCTTCGACTGGGTCTATTTTCAGATTATGCTTCAGACCAGATGTGAGGCAGAAATCCTCAATTTAGATGCCTGGTTCATTTCAATCATTCAGGGGGAGCTTCTGCATGTGGCTGAACACATGATCAGCGGAGGCTGACCCCATTCTCCAAGTTTCTCCAACTCCGTTATTCGCTGTTTGATGATGCAACATTCATATGAGCTTCGTTTAACGTGATCTCATTTTCCTTTAAACCAGAAATCCCCTAACTCTGGTGGCCAGGGCCTTCAGCTGTCACTGTCCCATCTCCCAGGGTGTTGCCCTCAATCCGTCCCTTTCATCCCAGAACAATGTTCGATTTCTCCTTGTCCACACTTCCTCCGAGAATTGAGGATCAAAATTACCATTTCCACACAATCTCCAGCAGGCCAGCACCATCAAACACATCTGCCTTTCCTGCCCACTGTCAGTATTTCATAGGGGCCGTTCCCTCAGTGACCCCTCCATCACCCCGAACACTTCCCACTCCACCATGGCACTTTCCCATACAATTGCAGAAACTACAACACTTGTCCATTCACCTCTTCACTCCTCACTGCTCAAGGCACCAAACATACCTTCCAGGTGAAGCAGCATTTCACATGGAAACTTTCAATCTGCTCTCCTATCGTTGCTGCTCACAATGCAGTCTCTCTATATTGGCGAGACCAAACATGACATTGCTTTGAGGAACACTCCCAATCTGTCTGTAGAAATAACCCTGACCATCTCATTGCTTCCCATTTCAATAACCTACCTTGCTCTCATGCTAACATTTCGGCCCTGGGCTGCTGCAATGTTCCAAGAAAGCACAACCCAAGCTCGAGTAACAACTCACTTTAATCTTTTGTACGTTACATCCTGTAGGAGTTAATGTACAATTTCATAACTTCACAGTCTGACCCCATTATAGCTATTCTCCAGTTTCCGTACTTTCTCCCTCCTGGCCTCCCAATGACCTTTGTCTGGTCGTGTCTTTATCTTCCACTCAATAGAGATAATCCCTTTTCCCCATTCACAGCTTAATTTAAAGCTATTTCACATGATCGTCTCGTTCACCACTATTAAAAGCATGCTTATCATTTGCCACATCCTCTTTTACCCGTCAACCCCCTCCTCACATCTGTCAAGGGATTATAAAGCTCATTTTCCAATCCTTTTCAGTTCTGAAGAAGTGTCACACTGGACTTGAAATGCTAACTCTGTTTCTCTGTCTCTGCAGATGATACCAGAACTGTTGAGCCTCTCTAGAAATGAATAGGCTCAGAACAAATTTTCAATTAAACAAATAACTACAGATACTTGAAATGATAATGCAAAAATCACTGGAGATAATGGGAGCTTTGTAGAAGGGTCACTAGCCCTGAAAGTTTAAGTCTACTTTCACTCCACGAGATGCTGCCAGATCTGCTGAGTTTCTTCAGCAATTTCTGTTTTTGAACAAGTTCCATTGATGTGTGTTAAAGCTGCTCAAACGCCTTGCCTAACACGGAAAGCCATGCACTGGGAAGTGACCTATAATGCAAGGTGCACAAATTCCTTGATCTGAAACTGCATAAGGCTGGCATCACTGACACTGCAGAGCTCTTATCGTGCTCAGGAAGAGAAACAGAGGGGAACACATTCACATCGAACAGAGAAGAAGGCATTAGGGGAATGGAAAAGATTCAGATGCAAACGTTAAGGGGTTTGAGTAAAGTATCAAATTGGAGGTGTGAGACCTTCAGCAGAATGAGGATAGGAAAATGGAAGTGCTACCACATCAGAAACCAGATTAAGACATTGAGTTCAGGGCTGATGTGTGAATCGGTCTTGATGTAAATTGGGGGATAGTCAGTAGAATTGAAGTGAACATATTGGAGCTCAAAGTGGGCATTCATGTGGTGCATTAGAATCACAACAGCAGCAGAATCGTATTCAACTACAATCTGTAACATTTTCCCCAGGATAATCCCTCAGCCTACCATTAACATCAAGCTGATCTATGGTTCAGTGACGAGTGCGGGTGAACATGATAGGGTCGGAACCATGTGTACTTCAACCTGATGACAATCCATTAAAGCTACCGCACTTGACTGATTATATTCACAACAGCAGGACTAACATCTGATACAGAGGGCGAAATGATGCCAAGACTAACAGATCACATCGAAGTTGTGCAGTGCTGCCACGTCCAGACATAAATGTCGATGGACTATTAAACAACTCATTGGAGGAGAGGACTCCATAAATATCGCCATCCTAAATCACGGGACAGCCCTGTACATCAGTGGAAAAGACATGGTTGCATTATCTGCACCTTCCTCAGCCAGAAGTGTTGAGTTGATGATCCACCTCACCTTCGCCAGGCTGCCCGCAGAATCACAGATGCCAGTCTTTAATCGATCTGATTCACTCTATGTGACATGAAGAAACAGCTGAACACAGTAAATACGACAAAGGCAATGGGCCCTGACACCATTCCTGCACTGGGACTGAACACTTGTGCTGCACAACAAGCCGTGTCCCTGGGGAAGCTGTTTCATTCCAGATCCAACTCTGATATCTCCCTGGCAATGTGGAAAATAACTCAGCTATGTCCAATCCCATAACAAGGGAATAACTGCAGTCTGGCCATTTACCACACCCTGAGTCCCGTCGCGATAGTCTCATTGGCGGGAGTTCTTTTTGACAGAGCTGTCAAGCAGCACAGAAATAACCAGCTCAGTGTGGTTTCAGATAGGTCCCCATGTGGAGATGGTGCAGTTGTGGAAAGGTCACTGGATTACTTATCCAGACCAGGCTAATGCTGTGGCAGCTGGTGGACATTATAATTAAAAAAAATATCGAGATGTAAAACCTGGAGTCATTAACAGTGACCTTGAATCCAATGTCGATTGTAAATACCAATTTCCTTCCTCAATGTACTTTCAGGAAGTGAATCTCCCGTGCTTTCCTGGTCTGGCCTAAAAGTGACTCCAGACACACAGACATGTGATAAACTCTTCAATGGTCTCGGAAACGGACAAGCAAGACACTCTATTGTATCAAACTGTTCCGGGGTCTTAAAGGATAAAACGTTGCAGATCACCCGGCACCAGCCTCAGTATTGAAATACTACCGTGTTGACTCTGCAGAGATTTTCTTCTTAACATTTGAGAGCAGGTGACAGGATTTACAGAGCTTTCCCACAGACTGCACAGAATCATCGGGAAAGGAGTAGGTCATTCAACATACTGAGCATCCTCCATTCTAGGTCATGGTGAAAATCGCCTCAATTCAGTTTCCCCCACACAGTGTTCATATCCTTTAGCATGTTTAAACATCGGAACATATAAAATCGGATCTATCGTAATCGCTTCGGTCCATCAATTTTGATCCACCATTCAATATACAGGCAGTTATCCAATAAAGGTGTGTTTATTAAATGCAATTTCGCTGCAACACAATTAGTGAATTGTGCCCCTTTCTTTATAAAGCGAGCTCCCGTTCACTGTTTTGGGAGTCCGTTTCTGCCACCAGCTAAACAGCAAATCCCAGCCTCAGGATCCCTCTGTCTGCCAAATGCACCCTCAGTGTATTCAGCTAAAGCAGGAATATAATCCGCTCTGCAAGCCTTGCAACTGAGCTTCAATGTGGGATTTGTAGTCTACATTTAGAAGGAAATTAATTTCAAACCGGGAGGGGAATATCTTGGAGAGAACTGGAATTCCGCATCGGCATCACGTGGTCAGTCAGCCCGCGCACTTTCTGAAGAATACCTTGGTGAAAGGTGCAGGACTGTCGTCAGTGACTATAGTCTTAAAGTGTGTCATTTACTGCACTAATTCATTACAATATACAGTTTAAAGATTTATGCAGCCTTGGTTTGGATGGAATGGATGAGGGTTGCTGAGGGATAGACTACAATATTATTAATCTTTTTAATCTGTCTTCCCTGTCTGTGGGAGTATTGTCGGTACACTGCACTGTTGTATATGTTTCACCCTGTTTATAAAAGGGGGCAGGAATAAAATAACAGACGGGCTGCATAAAATGTTTGGTGGAGAAGTTTCTAGATCCCTTTGTCTAATGCTGCTCCAAGTTTGAAATTCCCTGTTATCAAGTCCTTTCTTAACCTTGTGACATCATTCAGAGCATTCAAACTGCTGCTCAGGAACAGGAAGAACAGGAGGTAGTGACTCAACTGCTCGATTCTGGGACACAGGGACAGGGATCAGTCTTACAACTGTTCGAGATTGGGACACAGGAACAGGAGGCAGTCACTCAACTGCTCGAGACTGGGATACAGAAAAATCTGGAAGCTAGTGAGGCCCCAGATTTCTGCTCCCCAGGAACAGGAGGAGGGGACTCACTACCCACCAGTCTTGGACACTGGGAGAAAAGGCAAATTGGCTTGTTACTAACAGAAATATCTGAATAAGCTGCGTGAGCAAGCCATTCAATCCTGCTCCAACATTCTTCAAAACCATGGCTGATCTGATTGTGATTCTCTCATTCCATTTTACAGAGATTCCCCTCTCTGCAGTCTCGGCTCCATTTGTTGGTCATGTTGCAGATCCAGATACCAGAACTACAGTCACCATGTTTCATCCAGAATTGGGTCACCAAAGCCTCTGGTCTTCCTGAATTTCCACAGCAGTTTAAAACATAGCCTCCAGGAAACCATCCCCAGCACTTCCACGAGTGTACAAAAACTAGAGTTAAGTCAAATGTCAGTAAAATGCAAGTGAGAAACCTGGTCTGAATCACGAACAGTTGTGGGGATTCCTCATGTTACTGAGCACATGAGCAGCAGAGAATGATTAACACAGGCATTCAATGGATAGGCACAGAGCAAGTTACAAAGATGTGCCTCAAAACTGCTAAAACCCCACTCTCCAACATGGAGTACAGGGCAGGACACTGGGATACACACAGAGACAACACATGCACACAGACCCACACGGACACACAGACACATTAGCAAATTTTGGATATAACTAGATAAGTTATGCTTAATGATGGGATCAAGGCTTGTTGTGAGAAGGCAGGAGAATTGGCTTGAAAAGCATGTCAGCCATGATCAATAGCTCATTAGACTGGATGGGCCAAATGGCCTTTTACTCTGCTGTAATTATTTACAGTCTAATGTACATGCATTTGTCTGTGTTTGTGCGCATACTTGCGCATGTGTGTCCATGTTTTTGTGTCTGTGTTTTTGGGCGTTTGAGTGTGTCTATGTGTATATGAATGTGTGTGTGTGTGTGTGTGTGTGTGTGTCTGAGTGTGCTCGTCTGTGTATGCATCTGTGTGTGTGTCTGTGTATGTTTGTGCTCCTCTGTATTTTCAGAAATGGAAATGTCAATGTACATTTTTTGAAAATTTCTATTCTGTTTGACCATGGCTTTTTGCATGAGAAATCGCGTTGTACGATGTTCTGAGTTTGTTAAAGAGGTGACAAAGCAGATTGATGAAGGCAGTATTGTAGATGTTTTCCATACAGATTGAAACAAGTTGTTCGACAAGATTCTGCATATGAGGCAAGTTAGTAAGGTTAGGTCACGTGGGAACCAGCGCACCCAAGCCAATTGAATACAAAATTAGATTGAAGGGAGGAGACAGAGGTTGGTAGAGGATTGCTTTTCAGACTGGAGACCTGTTTTAAGGTACGAGGGGAAATAATTTAGAGGGAACTTAGATGCAATGTTTTCATAGAGAGGGAGGTATCCATATGGAATTATCTCCCAAAGGAAGTGGTAGAGTCTGGCATCTTGATGGGTATTTGAATAAGGAGGTTTAGAGGAATATGAGACAAATGCTCTCAAATCAGACTCGATCATAATGGGATATCTGGTTAGCACTTACACATTTTCATGCTTTATGACTCTATAAGAGGGATGAGCGAAATTCTAAACAGGCATTTCAAGTGGGAATTCTCTTCCCCACATGTTTGAGATGTCTCTTTGTTTATATTTATTCAATGCTGAGTTAGTTAAATATTGGACAGAGAAGTGATTATTGGATAATAGCACACAGACAGGAAAGTGGTGCTGAGACCACAACCTGATCAGCCACAATCTTAGTCCCTGGTAAAGAAGGCTCAAAGTGTCCAATGACCCACTCCTGCTCCTCAGTGCTATGTTTCTGTATTCCATTCAGCCCATCAAACCTGCTAGACAGGAGCAATTAGAGGCTATTTACTCCTTTCACAGGAACAGAGGAGACCATTCAGCCCCCCAAAACTGTCAAACCCAGTTTGGTCTGGTTTTAAAATGTAGTAGGAAAACCCAGGCAGTGGTATGGAAGGGGGTCCTCATCATTCCTAACTGAGCTTCCCTTTTCTGCAACTTGTGTTTCGTTTGTTGGTCAAGTTGTAGACCTAGTTTCACTGTGAATACAGCCCCCATTCCTCACCCAGAGATGGTCCAGACAATCTGGTAATATTCAATAACAGAGCTTCCAGGAAAATAACAGCCTCTACTTTCCAATAATAGAACGTGAGAAAGCCACAAACATTCATCCACAGGCCACCCACACCCCTCGTCACCTCAACTCACAAGCAGATCTTCTCCCACAATAAGATCATAAGGTCTAATATCCTCTTTCGTGTCCAATTCATGTCTGTGCCCTCAACTCTGACTGGTGAAAAAGCACTCCCTGCCCCACACTGTGCCCAATTGATATGAGCAAAAGACGTGAACCCAAGGGCTCAGGGAAGTGTGACTGGCCCTGACATCAAGACATCATTTAACTAAGGATGGTCTCAAAGAGCCTGAGCAGGATCGCACTTAATGGGAATGAGTTGTTAACTTCCCTGGTTAGAGTGATTTAAAGCATAAAGCACAATGATTGTGGTTTGTGTACAAAGATCCATGCAGTTCTGGACATGTCTGCGAAAGATCCTCAAGGTAGCTTCCTCAGCACAAACATCTTCAGCTGCTTTATAAAGATTAGAAGTGAGGGTGTTCATTGAAGGTCACACAATATTCAGGACAAAATGTCCCCCTTCATCTCCTGAACTAGTCTGTGTTCATGTGCAGCAAGACCTGGACAACATTCAGGCTTGTTTTGTTGGTAGTATCGGTAACATTCATGCAACAGTGCTGCTGAACACTGCACATTTCCACAGATAAAATGAGGAGATTATTCAGCTCCTCACTATAGCTTCACAGGAATATGAGGAAGTCTTTCAGCTCAATGAAATTATTGGAGAAGTGTAGAGACAGTCTTCTTTGTGCCTCCAACCAATTATACAGGAAGTGAAGGAGTCACGTGTTATGGACGACAGCACAGCTCCTCAAAAATATTTGAAGGCGTTGGCCTCGATTCTATTAATAATTAAGTGTTCTGATACATGTACTTGGCAAAAAGGAAAGATCAGACACAGATTCTCTGATGAAGTGTTCCAATCGAGGAGGGAAAACAAATCAAGTGAAAATTTAGAGAAAGTTGCAGCCAGGAGACTTCCACTGAAGCGTCCAACTCTGTGGAGACCTCAATAGTTTCTGGTGTTACTGAGAAACCAAAACACTTCCTCTAATGTGGCTGCCTGAAATGCACACAGTATTCTATCTATGGCCTAACCAATGGCATGTTTAACTTATATTATGTCGCCTTGATGATTAAACACTATGCCTACAGTCCCGTGTGATTTCTTAATTGGCTATTATACTGTCCAGTCACGTTCATGAATGTGTGGAGAAACACCCTCTGACGTCCCTAGTGATCTGCTATTCATTGAATTCTTCCCTGGCTGGTTACTCCTTACAAAGTGCATCACCTCATATTTATCAGGGTTCCATTCCATCTGCCATTGATCTGACCATGTGACCATTCTATCTGTATTTTCCTGTAACATAAGGCCTTCCTCCTCACTGCCAACCATCTGGCCAATCTTTGTGTCAAACACAAAATTATTTATTATGCTTAGCCCCCACCCCCACCACCCCCTCCACATTCACATTTACATCATTTATGAATACCACAAATAATTTGATACACTGCACTGCGCGCTGTGGTACACAACCAGACACTGGTCTATCTCTACCACCTTTCCAGTAACTTGGGACCACATAGCTGTTCTCCAGTCCTCCAGCACCTCCCTTGTGTGGTCAGATTCGACTAAAACATTTAGGTCAGGACATTTCCTCCCTTGTCTCCAACAGCATCCTGCGATACAACTCATCTGGACTTTACATTATCCAAAACCATCAATCCCAACTTGCATCTTATATCAATCTGTTCGAGAGCTTCCCAGTCCATCTTCTTGAATTCTGTACCTCCATCTTCCTTCTCCCAACTAAAACAGATGTGAAGCTCTCGTGTTACAGTCTATCAATGTTCCCCAGTTTCATATAATGATTACGCCCATGGTTTCGAAATGGATCCTAATTTTACCCTGGTTATTCAGCAATGGAGGAGACCTGAACCATGCTGTAACTGATCTCAGCCAAGCTGCAGAATTATGACAAGGAGATCCAGCATCTCGGGCCACATGTCGTGGAGGTAGAAGTGTGGTCTGCGGCTTTGGAAACCATGGCAGAATGCTCAGCGGGTCGGGTCCAAGCCCTAGAATGGTAGGTACAGGCCTTAGCAGTGCAAGTCGAGGACCCCGAAAATTGGAGCCGTCAGAAGAACATCAGCTTGGTCAGGCTCCCAGAACGGAACAAGAAAGCCAGCTCGTCAGCTTCATGGAACAATGGCTCACACTATTTTTGAAACTGGAAGTCAGGGCAGACTGGGTGCGGCTCGAGCAGACCCACCGGGTCGCAGTGTGCAGGCCTGGATCCGACTAGCATCCCTGTCCGGTCCTTGTGCAACTCCAGCACGATAGAGAACAACAGGTACTGGAAACTTCTTGGGTCGTACAATTAAGGGGAAACTTTAATTGACGTGTGGACCCGGAGGTGGATCGGGTGTCAAGGGGTATCGGAGGTATTTCCCCGCCACATCTGTTGGACCTGAACAGGTAGCTGGGTTGGTCGATGTGTGAGATGTCTTCACCCTGAAGATAGGGACTTCACCATTTTTTTCTAACCCACATAAATTATTTACTAGGATTGACATGTTGTTTGCCCATTTTTCTTTTTAAATTCGATGCTGTCCTTTAGAATTGGGAACCATTTCTGATCATGTGGTAGTGTACATGGAGGTCAAGGATAGTGGCGATGGGGCAGGCTCACGGCACTGGCACGTGGATCCTTTCCTCCTGAAGGATCGAAAATTCACTGAGTATTTGTCGGGGGAATTTGAATGTTTTTGGAACATGAACTTGTGCACGACCAGTAATCCGACGGTGCTCTGGGAGACTGCCAAGGCCTATTCAAGGGGTTTGATTATTTCTTACTCAGTGACTCAGAAGTGGCAGAAGGGAGAGCAGCAGCGTATGCTTGAGGCTCGGCTGAAGAGAGCTGATACACCATATTTTGTCAGACCGTCTATAACTTAGAAGGAGTTCATAGACATGCTGGCTGGGCCAGTGTTGGATATGTACAATTATTGTACAGTCAGGACTGCCTCCCATCCTCTCTGAGAGAAGGAAATATTCATCTTATTCTCAAGAGAGAGAAAGTCCCAGAGGATTGCACTTTGTATGTGCCTATTTAATTATTAAACGTGGACTTTAACATTTTGTCGAAAATGCTGGCTTTGAAGGTCCATTGTGAAAGAGGACGATTTTTTTTAGGGGCCGTAGGTCCTCTGATAATATTAGAAGAGTGCTAAATATGGTTCCAGTGTGCCAGCAAGGTTCGATTCCAGGCTCGGTAGTCTCCCTGGATGCAGAGAAAGCATTTGACCGGATGGAGTAGATGTGCATCTTTTATGTCTTTGAATGGTTTGGTCTTGGAGGGGTCTTCGCCAGGTGGGTGGCAGTGTTATATAGTGACCTGAAAGCAGCGAATTTCACTAATGGCATAAGGTCTGATAATCTTATTATTGACACTGGCAGCCAACAAAGTTGCCCTCTTTCACTGTTACCATTTACATTAATGATTGAGCCGTTGGCATCCAGAGGCACGCCAATATCACAGCCATGGAGGTAGGACCAAGAAGGAATAAGGTCACCCTTTAAGCAGATGGCGTTCCTCTCTTTCTAACTAACCCAATGATATCTGTGTCCTGTTTAATACGAATGATTAATTCATTTGGATCTTTCTCAGGGTATAAAATAAATTTTATGAAATCAGAGGCCATCCCTTTTGGGGTCTTATTGGAGTACCTGACCTTGGGATGGAATCTGATTCCCTTCCAGTTGGTGACAAGGAGGTCTAGGTATATTTATCATCCAAATCTTCGATCAATTATATAAAGCTAACTTCGTGCAGTTGCGAGAGAAGGTAAGACATAATCTTCCAATATCCTGTTTGGGTTAACTCTGGTGACAATGAATGTCCTTCCTTGTTTATGATACCCCATGCCAATTCTCCCTTTGACGCTGCCCAGGCAGGCACTACGGAGGATTAACAGTTGGCTTTGATCTTTCATCTGACGTCACAGATTAAGATGGACAAATTGCAGCCCCTTAAACTGTTACACAGCAACAGGAAGATTGCATAAGCCCTCACGGCTCTTATGTATCAACAAGAGGAGGTCAGGCAGACTATCGAGATGGTGATGTGGAACACCAGAAAGACCTCAGGCCATCGATTTTGTGCACAAGGAAGAGAATGAGTCCATTCAGCGACTCCGACCTCTTACAGAGCAATCAGAGCAGGTCATTTCACGCCATGTGCCAATTATACAGGATTGGAGCAAACAAAGAGATTATAGAGAGGTAAGACTTTAGAATTATCACCTTCACGATGGAATATATAGTAATGCAAAAACTGTTGAAATTTAAGAAATATTGGTAAAGTCGATTATTCAAGAATTAATGACAAGAAATTTGAAAAGTCTAACCACAAACCATCAGCATCAACATGATTTGGATCATGGGGATCCTAGAGATGAAATATTTGGACTTCCAGAAGGCATTGAATAACTGCACAAATGATTAATCTGCAGAATAAGATCATTTATGATTAAAAGTAATTTATCAGCTTGGATAGAGGCTTGGCGAGGCAACACAATGCAATGAGATGGAAAAATATGGGTAATTTGGCAAAATTCAACTTTTAGGAAACCATGTGTCTTGGTCTCCAGGCCCCAACTGTTTGCAATCTATAGTCTTATATAGTTGAGAGGATAGAACATGTTATAACCAAATTAACAGATGAAACTAACTCAGTTGAGAAATTGCAATGAAGATGCAAGAAATTAGAAAATGTATATGGATAGGTTGAGGCAACATTTGACAGAAGAAACTGAACAACGAAAAGTATGAGTGTATCCATTTGGATCAGTGTAGCAGAAAGGCAAATTATTATCCAAATGGAGAGAGACTTCAGAATGATTAGGTACAGAGGGATCTGACTGTCGGCGTCCATACTACAGAATACTCAGATGTAGGAACAGCAGATAATGAGAAAGGCAAGTGAAACTATGGCATTTATTTCTAAAAGTAGGGAGGGGTGAGATCACAACTGAGTACTGTGTGCAGTCTTGGTGTCCTGAGTGTAGGAGGGATGTATTTGCCATGGAGGCAGTTCAGAAGTGGTTTACTCGATTGACTCCAAAGATGAGGAGTTTGTCCTCTGAAGAGAGATTGAGCCGTTCAGGCCAACACTGCCTGGAGTATAGAAAAAGGAGAGGAGATGTCAGAGGTCTGGACGATGTTAAAGGTGATTGACAATGTAGATGTGAAGTGGATATTTCCTCATGTCGGACAATCTCGAAGGATCCGAAAACCGTAGTATTATAATGAGGTGGGGAGAATTTAAACAGGGGTGAGGAGAACCTACTTCTCTCAAAGGGATGGGAATCTGTGTAATTCACTGCCCCAGAGTGCAGTCGAGGCTGGGATATTGAGTAACTAAAGAAATATGGAGAGCGGACACGAACGTGGAACTGAGACTGCAATGACATCAGCCATAATTGTATTCAATGGCAGAACTTGCCTGAGAGGCTGGATTGTTCCTGGTTCTTATTCAGCACTTTGAATGTGTTACATATAAATGGGGAAGGACTGGTTATTAGACAGGAAGCAGGCATTCAGGAAGAATCAGCATTAGTCAGTTTGACAGAATGTCACCAGTGGAGTCACACAGTGACCAATACAGGGTCCACAGCTCTTTACAATCTGTATCAATGATCAGGAGGAGTGCAACAAATGTACTGTAACTAAGTTTACCGAATAAACTAAGATAAACAGAAACTAAATTATCAAGGGAAGGTGGAGAATCTGTAATTGGATATGGATAGGTGAAAGTGAGGACTGCAGATGCTGGAGATCAGAGCTGAAAAATGTGTTGCTGGAAAAGCGCAGCAGGTCAGACAGCATCCATAGATCAGGAGAATCAACGTTTCGGGCACGAAAAAAACGCTGATGCCCGAAATGTCGATTCTCCTGATCTTTGGATGCTGCCTGACCTGCTGTGCTTTTCCAGCAACACATTTTTCAGCTATGGACAGGTGAAGTCAACGGATAAAAGTTTAGCAAATGGGATTAAAAGTAATATATAGTCTGTCTACTTTTAGGAAGAATGGCAGGCAGTATCTTCCTGAAACGGAGAAAGACTACAGGACTTAGTGATGCAGTCTGTACTGGAGGGTTCATTCTAACCCGATCAGACACGGGAAGTGTTGCTACATCTCCCTGATGTTCCCAGGGATCCCATTGCTCTCAACCACCATATATATCCTCCGACTGCAAATGGTGACGTTGACGTCGACCTACTGGGAGATGATGGATGGCCCTAATCTTACTCTCATTATTCTTTTGTTCCTTAAATTCCTATAGAAAGCCTTATGGTTTACCCTGATCCTATCCGACAACAACTTCTCATGTCTCCTCCTGGCTCTTCTCAGCTCTCTCTTTCGGTCTTTCCTGGCTACCTTGTAACCCTCAAGCGCCCCAACTGAGCCTTCACATCTCATACTAACATAAGCTGCCTTCTTCCTCTTGACCAGAGTTTCCACTTCATTCGTAATCTACGGCTCCCGCGCTCAACAGCTTCCTCCCTGCCTGACAGGTAAATACTTATCTAGGACACACAGTAGCTTTTCCTTGAATAGGCTACACATTTCTAAAGTGCCCATCCCCTGCAGTTTCCTTCTCCATTCTATGCCTCCTAAATCTTGCCAAATGGCATCGTTATTGCGTTTCCCCCAGCTGCAACTCTTGCCCAGTGGTATACACCTACCCCTTTCTATCACTAAAGTAAACATAACAGAATTGTGATCACTATCAAAAAAGTGCTCACCTATTTCCAATTCTAACACCTGACGGGGCACATTACCTACTATCAAATCTAATGTGGCTTCGACTCTTGTTGGCCTGTCTACATAATGTGTCAGGAAGCCCTCCTGCACACACTGGACAAAAACTAACCCATCTATAGTACTCGTACTATAGTGTTCCGTTCAATATTTCGAAAGTTGAAGTCCCCCATGACAACTAACCTGTCTCTGTCAGTCCTCTCGAGAATCATTTTTGCTATCCTTTCCTCTACATCTCTGGAACTATTCGGAGGCTTATAGAAAACTCCCAATAGGGTGACCTCTCCTTTCCTGTTTCTAATTTCTGCCCATACAACCTCCGTCGACGAGTCCCTAAACATCCTTTCTGCAACTGTAATACTGTCCTTGACCAACAATGCCACACTTCCCCCTCTTTTACCATATTCTCTGTTCTTCCTGAAACATCTAAATCAACAACCATTCCTCTCCCTGCTCTTAAACATTTCTCCGAAATGGCCACAACATTGAAGTCCCAGGTACAAATCCACGCTGCAAGTTCACCCACCTTATTCCGGGTGCTCCTGGCGTTGAAGTGGACACCCTTCAAATCAACCTCTTGCTTGCCGGTGCCATCTTTCATCCCTAAAACTTGATTTGGTCCTCCATACTCTCAACCTTTTCTATACTCGAACGACAATTTTGGTTCCCATTCCCCGACTGGATTAGTTTAGGCCCACCCCAATAGTCTTAGCGAATTTCCCACCCCAGGAGACTGGTACCCCTCCAGTTCAGATGAAGCCCACCCTGCTTGTAGAGGTTCCACCTAACCCAGAAAGAGCCCCAATTATCCATGAACCCAAAACCCTCCCTTGTGCACCATCCTGTAGCCACGGGTTCACCTTTCCCTCTCTCCCTATTCTTTGCCACACTAGCACGTGGCACGGCCAACAAACCACAGCCACCAACTCTGTTTGTCCTAGCTCTAAGCTTCCATCCTAGCTCCCTGAATTTCTGTCTAAAATTCCCATCTCTCTTCCTACCTATGTCGTTGGTGCCTATGTGGACCACGACTTGGGACTGCATCCCCTCCCCCTTAAGGATCCCAAAAACACGATCAGAGACATCACGGACTCTAGCACCTGGGAGGCAACACACCAAGCGTGGGTGTCCCTCCTCTCCACAGAATCTTCTATCTGTCCCCCTAACAATGGAGTCCCCAGTGACTACTGCTCTGCTCATCTTGCCCTTTCCCTTCTGAGCAGCAGGGACAGACTCTGTTCCAGAACCCTCTACCCCACTGCTTTCCCATGGTAAGATTCCCCCCCCCCCCCCACCAGTATCCAAAACGGTATATTTATTGTTGAGGGGACTGGCCAAAGGGGATCCCCGCACTGCCTGCCGGTTCCCTTTCCGTCCCGACTATAAATCATTTGCATTTTTCTTGTACCTTAGGAGTGACTACTTCCCAGTAACTCCTCTTAATAAACCTCTCTGCCTCCCGAATGATCCTAAGTTCATCCAGCTCAAGCACCAGTTCCCTAAAGCAGTTTTCGAGCAGCTGGTGTTGGGCGAACTTCCCGCAGATGTAGTCAGCAGGGACACGTGGTGACCTTTACCTCCCACATTCTGCAGGAGAAACATTCAACTGCCCTAACCTGCATTCCCACTATTCTAAATTCCCAAAGAGACTGTTGAAAAAACTAAGGAATAAAAAAAAACTCATTACCTTACCCTGCTCCCCAATCTGCCGCACAATCGGGCAACACAACCACACAAATACATGACTTGCCAGAAGTCCTTCGCTCTTCCCTCGCACCTCCCGGAAAATGGAGGCCCAACTCCCGAGGTAAGTCCCTTTTAATGCCGGGAAACTCACTTCACCTCTCCTTCTCTCCTCGCCGTTCTGGCAAAATTCATTAAGGACCTCTGAGAGCTCCCTAATGAATGCCTTGCTTCAGTATTCAGTACTGAGAGGGACATTCATGTTTTTGGGTACAGTGTGAAACAGGCAGATGTGTTAGAACAGGAAGATGTGCTGACAATTTTGATAATCACAAGGATAGACAAATCTTCTTCGCCAGCTGGGAAAAGAAAAACCTAGGATACTTTCGGAAGCGAGAGAAGAGATTGCTGGGTGTTTTGCGATGATCTTTGTGTCATCACTGTCCACTGGATTCGTGCCAGATGATAGGAGGTTGGCAAATGTTATTCCCTTCTTCAGAAAAGGAATAGAGATAATCCTGTGATTAAGAGGCCAATCATTCTTATGCCAGTGATGGACAAAGTATTGGAGAGGATTTGAGAGACACGAGTTATGATCGCTTGAAAAACCATAATTTGATTCGAGGCAGTCAGCATGCCTTTGTAAGGAGCAGGTCATGCCTCATAAGTCTTATTGAACTTTTTGAGGATATGAAAAAAAAAACACATTTATGAAGGTAGAAGAGTGGATGTGGTGTATTTGGATTTTAGCAAGTCATTTGATAAAGGTACCAATTGTAGGTTCATTCAGAGGCATGGGATGCAGGGAAATCTGGCTGTCTGGTTACAAAATTGGCTGGCCAATAAAAGACAGAGTGTAGTTGTAGTTAGAAAGTACTCAGCCTGGTGCTCGTTGACCAGTTGTGTTATGCAGGGATTGATTCTGGGAACTCTGCTCTTTGTGACTTTTATAACAAAGTTGAATGGGGAATTGGGAGGGTGTGTTAGTAAGCTTGCGGACGGAGGTTGGTGGAGCTGTGGATAGTGTGGAAAGTTGTCCGTTGCAACAAGACATTGAGAGAACTGATCTGATGAGTGGCAGATCGAGTTAAACGTGGAAATGTGTGAAGTCATTCACTTTGGAAGGAAAACTTTGCATACAGAGTACAGGGTTAAAGGCAGGATACTTGGCAGTGTAGAGGAATAGATGGATCTTGGCTTCTATGTCCACAGATCAACAAAGTTGCCATGCAAATTGATGTGGTTGTTGAGAAGGCGCAAGGTGTGTTGGCTTTCACAAGTCGGGGAACTGAGTTTCATAGCTGTGATATTATGCTGCAGCTCGATAAAGTTGAGTGCTGTTCTGCAATGAGAGCTTGTAAGCAACTGTCATATGATTAGGTAGCAGTATTAGAATGTACTTGGAAAATTGAAAATATATAACATTTGGCTGTTACAAATATACCTTGAGTTTCGGTTATTCTTTGGACAACTTTTCATATTTAACGAATCTGTTTAAATTATGCCTCAGGATAATAAATCCAACAGATTTTGAATTTACTGTTTTCCCAACATTTAACCAGAGATGATTTGATGTTGAGGGGATAAAGAGGTAGGCATTATGAAACGTAGACAGAGAGTAAACTGCCATCGAAAGAGACTGCCATGCAAAACATTCTCTATTAAAATTATGTTTTTTTTTGCATGCAACACCCTTGCAGTAAAAGACAGAAGACGTCCCAGCGAGATCCATAGTTGAAAGGAGGAGGACACTGGAGATGACAGCCACTGTCTGGTTTTGAAATTAAATGATGTAATTTTAGTTTAGTTATTTTTTAAAAGGAACAGTATATTGTTATAGAGGTGGAGGCAGATAACAAACAGTTCAGAGAAAGGGAACTTAGAGCTGTGAATATTTGTTGTACAATGTTCACTTTTAGAGTTATGAAATAAATTGAGATTATTTTTCTTTAAATAGTGGAATTTTCGAGTTCTCTGTCACTCGTGCTTTAACAGATTCTAAGGCAAGGTGAGCATTCCTGGGTGTTTGGTTTAATTAACAAACAGGTTCATTGCTGTGTCGTAACAGCACACTTGGAACATTGTGTTCAGTTCTGTTCGCCTTGTTATAGGAAAGATGTGAAAGCTATAGTGAGGTTGCAGAAGAATCCCTATGGATCAACAGAAATATTGGCACACACCACACGATCGAATGAAATACTGAGGAAGTCACCACGTGAAAAATAAATACTGGCAGATTCTCCATGTCTGTATAAACGTCAGTGCATCAGTGTTTGTGATCTGTCTGTTCAGATGCCTGTATATCTGTGTGTGCATGTGCATCAGTGTATCGGCATTTGTCTCTGTGTGTCTGCTTTAGTATCTGTGTGACCGCACCAGTCTCAATGTGTGCTTGTGTATCTATATTCATACCTGTGTGTATCTGCGTGTCTCTGTGCGTATCCGTGTGCCGTATGCAGATCTGCCAGCCTCTGTGGTGTTTAAAGTGATGAGTGTCCACCTCTGCTGGCCTTCACACTCGACTGCATTAATAGCAGTGGAGGGAGAAAACCAGAAGGGATTCAGAATAGGAGGTGGGGAGAGGGAGGTCGATTATAGCACGATCCAAACTGACAGCACCATCTGCACATGCACACACACACACACACAGAGTTAGATATAGGGAGCATCATCATTGTACTGAGGACACTCAGGTTCGCGAATGCTCCTGGGTAATATCTGTGCTCGCTCTTCAATGTGGAAGTGATTTGTCTTTGAAAATTATTCGTTACACAGAGTGTACACCTTAAAGAGTATTTCCACTGCAACTGCGTCCGAGCAATTCTGACCAAACCATCTGTAAGGTGATGTGATGAATTTATTACATGTCCTTTAAATTGAAATATTTTATAATTAACCCCTACAAGGTGTAAGTGAGAAAGGATTGAAAAGTCCTGAAACTGACCCAGTGGTGATGGTAATATATCTAGGTATCAGACAAAACTGTTCTGTGCATCCAGAGATATTTGCAAAACCAAACAGCCGTGCAATGTGAGAGATTCACAGTATTTGATATCCTCCGACAGAGATAAAAAAACTGACACTTGTGCAGTGTCATGGGGAGACCAGAAGAGGGTGGCATTGTATGACTATAAACTTAATAGGGACAGACGTAGAGGTGGAGAGGGGGAGTAGGGGTTTATCTCAATTTCAATGGATTTACCCCCAAACCCACAGAGCCATCATTTCACAGAGAAGCACACAAAGATACATAGGCACATTAAACACACAGCACATATACATACAGAGATGGACACTTACACACAAACACAGTGGTCTATTTAAGATAGAGATAAGTACGTTTTTTGTGAATAAGGGAATCAATGGTCAGTTGGTGAAGGCAGGAGAATGTGGCTGAGAAACATGTTAACCGTGATCAAACGGCTCAGCAGATCTAAGGAGTTAAATGGACTAATTCTGTTCCAATGTCCTATTTTGTGAAGGGATTCATTCTGGAAGTCGAATTTGAATGCAGATTACTGTGTCAAGTACAGTATTTGTAGAAGTGTGGAGGAACAAACGGATCTTGGTGTCCATGTCTGTAGGTCACTCAGTTGCCACCTAGGTTGTTAACAAGGCGTATGTTGTGTTGGCTTTCATTAGCAGTGGGACTGAGTTTAAGAGCCGGGAGATTATGCTGCAGGTCTATAAAGCCCTGGTGAGACCACATTTGAAATGTTCTGATCGCCTCATTATAGAAAGGATGTGGAAGCTGAAGAACGGGTGTCGAGGAGATTTACCAGGATGCTGCCTGGACTAGAGGGCTTATCTTATGAAGAAAGTTTGAGGGACCTATAGCTTTTCTCATTGGAGTAAAGAAGGATGAGAGGAAACTTGATAGAGCTGAACAAGATGGTGAGAGTTACAGACAGAGTAAATAGCCAAAGATTTCTTCCCAGGACGGAAATGATTGTCACGAGGTGAGCATAGTTTTAAGGTGTTTGGAGAAAGGTTTGGTAGATGTCAAAGGCAGGTTTTTTTACACAGAGATTGGTGGGTGCGTGGAATGCACTGCCAGCGGTGGTAATAGAATCACATACATTAGGGAGAGTTAAATGACTCATGGATAGGCACATGGAAGATACTAAAATTAAGGGTATGTCGTTTAGTTTTAACTTAAAGTAGGCTAAAAGCATGGCACAACAGTGTCGGCTGAAGTGCTGTACTGTGCTGTATTTTTCTATGTTCTTATTTCCTACACTCTTGTGAACTTATAGTATCTGGAAAATTCCTTTAAATTCAGTGGAGGGCTACATTTAGTAAGTATTTGATTGAAGAGAGTTAATGGAAATGTGAACAGGTTTGAGGGACTGAATGGTCTATATCTGTTCCTAATTGTTGTGTCCTTGTGTTTCGAAACAGTAGTGATTGGTTTGAGGGGAACACATTTTGAGAATAAGGACCTTCCGATTTCAGACTGAGACGGGGATGTTCCTTTCTCTTTAGGATTGTGTGATCTGTGGTGTTCTCATCCCCAGGGAGCAGTGAAGACTGGGTTCCTGAAAACACTCAAGGTTGAGTTCCGTAACCCTTTGATGAACAAGAGAATCCATGTTTATTGGGAACAGACAGGAAGTGGATGTGTAGTTACAATCACGACGACAATGCACATTCCGAATGGTGCAGTAGACTCGAGGGGCTGAGTGGCCAACTGCTGCTCCTGCCCCATGTGTTGTTCTCTCTCTCAATCTCTCGAGGCTCTTACATAGAGAGGAAGATCCCATTCAGCCAGTCAGGATCGGTACAATGAGACACGAGGAGACTTCTGCGTTCCCTAATAATTTATAAAGGGAGTGGATGAAGTCATTCAGCCGTTTGAGTACAATACACAGCACAGGAGGAGGCCGTCCAACCTTTCTCGGTTACTTCACAGGAAGGTGGAGCCCTGAGTAATTACCAGGAAATTGACATAAGGGATAAATGTTTATTTTCAGATTGGAAAACCTGAACTTCGTGTAGTACCTCAGAGATCAGTGCAAGATCCACAACTATTTCGAACCTGTCAATGACATTAATGTGGGCACTGATTGCATTGGAGTGCAATTAGCTCAGTCACCAGGATAGTCATTCAATCAGATGTCAAGTGGAGGTAGAGGGTCTGTAATGGGATATAGACAGGGGAGTTTAGTGTGCAATCCTTCAGCAGAAACAGTATAAGCTGGGCTACTGAGGTTTGTACTGTGAAAGAACGGTAAAACAGCATTAAACTGTTTAAATGGTGCGAGGTCGCAAAACTCAGTGTGCAAAGGGATTTATCAATCCAGGTACAGACATGAAACAAAGTTATTATGTAAAAGTAGCGAGTGTTTAGGAAGGTATTTGGAATGCCTCTACTTTTACAAAGTCTGTCAGGACATTTTACTGCAACTGTACAGGGCATTACTGAGGCCACATTAGATACATTGTACATAGCTATGATTCCCTATACTGAATAGTAAATATACTCGATTGTTTTCGAGTCTTGGTAAAAATGCTTCACTTTTTTTTTCCCTGGAATGAAGGCCTTATTCTGTCATACACCATGGAAACAGAAACTTTGGTCCAACTTGTCCACGCCAACTGGATGTGCTAAATGAATGTAGTCCCATTTGCCAGCATTTGGCCCATATCCCACTGAACACTGCTTCTTCACGCACCAAACCAATGGGCTTTAAATACTGTAAGTGCCCCAGCTTCCAACACTTCCTCTGACAGTTAATTCCATACACTTCATGAAAAGGTTACCACTTTTGTCTCTTTTAAATCTTTCCCCTCTCGCCTTAAATTTATGTGATCTAGTTTTGGATTCCCCAAACCAAGGAAGTGTCACCATTTCCAAACCCCTCGTCATTTTATAAACCTCTACAGGACCAGAGTACTTCAGGATTGAGAATGGGTGATGTTCATACTGAACCATATAAGATCTTGAGGATAGTGTATTAGTTGCGTAGCTGATGGACATTTCCTATGGTTATGTGAGACAAGAACTAAGGATTCAAATTTAAGAGAACGATGTACTTATTTTAAAACAGATACTTTGAGGACATGAATTTATTGGACAAGAATTATGAGGACACGTACAAACGTATCTTCAAATTATGCTTTATAAATTGCTCCTACTGGGAGCAGATTACAGGGATGGAGTCATACAATCCTTAGAATGTTCAACGAGGCTTCACATGATCCAGTATCATAGTCAGATAACATTATTACATATTTCAGATAAAAGATCGAGAGAATGCAACCTGCTTGAGAAGCCACAGCTTTTTGCTCCCTCTCTTTCCTTCTTCCTTCTCACAGCAACGTATGAGAGGTGAAAACCTGTCAGTCATCTTTACCATTCATGAAGAATTCCTGTTGAGGATTCATTGGAATCTCCACATTGCCTGAAGCAAAGGGAATTCAGCCAACTACAAATGTCACAGGAAGGAATCCGATTGCCAACTTGTGTGAGCAGAATAACCTCAGAGGCAGAATACCATTTATTTTGTTTTTCCTTTTTTTGTCTTGAATTTAACTATTTCTTGTAATGCTCTTTCGAGCTGGTATTCTGCAGAGTTTTTTCTATCTGTCTTCAGGCATGTGTATGGGTGTGTCCGTGTGCACCTGCGCATGTGTCTGTGTGTATGCACAAAGTGTGTTGGTGTATGCATCGAAAGATAAATATTAATGCACAAATCTGTCCAAACTGCTTGTCATGTATCTTTCCAACTTACTTTCAGTATCTTTGATTAGATGAGTTATTTTTTCAAATGTAGGATATCGAACTGATTTGTCCCTCACAAAGAATGTGACCTAGTCTGAGACCTATATCATTGGCCATAACACCAACCTGGTTGCATTTAAAATTTATAATGACCAGTGGAGTAGCGGTACTAGAAAATAAAACAGTGTCCCCTCTAGCCACAGTCTGAGCATGGATGAGGAGTAATTCACAAAGGGCTGTTTGAGGGTAAATGCTCTTCCCCGGAAGTTTGTATTGCCTGTGTGTTTGCGCTTAGTAAAAGCTATATATTATATATTGGAGAGTAAAGGACAATGAACTACAGACAGGAAACTGGGGCTGAGACCACAAACTGATCAGCTACAATCTTACTGTCTGCTGGAGAAGGCTCAAAGTGTTGTGAAGGGCTTTTGCCCGAAACGTTGATTTCGCTGCTCGTTGGATGCTGCCTGATCTGCTGTGCTCTTCCAGTACCACTAATACAGTATCAAAGTGTTTAATTACCCACTCCTGCTCCTCAGTCCAACGTCCCTATGTTCCATTCAGTTCCTCAAACCTGCCAGATAAGAGCATTTGGAGGTCATTTACTTCGATAAGTTGGTACACAGAAACAGAGCAGACCATTCAGGGCCTGAAGACTCGATAGTGTAGTGCTGGAAAAGCACAGCAGGTCAGACAGCATTCAAGGAGCAGGAGAATCAACGTTTTGGGCATAAACTGTTCATCAGGAATCCTGACAAAGGACGTATGCCCGAAATGTCGATTCTCTTGCTCCTTGGACACTGCCTCGCCTGCTGTGCTTTTCCAGCACTACACTCTCGACTGTGATTGCCAGCATCTGCAGTCCTCACTTTTCTTAGCACCTGAAGACCGTCACACACAGATTGGTATGGTGTTGGAAAATATTCTTGGGAAAAGAAAGCGTCGGTGCCAGTGTGAAACATCCTACTCCTCTCTCATTACAGAACTGTGTTCATTTGTTGGTGATGTTACAGACCCTGATTCATTATGTGTACAGCTCCCATGCCTCACCCAGAGTGTCTCACAAAATCATCTGGTCTCCCTGAGTGCAATCTTCAATAACAGGATTTCCAGGGAAATAACTTTCCAATAACTGAATGCGAGAACAACAGAAACACAAATAAGCCATTCAGCCCTTTAGGCGTGTCTTTCCCTTAAATAAGGTCATGACTAATCTGCTCAATGCCTCTACTCCTCTTTTGTGTCCAACTCCTGCAGCCATCAACTCTCTGATGCGTCAAATATCCATTGTGCACCCCCCCCCCCCCCACACCCCCCCCAATCTTCTCAATGATCCATCTCCCTTAACCCTCTGGAATAGAGAAGTCCCGATAGTCACTACCCTCTGTGAGAAGGAAACACTCCACGCACACACACCATGACCTATGGATATGAATCAAAATATGAACACAAGGTAAGGCAGGCCTTGATATCAAAGCAGGATTTAACTGAGGATGGTATCAAGGAACCCGAACAGAATTGAATGTAATGGGAATGATGTGTAAACTCCCCATTGGTTAGAGGCCATTCAGAGCACAAGGGAAGATGCTTGTGTTTGTTGAGGATCAACCATCTCAGTCACAGTACATCTCTGCAGGCATCCTGTAGGTAGTTTTCTTCAGCTGCTTCAACATCTTTCCCAGAGCATACAGTCAGAAGTGGGAGATGTTCTCTGAAGATCGCATAATGTTCAGAATAAGTTGTCACTTCTCTGCTGCTGAACCAGTCTGTGTCCACGTGCAGCAAGACCTTGATAGCATTTAAATTGTGCTGTTGGTAACATTCATATAACAGTCCTGCTAGACATTGCTCATCTCCACAGTTAAACATGAGGAGCTCATTCACCACCTCACACTGGTTTTAACGGAATATAAGAACGCCATTCAACCCATTGAAACTATTGGATAAGCCCATTCAGTCCTTTCTGCCTATTACACAAGTAGGGAATGAGTGTAGATAGCACAAAGGTGTTAAAGACGAACCAGGAGTCGCTCAGTAAGGTCCTTGAGCCACTTCCATATGACCAGGAAGAGGCAATGCAGCCTGTCAAGCTACTTATTCAGAAATAGGAGGATGTTACTGATACCCCACAGATAGACTGCTGCCTGTATTTTCCTCCTGGCTCTATTGCTCGTGGTAGACACGTGTCACTTTAATGTGGTTTGCTGAAGGTGAGAATGGAAAATGGATGTTTTGTGCAAAGTCTCAAGAAAATACCTTCTATCTGGCAGTTCCCAACCTCTCATCTTCTAACGAATACAAAATGGAAAGGGCCACATTCAAATTACTTTTTTGCCTTGTGAACAGCTGTGTTCCTAGAACTGAGACATTTGATACCCTATGAGCAATGATCTTCAGTTCAGAGCAGGACCTTACTCTCTGTATTCTCCCCATTATCCAATTCTCAATCCAATTAGTATATTCACCCCTTACTGGAGGACTGTAACGTTCTTCGCTCACCATTCAAATGCCTTCTGAAAATTCAAAGACACCATTCCCATTGGTTCTCCTTTGTCGATGTCACAATCAACATCCTCCCAAAACTCCTACTAGTTTAGCAAAAACGATTTTCCCTTCCCTGAATGTCGGCTGACTCTGCAAATCATATCATCATTCTCCAAAGATCTAGTTGTTATTAATGACAAAAAAATCTAATATTTTCCTCATAACTGACATCAATTTATCAATCAGTTGATAATCTGTTGTTCCTTTCTCTCTCCCTCTCCTGTTTTAAGTATTTACGACAACAGTAGCTACTTTCAAATCTGCAGGACCCTTTCCATAATATAAAGCGCTTTGACCGACTTTGACCTCCCTCATAGAGTTATGGAATTGACAGTTCAGAAGGAGGCCACTGACCCATTGTGTCCGTTCCTGCTCCGGACAGATCTATCCAGCAAACTCTACTCTCCAGCCCTAAATCTGTGACCCTCTCAATTCATCACTCATCTGGTCCAGAAACTTATCAAGCTCCAATACAATGAGTTTTTTTCCCCAGTATTTCCACTTTAATAATTCTAATTTCTTGCGGTTCCTCATTTTCCTCAGTCACTCTGCTCCTTAATATTTCAGGAGGATTTTCTGTTTCTTCCTCGGTGGAGACAGAACCAACATATTTACCTCGCCAGACAGAGATGGCCTCTGTCACCTCATGAATACACAAGAGGATGGCACTGTGGCATAATGGGTATGTCACCCACTCCTGCCTGGAATGTTCCAGAACAAAACCATTGTTGGAGATTGTGAGTACAGTCCTCTCCCTGGTGTGAGACTATTGGATATGCTGAAGGAGGTTCACAGCTCTGTGACCTCCACATTGTTAAAATAAACTGGCTTCAAACTTTGCATCTGGAAAAATATGTCATTGGGAAATATTTGTAGAAGTTTCAGAAAAAGATCCGTGTCCTGCTCCTCCCTGTAGACCCAGACACTCTCTAAGTGCAGTGCCCACACCTTATCCAGAGTGGGAACACTAGACCCTCGAATCGTCCTGAATGATCGCAGCAGCTGACACCACAAATCCGGGAAAATCATCCACAGAACCTCCACTGACTTTCCACGACAGGAACAAGTCAAAACGCTGTAGACAGGCACATCCACTCAATGTTAAAAATGCTTTTCACTTCAGTTTCTATTCTGGGCTGAAAATCCATAGGATCTCTGCATTGTTGCTGTCACCTGAAATATTAACAGCTTTTTTCTCCATGGAAGTATTTGACAATGTAACTGCACAATTTTATTTATCTGTCATGATAATATCAACACTGCTATTTCTGATGGAGTTGTTGGGGAGGCGGGGGAGGGGTGATGGTCTCGTGTTATTTTCTCTAGACAATAAATCCAGGGACCCTGGTACCTTCAATCTCCCTATAGCGGATGGTAGAATTTGAATTCAATAAATTATTTGGAAGTAACAATCTACTGAAACATTGATGGTTGTTAAAACTAATAACCCCTGGCTCACTAGTGTCGCTCAGGGAAGGAGACTTGCTATCGTCACTGGTCTGACCTACATGTTACTCCAGACCCACAGCAATGGTAGATTCTCAAATGCCCTTTGAAATGGCCAAGTCAACCATTCAGTTATCAAGATCTACAAGATCTCAAAGAAGTGAAACCAGATAGACCTGAGCACTGGCAGCCGACAGCACATCGAAGTACAGTGGTTCAGAAAGGCAGTCCCCCAACAGCTTCTCAAGAGCAAATAGGAAAGAGAAATAAACTCTGGCGCAACCAACATCAAACATGTCCCATTCATAAAGGAAACAAGATGGCCACGCTCAGGAAAGAGATCGAAGGGACAGAATTCACTTCAAACAAGGACATGCATATGTGCCCACACGGGCATTAAACTCAGGAATATGGGAGGAGGTGAAAATTAAATTAAATTAATGTCACATTTTATTTCCATCCCTGCTGACTATCAATAATCCCTTTCTTTATGTATTCTATCCCTCTATTTCCCCGTATATTTACCTCACCTCACCAATACACATTACATTAATTCCCAGCTGCTTTCGGATCTGATACATGGTGAGTGGACTCAAAGTGTTAACTTTGTTTTTCTCTCGCCACACTCTGCCCAACCTGCTCCATTTCCCCTGCACTCTGTTTCTTTTTGGTTCAGGCTTCCAGTATCTTCCATTGTTTGATTTAACATATTTTTCCTGACTTTATGGGACAGAGACCTTTCGAATCCACACTGACAAACTGAAAAGCATTGCTCCCCGACCCACCTCATACACTACTCCTGCATTTCCCATGGCTAACCCAACTACTAATCTACCCCTGCACCTCACATATCTATTACACCGAGCTGCACACGATTGGTGGAACTGTGGGAGGAACCTGGAGCACCAAGAGGAAACACTTGCAGACCCGGGGAGAATGAGAAAATTCAACACAAAAAGTCCTGAGGGCAGAAGCAAACTGGGTCCCTGCTAATATGAGACAGCCGTGCTCATCACTGAAACACCATGTCCCCCTGCCCCTCCCCCCAAAGGGGTCCCTGGTCATGTGAGACAGCCGTGCTAACCACTGAGACACAATGCTGCCCTCCCCCGTCCCTCAAACCGGGTGCCTGGTACTGAGAGACAGCCGTGTTCACCACTGAAACACCATGTCCCAATTCGCAACCTCCACCCCTCAAACCAGATCGCCGGTACTGTGAGACAGCCGTAATAACCACTGAGACACCATGCCCCCCTCCCCCTCCCCTCAAACCGGGTCTCTGTTACTGAGAGACAGCCGTGATAACCACTCAGACACCACGCCCCACTCCCCCTCCCCTCAAACCGGGTCCCTGTTACTGAGAGACAGCCGTGATAACACTGAGACACGATAGCCCCCTCCCAATCTCCCTCCCAAACCGGGTCCCCGGTACTGTGAGACAGCCATGTTAACCACTGAGACACCATGCCCCTCCTCCCCGCCCCGTCCCCCAAAACGGAGTCACTGTGCCTAGGTAATACTGGGGAAAATGTGAATAAAAGTGATGAGCTTAGAGCTATGATGTTGTGGCCATAACAGAGACGTGGGTTTCTCAGAGGCAGGAATGGTTGCTGGATATTCCATGGTTAAGAACATTTAAAAAGAATAGGGATGAGGTAAAAAGAGGAGGGGGTGTCGCACTGTTCATCAGAGAGGATATCACAGCTACAGAAGCTACCATTATCGAGGAGGGTCTGCCTACTGAGACAGTATAGGTGGAAATTAGGAACAGGAAGACAGCAATCACCTCATTAGGGGTTAATTACAGGCCCTCCAATAGAAGCAGGGAGATTGAAGAAAGCAAAGGTCGGCAGATTTTGGAAAGGTGTGAATGGAATAGGGTAGTTGTAATGGGTGACTAACTTTCCCAATATTGATTGGAACCTCCTTCCAGCACATGGTTTGGAAGGAGCTGTTTTTGTACGGTGTGTTCAGGAGGGTTTCCTAACTCAGTACGTTGTCAGGCCGACGAGGGGAGAGGACATTTTGGATTTGGTGCTCGGCAATGAGCCGGGACAGGTATCAGATCTTGTGGTGGGAGAGCATTCTGGTGATAGTGACCACAACTGCTTCATATTCTACATAGCTATGGAGAAGGAAAGAAGCAGGCACAATGTGAGGATATTTCGTTGGGGAAAATAAACTATTATAATTTCAGACTGCATTGAGGATGTTACTAGACAAGTTGATGAGGATCGAGAGGTGGATGTTGTGCATCTGGACTTCAGTAAGGCATTTGATAAGGTTGCCCATGGTAGGCTAGTTCAAAAGGTCAGGAGGAATGGGATACAGGGAAATTTAGCTGTCTGGATACAGAATTGGCTGGTCGACAGAAGACAGCGAGTGGTAGTGGAAGGAAAATATTCTGCCTGGAAGTCAGTGGTGAGTGGTGTTCCACAGAGCTCTGTTTTTGGGCCTCTACTCATTGTAATATTTTATTAATGTGTTGGATGAGGGGATTGAAGGATGGTTTAGCAAGTTTTCAGACGACACAAAGGTTGGAGGTGTCGTTGACAGTATACAGGCCGATTGTAGGCTGCAGCGAGACATTGCCAGGATGCAGAGATGGGCTGAGAGTTGGCAGATAGAATTCAAACTGGATAAATGTGAGGTAATGCATTTTGGAAGGTCGAACTTGAAAGTTGAGTACAGGATTAAAGGCAGGATTCTTGGCAGTATGGAAGAACAGCGGGATCTTGGTGTGCAGGTACATAAATCCCTTACAATTTCCACCAAGGTGGACAGGATTGTTAAGAAAGCATACGGTGCTTTGGCTTTCATTAACAGGGGGATTGAGTGTAAGAGCCGTGAGATCTTGTTGCAGCTCTATAAAACTTTGGTTAGACCGCACTTGGAATACTATGTCCACTTCTGATCGCCCTATTATAGGAAAGATGTGGATGCTTTGGAGAGGGTTGAGGAGGTTTACCAGGATGCTGCCTGGAATGGAGGGATTATCTTACGAGGAGAATTTGACTGAGCTCGGACATTTTTTGTTGGAAAAATAAAGGAAGAGAGGGGACCTAATTGAAGTGTGCAAGATAATGAGAGGCATAGATAGAGTTGATAGCCAGAGACTATTTCCCAGGGCAGTAATGGCTAACACGAGGGGTCATAGTTTTAAGCTGTTTGGCGGTAAGTATGGAGGGGATGTCAGAGGCGGGTTCTTTACATAGAGAGATGTGAGAGCATGGAATGCGTTGCCAGCAGCAGTTGTGGAAGCGAGGTCATTGGGGACATTTCAGAGACTGCTGGACATGCATATGGTCACAGACATTTGAGAGTTCATACATTAGGTGTACCTAACATGAGGATCAATGGTCGGCACAACATCATGTGCTGAAGGGCCTGCTCTGTGCTGTACTGTTCTATGTTCTGTGTTCTAAACAGTAAACAGTGACAAAACACCACAGATGTGTCAGGATCTGGTGATAGAAACAGAGGCAGCATTTTGAGTCTGATATGATCCTCTTCTGAAAAACTCATATCGGACTCAAAAAGTTAATTGTGTTTCTCTCTGTTCAGAACTTGCAAATGTTTTCCTGAACTTTCAACTTAGTTACTCTTTTGGACAGTGGATATTTGTCTGATCTGAAAGGGAACAGTGAAGCTGCCATTTCCGTTGACACTCAAGAATTAGGTTATGGTTTTTGAATGAAAAATGAAAAACAATGTGCCTGACAGCTCCCCAAATACCGATAGTTTATTGCCATTGTCATAATGCATTATGAAAATGTTGAACACGGTGGTCATGACATCACATGATCAATCCTCTGAAAGTAACTGATTGAAGTACTGTTCCCAATTGTTATCAATGTCTTATCATGCTCCTGATGTCACTGGCATCATACTCATCCAGCAAGGTCTTACCTTTCCAAACGTTTACATACAACGATGAAAACATAAAATATCTTTGTATTTTTAACAGGACATGTTCATCCAGGGTTTTTGAAGGCACTAGCAAGGGCAGACTTTATTTCTCATCCCCAATTACTCTGGAATAAGCGACAGGGAGTTGCCCTGTTTTAACTCCTCAATCCAAAGTGATGCAGATCCAGACAGAGCTGTTTGTAGGGGCATTCCAAGATTTTTAACAAATACTTGTGAAGGAACAGCAAATTAGTGCCTAGTCAGGATGACATGCAACTTGGAAGATACCTTTCAGAGACTGATTTTTCTCTTGTTCCCATTCCCAGTGCAGAATGTTCTCTAATTCGCATTAATCACAGTTTTGCTCAGGGTCCTTGATTCCACCCTCAGTCAAGTCCTGCTTCAGTTGAAAGTGACGTCACTCTGATATCACCTCAAATTACACGGGAAGATCTTTTGAAAGAATAAGGAGCAAAAGACAAGAACACTGTTTGTTAGAACAATGGCCTCGCAATATTTAAAAGAAAATTGATGCACAGTCTTCCTTAATGCATTATTTCAACACGACATCACGTTTTAAACAATGTTCAGAATCGTGGGTATTTATTCTTTTAATTTGCTTCCAATTCAACGTAGAAATGAGAACGTGAATTGATCTTCTATAGTGTGTTTATAATCCAGAATTTAAATCAATCCTTATCATCATTGCTCTAGCTCTTTTAAACAAAATTAATGAATGAGTCTGTGTCCATACTGCAGATTAAAAAGTTCTTTTATCGTTGACTATTGCAATGAATGTTGTAAAGAATAAGCTGCAGGCCCACGTAAAATGGAAATATTGCAGGGCAAGGTGCTAAATGTTAGTCAAAGGTTAATGATGTCCAGTCCATATGAATAATACATACGGAGGGGTGGCGGATAAAAGCAGAATTCAGCTCCATATCCAAAATAATATTTGTGGCTCCCTCATAAAAGACCACAGCTGATTCATGCTGTAAATTCACCAAAATAGAAAAAAAAGAGACTGGAATTCCCAATTCTGCAACAACATCTGTAGAACAGGAAGAAAAGCAAGGTTTGTTTCTGAAATTCATAAATGTTGATGATAAGAATGTGGGAGATGGAGGAGATGTTGGAGAATGATGAACCATGTTGTAGATGACACAATAATTAGCCGGGTGGGTCACAATGATCAGGAATGTGTTGTTTACAAGAGGGTACAAACGGATTGTCAGATGGTCAGATCAATGACTGATAAACGGTAACTCTGAAATATGTGAGATGTTGCACTTTGGAAGATGTAACAAAACAAGAGAGAAGTCAAACCATGAAGATCCGTTGCATTTGCTTTTGGAGCAGAGAAGAGTGAGGGGTGAACCTGACAGAAGTGCATTACAGCATGAGAGGTATGGGACGACTGAACAGATAACAACCATTCCCCTTAGCTACAGGGTCAAAAACAAGAGGAAATACGTTTGAAGTGAAAGAGAAATTTGTGAAATCTGTTTTGAACACAGAGCCTGATATGTGTCAAAAGTGTATTGCCTGGGAGCGAGGTTCAGGAAGGTAACCTCACAAACGTTATAAAACACTTGTATCAGCACTGGGTGGTGCAGACTCGATGGGCCTTGTCTTTATTATATGATTACATGTGTTGGCATCCTTGAAAGCTTTGGTATAAACTGAAGCAGCAGCCAATTGGACTTGTTGGTTTGTTAAATCGAACTGTACTCAGTAAGTGGCGAGATTACAAACAAGCATCATCCCATGGAGTATCAGCACTTACTCAACCTCGGACAGCCCAGCCATCTCTGTAATCATCCAGGATAATTCACATGCTCAGTGTAAGAATCGTCCAACACAGCATCCACATTATTCCAGCTGTGTGTCACCATTATTTTAAGTTCACCAATAAGATAGAAACAGACTTCATTTCATTATTATATACACTTCTTCTGTAAGGTTGTTATTTCTCTGAAGACTAATAAATTCCTTCCCATATATTTGTATTGACAAAGAGTCTGTTATCCTGCGAGCTGTTCTTCACAGCGTGGCGGCTGATTTAACATTCCATCCATCACCAGTAATGTTTACTCCCAGTTAAACCGGCACATGAGATGCACTGCTGGTACTCACTCTCAACAGCCACTTGGATGGACCAACGTCAACTGGACATGGAACTTCTTAAGGGCAATTAATGCTGGTCTACCTCCATTAAAATCCCATATGAACTAAAAAGACAATCCGACTTTCTAATAATTTTAAACAACGAGGACATTTTATTGATCCGATGAGCTTGTCACTGTCTTTGAAATGTAGAAACTAGCATCAGGAGTCAGGAATCAAAACAGCTCCGTCATTAGCTAAGGTCGTGGATGATCTGATTGTGACCTCAATCACACATTCCTCCTTTGCTCTTACAATGTTAGTGCACCATACTTAGTCAATAGACCGCCTGCCTCTGCCTTAGGAATATTCAATGTCTTATTCTCCAACGCTATCTGGGAAGATAATTTCACAAAGACACAACATAATGAGATGATTACACCAAATCACCAACTTCTTAACAGAGACATTCTTCAGTTTTATACCATCCAATCATGGTAATCTCTCATACAAGCTGAAACAATGTTTCAGAATTCAACTTGAAAGACTACTTGGAATATTCTGGGGTTAAACAAGATCACACGTTGTTCGCCTAAAGCCCAGCAGATCCAAGGCCAGTCAATTCAAGATTTCCTCCAGAAACACACGCCCCTCCCAGGAGTCAGCTGAGTGAATCTTCTATGGATTGCATTTCATATCATTGTGGCCATCGCTCTCTCGATGTGCTAACACCATTACCTTGTAGATCTGTAGAAAATCGCCCCTACTTTTAAATGTATTCTGTTTCAGAAAGTTTCAACATTTATCTTATCTTCCTAAACGTTTGATGTACATGATTAGCTTTTATTTTGTAACCAAAGTGCCTGGTTCCTCTGTGCCTAAAGCCAATCTCGCCACTGAAATAATACATTACGTTTCCATTCAACCCGCCAATATCTTTGAGCACAGACACATTTTTCCTGCTATGTTCCATACTCCAATATTTGCCTGTTCACTTGGCCCAACCTATATCTCTTTATAGACTCATGTCCTCTTCTTATCTTCCTTCTCCAACAGTTTCAACAGTTTGTATTCTTCCCTAATACAGACAGAATATTTGGCTAAAGGAACACACTGTGGCGACATTTCAAAGTAATTTAAAATGAAATATTTTTACTCCATGACGAAACTATAAATTTAAGACAAAGCTAAAGAGTGTTGCAGTCCTATCACTTAGTTCCCATTACTCAATGTCGGGTCAGACGGTGTGGAATGTGTGTGGGTAGAATTGAGGAACCACAAATGTGTAAAACCATAGTTGGAGTAATGTACAGGCCTTTGAATCATAGTCAGGAGTTGGAGCGCATGATAGACCAGGAGATAGAAAATATATGTAGGAAAGGCAAAGTTACAGTGACTGGGGAGATTTAAATATGCAGGTGGATTGGGAAAATCAGACTGGTAGTGGTTTGCAAGGAAAGGAATTTGTGGAATGTCTACACGATGGATTTTTGGAGCAGCTTATGGTGCAGCCAACAAGGGAACGGGCAATCCTGGATTTAGTGTTGTGCAGTGAGTCAGACGTGAGAAGGAAGCTTAAGGTGAAGGAACCCTTCGGAGGCAGTGATCATAATATGATTGAACCTAAACTTCAATTTGAGAGGAAGAAAATAGAATCGGAGTTAATATTACAGCTGGATAAAGGCACCGACAAAGACATGAGGAAGGGGCTGGGTGGAATTGACTGGGAGAGGAGCCAAGCAGGAAAGACAGTGGAAGAGTAATGGCGGGAGTTTCTTGGAGCAATTTCGGAGTCACAGCAGAGATTCATCCCGAGGTAATAGATGCATTGTACAGGGAGGATGAGGCATCCATGGATGACTGGGGAATGCATGGCTAGGGTAAAAGAAAAAGAGAAAGCAGCTAACATGGCAAATGGCAGTGGGAAAACCAGAGGATTGGGAAGCTTACAAAGAGGAACAGAAGGCAACAAAATAAGAAATAACGAGGGGGAAGATTAAATATGAAGTTAAGCTATCCAGTGATAGAAAGGATGACTGAAAGAGTCTCTTTAGATATATTAAGGGCAAAAACGGGAAGCAGAAGTGGATACTGGGGCACTGGAAAATGACGCTGTATTGATAGTAGCGTGGAACAAATAATAGATGAGAAACTGAATAATTATTTCTGCTCAGATTTCACAGCGGAAGACATGAATAATATCCGAAAAATTCAAGAGAGTGAGGAGGCAGAGCTGTTTAGGAGAAGTTGCCGAAAAACTAAATGGGTAAATAAGCTGGATGGAGACATCAATGGTGATATTCCAGAAATCATTGGAATCAAGGAGGGTCCCACGAGTCGAGAAATTTACAAACGTGACACCCTCTTTGTTTTTAATAAAAACAAGAGTTTTGAATTTTTTTTACAAAATTACAAAAACAGTACAAACTGGTGTATTCTGCTTTACAATATAATAACAACCCAAATATAGAATTTAAAAACAAACTAGTAGTCTATTCTCCAAATTAGCAAACCATAAAATAGGATATCCGACATTACTAAAACTAGTGGTTAGCAGTGGTTAGCACTGCTGCCTCACAGCGCCTGAGACCCGGGTTCAATTCCCGCCTCAGGCGACTGACTGTGTGGAGTTTGCACATTCTCCCCGTGTCTGCGTGGCTGTGCTCCGGTTTCCTCCCACAGTCCAAAAATGTGCAGGCCAGGTGAATTGGCCATGCTAAATTTCCCATAGTGTTAGGTAAGGGGTAAATGTAGATGTAAGGGTATGGGTGGGTTATGTTTCGGCGGGGAGGTGTGGACTTGTTGGGCCGAATGGCCTGTTTCCACACTGTAAGTAATCTAATCTAAACAAAAGGAGTAAATAAAGAACTCGATACATATGTTTTAAAATATATATTAAGTCATAACAGAACCCGTATTGATACAGGATTCCTCCTCCCAGGAGCCCCCGAAGCAGCCAGAACTATCCCCACAGCTAAGCAAAGGCCCTGAACAATGAAGCTGATATATCTGTGTCAATGTAGTTTAAAAATGTCTGCCATGTTCTATCAAATAATTCCGTCTTTTGGTTCACCATATTCGTAAGGAAATCAAGGGGGATATATTCCATGACTATCCTGTGCCAATTTGAAAGCCCAAGGGAACCTTCAGATATCCAATTCACTAAAACGTTTTTGCCCGGACAAAAGAAAAGGAGAATGAATAATTTCCTCCCGTATACATCCAAAGAAGGGAAATTTGGGGAGCCCAAAAGTAGAGTCAATGGGTCCCACCCAATCTCAGTACCAAAAATCTTTGCCAAGGCATTCGCTACTCTGTCCCAACACATACAGATCTTACGGCAGGTCCTCAGACAATGCCTGAGAGTACTAACTTCTGTTTTGCATATGGGACACATTGAAGATGCTCCTGCTTGAACTTTGCAAGTCACTCAGGTGTCATCTGAGTCCAGTGAAGTATCTTGAATTGGATAGCCTGAGTTCTGATACAGATAGACATCTTCCTGACGTTTTTCCAGACATCCTCCCACATCTCTAAGGAGAATTCCATCCCCAATTCTTGACTCTAGATTTTATATAACCATTCCATGTCCTTTGATACCTTATTAAATAGTTTATGGTAGAGAGTACTGACCACGGGCGGACCCATTGGCCAACGCAATCTCCTTTCCCTATCCGATTTATAAGGATCAATTATCAACATGGTCTCCTATTTGAAAATATCGAAAACGATCTTTGCTCTGCAGTCCAAACTTCTGACGCAGGTGTTTGAAGGATATCATGACTCCCCACCGAACAGGTCTCCCAAACAGGAGATACCTCTTGACTCCCAGATTCTGAATACAGCATCACTCAGCCCTGGCTGGAATCCCAACATTCCCACTATAGGGGTATTGGGGGAGGATTTTTGTAGATTACCCTCATCCTGTCGCATTATTGTCCAGGCTTTGATTGTATTTAATACAATAGGATTTTTACAATGATACGTTATAACTCTCAACTTGTCCATAACTAGTAGATTGATGAGGGGATACTTTGCTTGGGATGCCTCAATATCGAACCAGATTGATTGTGGATCAGAAGAGACCCAATCAGCTACATAGGTAATACAGAACTCAATTGGTACCTCCTCAAACCGGGAAAATCCAGCCCACCCCTTACTTGTGGAAGCTGCAGCTTTTCTAATTTAATAAGGGGCCGTCTATGACTCCAAATAAAGGAGCCGAGCCAATCATAAAGCTTACGCAGCGCTTGTCTCGGCAGCATCAAGGGGAGCATTCTCATAGTGTATAAAAAGCCAGGTAGGGTGTTCATGTTGAACAAAGCTATTCTACCGAGACAGGATATTGGGAGATCTTCCCAGCGTTGAAGGTCCTATCATAATTCCTCCAATAAATGTGTATAATTGACTTTATATAGCTGACCAAACGCCGGAGTATTAAAAATACCTAAGTAAAGAAAACCTCCCAGTGACAACCCAAAGGCAAAACGGGATTCATCCGGAAAATTGGATATACTGGCAAGACCTCCCAGTGGCATAGCCTCTGATTTCACAAATTGATTTTATAACCTGAGAACTTGCCAAATAATTTAACCACTTGAATTAAGCGGGTCACAGATGTCAATGGATTATTTAGGAATAGGAGGACATCAACTGCATAGAGAGTAATTTTGTGCTTACCCGATCCAACTTCCGGAGCCATTATCTGAAGGTCAGCTCTTACAGATTCCACCAACAGCTCAATCACTTGTGTAAATATAAATGGTGAGAGAGGGCATTCCTGACGACAATCTCTGCCAACGTGAAAGCTATCTGAACTTAAACGTTTGTTGATCACCGCTGCTTTGGGATCATTATATAATACTGTAACCCATTTAGTAAAGACCTCTCCAAGACCAAACCGTTCGAGCATATAAACGAGATATGGCCATTCTACCCGATCGAATGCCTTCTCTGCCTCTAGGGAGACAACTAATCCTGGCATCGCTCCCTGCTGGCAGGCTTGTACCATATTTAAGACTCTTCTAGTGTTATTAGTTGATCTGCGACCCTTTATAAATCCCACATAGCCTTCTTTAATAATGAATGGCAAAACCCTCTCCAGTCTTCATGACAACACTTTTGAGAGAATTTTAAAATCCACATTCAACAGGGATATAGGTCGATATGAAGAGCAGTCATTTGGAGCCTTTTCCTTGTTGAGCATGAGACAAATATTTGCTTCTCTCAGAGAAGGCGAGAGGCAGCCCAGACTATGTCAGTAATTATACATATTTATAAGTGGCCCGACTAATTCCCCAATCAATTCGTGATGGAACTCAGCCTGGAATCCATCTGGTCCGGGCGCTTTGCCACTCTGGAGTTGCATCACTGGCTCCTGTATTTCCTGGGTTGCTAGGGGGGCATTGAAGAACAATACCTGCTTCCAGGTTAGTGCCGGGAGGGCAAGGCTTTTTTTTAAAAAAAGACTTTATCTTCTTTGTTCTATCCTCACAGCCCTGTGCCTATAAAATTCGTAATAGACCCTTCTAAAGACTGCATTGATCTTTTTTACGATCACAGGTCAAGGTACCATCACTCTTTCTAAAGACATAAAGGCTTGGGCAGCCTTTTCCTTCCTGGCAAGGTATGCTAGATACCTGCCAGGCTTGTCACTGTATTCAAATAATCTCTGCTTTGCCAGTATTATCTCCCTCTTTGCTGTTTGATTAAGGTATTCAAGGTTACCCTAAGTGCTGTGACCCGCTGTAGTTTAGTAATGGAGGGTCTATCCACATACGCTGTCTTAGCCGCCTTCCGGTAAGCCTCGAGCAGACACTGTTGTTCTCCCTTTTGTCTTTTCCGGGGCACAGAATATGAGATAACCAAGCTCATGCGTGTGCCTTAGCAGTCTCCCACATCACCGACGGGTTACTGGCCGTGCCTGAATTGATATCCCAGAAGGTTTTAAATTCTTCAAGAAATATTTTATATAATTACTATCCTTCAATAGGAAAAGGTCCGTACCCCAATGTCGGGAAGCTATCTCATCATCATTAGTCTTAACCTCCATGTATACAGTGGCATGGTCGGAAATATATATATTACTTACTTCACAAAACAATATTGAGTTCAAAAGTGTTGAGGGTACAGGAGCATATCGATTCCGGTATGGCACTTGTATGGGTTAGAATAAAAAGTAAAGTCTCTAGCCTCCGGGTGAAGACACCTCCACACATCTACCAGCCCCAACTCCACATTCAGATCCGCCAACTGCCTAAATCTGAAAGATATACCCGCAGAGCTCTTAGGTATTCTGGCCACTCCTGGGTCTATGATACAATTATAATCCCCCGCTATAATTGTGTGGTGCACCCCGAGAGCCATCAACTTGGAGAACGCTTCCATTACAAATTTAAAAGTGTGCACCGGGGGGCAATAAAGATTCAAAATCCCAGATTCCTTTCCATGTATTAGTGTATAACTTAATATATACCATCCAGAGTCATCTTTTATCTGGCTTACCATTTGGAAGGGAAGATTCTTCCGAATTAGAATGGCTACTCTCCTACTTTTTGAGCTGAAAGATGAAAAGAACACCTGGCCAAAACCACCCTATTGCAGCTTCGAATGCTCCTTATCAAGTAGATGTGTCTCCGATAGAAGGGTTACATCCGCCCTTTCTTTTTTAAGACTTGATATTATCTTGTTCCTTTGATTGGTGAGTGGCTCCCCTTGACATTCCAGGTGCACCACCGAAACAAATGACGAGCCATGATCGCCCAAGCAAGCCCGAGACCTCCCAGGATGGAGATCCCCACCCAAAGACATAGAATAAAACCAAAAATAATTCACACATAAAACACTCTTTAAAACCGCTAAATCAAAAAAACTGATATCTACACCTCAAAAAAAAACATAAAACATACTTAAACGGAGACTTTCCCCCTTGTTCACAGGAGGAACTACTACCTTCCAATAATCCCGCCATAACATGTCCCAGCCAGAGACATGCCCTCGGACAAGGCATTACAAATTAGAGCAAATAAATTCCAATGTCTTATAAGACAGAAGTTAAAGATGGCTGACCCTCCCATTCCCCCGCCCCCCCCCCCACACCATCACCTGGATACACATAGCAAAACAACACAAGATGAAAATACATAAAATTACAAAATTACAATCCCAGAAAGTATTAAGCAAACAAATTTTAAAAATCCCAGAAACATTCCCAACCCGCACGAGCTGTAGATAAGAGTCCATACAAAGGATAAGGAATGATCCACACACTACCCCCACCCCCACCCACCAAGGAAAGATGGAGAAGAGAAAGAGGAAGAAAGGAGGATGAAAAAAACAAAATGCGGGCAAAATAAAGTCATTATCCATACAGTTCAAGTCCCACAATCTACTTGAGAGCATCCAGGAATTAGTTTACTTCTTCTGGTGATCCGAAGTTATGCACAGATCCTCCATGACTGCAGCACAGCATTGCCGGATATTGCACAGAATATTGAATATTTAAATCCCTCAGACGCTTCTTCGCCTCATCAAATGTCTTCCTCTTGCGATCCACAGACAGAGAAAAGTCCTGCAACTGCATTATCCTGGAGCTCTTGTATATCATGGCATGAGAATCCTTCCCCGAGACTATGGAGGCCTCCAGCAGCATCTATTGTTCCCTGTAATGCTGTAATTGAACTAGGACTGGGCGGGGTCGCTGGTCTGACCCCTTCCGGCGCACACAACCCGGTGGGCCAATTCAGCCCACACCTGGCCCAGCTCTGACTCTCGAAAATCAAAACGCGGGCCTTCCTCCTCCCGTTCAGGAAGGCCAAGCAACCGAATGTGTTTCCGACGACCTGGATTTCCGATGTCATCAATATGTTCCTCTAAGTTCGGGACTCGATTTTCCAGAACCCAGACCTGACCCATGGATGACTCAGCAGTGGTCCTTGAGGCCATGGCCTGTTACCCCGCTCTCCCTGACACACTGCCCGAGTTTCTCGATCCCTTAGTCATGTTTCTGCAGTATGACCGAGACTGACTCCCACCTGGACTGGGTCTCTTAAATGGACGTATCAATCTTCTCTCGGAGTTTACCAAGCTCCGAGATCAGACTCGCCCCTGCAGGTGAGTCCCCCGGGGCAGCCGCAGACGTCTGTCTTGCTGCGGGGTTGGGGGAGGGGTCCCTCTCCGTTGTGAAGTGCGAAAACCTTTGCCTTCGGTCATTTTAAAAAGCATCAAATTCTAAAGTTTGATGTAGAATGGGCATGGCTGCTGGGCAAAAACTGGTTTAAACAATTTAACAGGTGAGGTGAGGGTGGGTACCCCACTTTGCCAGAGTCTTGGGCAGAGCTATGCAGTCTCATATCTCCTGGGTCACCGCCATTTTGCATCTCACTGACACCCTGTTTAAAAAAAGGAATAAGGCAAAAGACAGGAAATTACAAACTGATCAGCCTAACCTCGGTCATGGGTAAGTTCCTTGGAATATATTGTGAAGGATGAGATTTCTGAATAATTGCCAGTGCATGGTAAAGTAGGGCAAAGTCAGGATGGTTTTGTCAAAAGAGATGATGCTAATGAATCTGTTAGAATTCTTTTAGGATGTAACAAACAGGTTAGACCAAGGAGAGCTAATGGATACTATCTATTTGGACTACAAGAAGAACGTTGAGAATGTGCTTAACAGGAGGCTGCTGAGTGTCAGGAGGCCCATGGTGTCAGAGACAAGGTACTAGCGTGTACAGAAGCTCAGCTGTCTGGCAGAAAGTAGAGAGTGGGAATATAAGGGTCCTTCTCTGGATAGCAGACGATGGCAACTGGTGTTCTGCAAGGAAACCACAACTTTTTACTTTGAACATTAAGGATCTAGATGAAGGAACTGAGGGCATTCCGGCGAGGCTTTTAGATGACGCAAAGGTAGGTAGAGGGACAGGTATCATTGAGGAGGCAGAAGGATTTAGATAGTGTAGGAGAATGGGCAACGAAGTGGTAGATGGAGTTCAACCTGAGGAAGTGCGCGGTGATGCACTTTATAGGATAGAACAGAGGCATGGACTATTTTATAACTGGGGAGAAAATTCAGAAATCTGAAGTACAAATAGATTTTCTAGATCCAGTCCGGGATTGTCTCAAGGTGAATATGCAAGTTGAGTCAGTATTTAGGAAGGTGTTATATCTGCCACACAGTGTGTTGGAAATGTTACATTCAGAAAAAGAACTCAGTCAACTCTTATAAACAATAATATTTGTTTATTGAACACATTTAATATTAGAACAATAAAATGCATTATAATTTAACGAAAAACACTACAAACTAACCTAACTTTGGATGATCACATACCACCCCACTAGAAGTTGACCGGATTCCATGTGGTGAAGACTTTTTGTTGTTCTGATCGTCTCTTGGAGGTGTCTTCTCTTCAAGTGGTTATTATCGAGGGGTTTTGCAGCAATTCTTATCCTTCCAAGTTTTAACGCCTTTTTTGGAGGGTATGGAGGATCTGACAATGGAATGATCAGGTTCATTTACCCTGATCAATCAGACTCAAACTGGGGTTGTCACATTGATGGCCCAAGAACGGCATTCCATTGTCCTATTCAGGTCCAACTTCATGCAGGTGTTACAGGTCTGTAGCTGTCAAGTTTGTTGGCATTTGTAGGGAGATGCAGCCTGGATTCTGTAATATGTACATTACCACAGAGACTTTTGTCAAGGCTGAGTTCTACTTCCCAGCATGCTTTAATCATTGTTCATTTTTGTAACTTCATGGTAAATTCATTATTGTCCATTGTAAGATTATTATTTCAGGTGGTCCATCTGGTCAGAAAGGCAAATACAGTGATGGCATTTATTTTCAGAGGGCTTGAATATTAAAGCAGCATGGAGTATTGTCTACCGTTTTGGGCCCCATAACTCAGGAAGGATGTACTGCCCCGGACAGTATTCAGAGGAGCTTCATAAGAATGGTCTTAGGAATGAAAAACTTAAAATATGAGGTCTCTGTGTCGATACTCGCTGGAGCTAAGAAGGATGAAGGTGGATCTAATTGAAACTTACAGAATACTGGTTGCCTGGTCAGAGTAGATGTTGGAAAGATGCTTCCACTGTTAGGAGAGAAGGGACTCAAGGACATAGCCTGAGAGTCAAGAGAAGATCTTTTAGAACAGAGATAAGGAGAAATACCTTCAGCCTGACAGTGGTCGAATGGCAGTTTCATTCCCTAAAGGACATCAGTAATCCAGGTGAGATTTTCTTGACATCGATTCATAACCACCATCAGTCTCTTAATTCCAGATTTGAAGTCAAGATCCGTGACTTGCTGTGGCAGCATTTGAAGCCAGGTCACTCTAACATTATCTGGGTTTATCACATACGAATTCAGTGATAACACCACACGGCCACTAATTTGCCCAATCCTCCACAGTGTGACTAACATGCGCAGTATGACATGTCCTGTGATTTGCCTTCATGTTAACTTTGACTTCCTTATCAAGATATGGATGATTTTCCCCATTATGCAATTCCTCTTCGGTCTTTAGTATCTCCCTAGTTATTTGCCAAATTTCTTCATCTGTCCTGCCTTTGACTGTTCTTTTCTCCCCCAGTCCACACAGGCCAAATCCTTCCTTATCCAAGTATAATTATCATTGTCTAACACTAAAACTCTCATGTATGACTCAGTTTTCACTCTTTCAATCTGAATGTGAAACTCCAGCAAGTTGTGATTCCTCTTTCCAAGGCAAAGCTCATCCACCAATCCTTCCTTGTTACATAATATCAAATCTAAATTAGCCCATTCTCTGGTTGGTTCCATGACGTCCTGCTCTCAGAAATAATCTCTCATACACTCTATGAATCTTTATTCGAGGCTATCACTATTAAGTTGATGAATTGAGTCAATTTGCATGTTCAAACCACCCATAGTTACTGTTGTGCCCTTGTTACAAACCCTCACTCTTTTTAACCTCAGAAGTACTTTGGGGCAGAGAGGCTGAAAATTAATCTTCCCTAGAGGTTTCTTCCCATGCTTTTTTTTTAGATTAGATTATTAGATTAGATTACTTACAGTGTGGAAACAGGCCCTTCGGACCAACAAGTCCACACCGCCCCGCCGAAGCATAACCCACCCATACCCCTACATCTACATTTACCCCTTACCTAACACTATGGGCAATGTAGCATGGCCAATTCACCTGACCTGCACATCTTTGGACTGTGGAAGGAAACCGGAGCACCCGGAGGAAACCCACGCAGACATGGGGAGAACGTGCAAACTCCACACAGTCAGTCGTCTAAGGCGGGAATTGAACTCGGGTCTCAAGCGCTGTGAGGCAGCAGTGCTAACCACTGTGCCACCGTGCCGCCCACAAAACAGTTTGAAAAGGTCTGAGTTCCCACTTGCACAAACAAATGTTTATTTTCTTTACACTAACCGCATTTCACAGTAAATATTGAGGAATTAACAGAGCTAAAAGTGGTCATGAGATATCTTTAGCAAACAGGATTGAAGAAAATCCCAAAGCCTTTGTTTTCATATGTAAGGAGCAAAAGGGTAACGAGAGAAATGTTTGGCCAATACAAGGACAAAGGAAGGAAAGTTATGCGTTGTGTCAGAGGAAATGGGTGAGATTCTTAACGAGTACTTTGCATCTGTATTCACCAAGGAGAGGGACATGACGGATGTTGAGGGATAGATCTTTGTGTATTCTGGGTCAAGCCGACAAAAAGAGGGAGAAGGTTTTGGGTATTCTAAAAGGTAGTAATGTAGACAAGCCCCCAGGTCTGGATGGGATTTACCACACGTTACTAAGGGAATTGAGAGAAGAAATAAGTGGGAATTTAACTTATAGCTTTGCAGGATCCTTGAACATTGGTGAGGTCCTGGAGGACTGGAGAATTGCTAATGACGCCCCCCCTTTTTTAGAAGGGTAGCGGGGAGAATCCAGGTAATTATAGACCGGCGAGCCTGACATCAGTGGTAGGGAAGCTGCTGGAGAAGCTACTGAGGAAGTTGAGTAAGGCGTTTTATTCGGTTCCGCATAGTAGGCTGATGGAGTAGGTGAAGTCCCATGGGCCGCAGTTTGTTCTATCTAGATGGAAAAAGAACTGGCTGGGCAGCATGAGACAGAGAGTAGTAATAGAAGGGGATTTCTCAAAAGGGCATAAGCGTCGATTCTCCTGCTCCTTTGATGCTGCCTGACCTGCTGCGCTTTTCCAGCAACACATTTTTAAGCTCTTATCCCCAGCATCTGCAGTCCTCACTTTCTCCTAGTTTGCAGATACCAAGATTGTTGGAGTAGCAGATAATTAAGAGGACTGCCAGAGAATGCAGCAGAATATAGATAGATTGGAGAAATGAGCACAGATATGGCAGATGGAGTTCAATCTGTGCAAATGCGAGGTGATGCATTTTGGTGGATCCAATTCTAGAGCGAACTGTGCATTAAATGGAAATGTCCTGGGGAAAATTGACGTACAGAGAGATCTGGGTGTTCTATTCTTTGTTTCCTGAATCTGGCAATGCAGGTCAGTAAAGTGGTCAATAAGGCATTTAGCATGCTTTCCTTGATTGGATCAGTTCTTGAGTACAAGCGCTGGCAGGTCACCCTACGGTTGCTTAGGACTTTGGTTTGGCCACATTTGGAATACTGCATATAGTTCTGGTTACTTCATTACCAAAAGGATGTGGATGATTTAATAGAGTGCAGAATAGGTTCATCAGGGTGTTGCCTGGGATGGAGGGTGCTGGTTATGGAAAGAGGTTGGGTAGATTAGGATTATTTTAATTATAAGGACAAAGGTTGAGGGGGTACTTGATTGAGGTCTACTAAATCAAGAGAGGGATAGACAGGGTAGATACCAGGAAGCTTTACCACAAATTGTGAACTCATGACCCCTAGTAATTGAGTTCCAAAGTGAGACAGAAAGGTTTAGGGCCTGAGGGATATATGTGGGAAGCTCGGAGGTGGTAGGGGCAGGAACGATAGTGTCATCTAAGATGTATCTGCCAGACACATGAATGGGCGGGGAGCAGAGGGATACAGGCCCTTAGAAAATAGTTGGCAGGTTTAGAAAATAGGAGGATCTGGATCAGCGCAGGCTTGGAGGGCCGAAGGGTCTGTTTCTGTGTTGGAATGCTCTTTGTTCTTTATCATTCATTCTAAAAATTGCAAGTTTTCAACTTATTGTTTGCTACAATTTAATAATATAAACCATTTATTTATTTGGCAGTGCATGTCAAATTATTGTCATTGCTAAATTTCAGACACAGAGTCATACAGATGTACAGCATGGAAACAGACCCTTCCGTCCAACCCGTCCATGCTGACCATATATCCCAACTCAATCTCGTCCCACCTACCAGCACTCAGCCCATATCCCTCAAAACACTTTCTATTCATATACCCATCCAGACGCCATCTAAATGTTGCAATTATACCAGCCTTCAGCACTTCCTCTGGCAGTTAATTCCATACACGTACAACCCTGTGTGTGAAAATGTTGCCCCTTACGTCACTTTTACATTTTTCCATCCCAACCTAAACCTATGCCCTCTAGTTCTGGACTCCCCCACACCAGGGAAAATAGCTTGCCTATATCCCCATTCATGCCCCTCATAGTTTTACAGACCTCTATAAGATCACCCCTCAGCCTCCAACGTTCCAGGGAAAATATCCCTAGCCTATTCAACCTCCACCTATAGTTCAAACCTCCAACCTTGGCAACATTCTTGTTAGTCTTTTCAGAACCCTTTCAATTTTCACAACATCCTGCCGATAGGATGGAGACCAGAATTGCACATAATATTCCAAAAGTGGCCTAACTAACCTCCTGTACAGCTGCAACACGACCTTCCAACCACTTTACTCAATGCTCTGGCCAATTAAGAAAAGCATACCAAATGTCTTCTTCACTGTCTTATCTATCTGTGACTCTACTTTCAAGGAACAATGAACCTGCACTCCAAGGTCTCTTTGTTCAGCAACACTCCCTTGGACCTCACCATTAAGAGTATAACTCCTGCTAAGATTTGCTTTCCCAAAATGCAGTGTCTCGCATTTACCTAAATTAAACTCCATCTACCACTCCTCAGCCCATTGGCCCATCTGATCAAAATCCCATCTTAATGTGAGTTAACCGTCTTCGCTGTCCACTACACCTCCAATTTGTGTGTCATCAGCAAATTTACTAAATATACCTCTTATACGCACAATCAAATAATTTATATGAATGACTAAAAGTAGTGGACCCAGCACCGATCCTTGTGACACTCCACTGGTCACATGCCAACAATGTGAAAATCAACTCTGAACCACCACCGTCTGCGTTCTGCCTTAAGTCAGTTCTGTTTCAAAATGGTTAGTTCTCCCTGTATCCCACGAGATCAATACTTGCAAACCTCAAATGCCTTACTGAAGTCCTTTTTGATCACGGCCACTGCTCTGCCCTCATCAATCCTTTTTTGCTACTTCTGTAAAAAAACTCAATCAGGTTTGTGAGACATGATTTCCCACGCACAAAGCCATATTTACTCTCCCTGATCAGTCCTTGCTTTCCCAAGTAATTGTACAACCTGTCCCTCAGGATTCCCTCCAAAAACTTGCCCTCCACTGACGTCAGGTTCAATGGTCTATAGTTCCCTGGCTTGTCCTTACCACCTTTCTTAAACAGTGACACCACGTTCGCCAACCTCCAGTCTTCTGACACCACACCTGCGACTATCAATAGTACAAGTATCTCAGTAAGAGGCACAGCAATCACTTCCCTAGCTTCGCACAGAGTTGTAGGGTAAACCTGATCGATCAGATCCTGGGGATCTATCCACTTTTATGCGTTTCAAGACGTCATCACTTCCTCCTCTGTAATAAGGACATTTTTCAAGATGTTACCATCTATTTCTCTGTATATCTACATCTCCCATGTCTTCTCCTGAGTAAATACTGATACAAAATACTCGTTTAGTATCCGCCCCATCTCCTGCGGCTCCACACAAAGGCACCTTGCTGATCTTTGAGGGCTCTATTCTCTCCCTATTTACCCTTTTGTCCTCAATGTATTTGTAAAATCCTTTTGGATTCTTCTTAACTCAATTGGCCAAAGATATCTCATGTTGCCTTTTTGCCTTCCTGAATTCCCTCTTTAGTATGCTCCTATTGCCTTTATACTCTAAGGATTCACTCGATCTATCCTGCCTGTACCTGACATATGCTTCCTTCTTTTTCTTAACTAGACCCTAAATTTCTTTAGTCATTCAGCACTCTCAATACCTACCAGCCTTTCCTTTCACCCTAACAAGAATATACTGTCTCTGGACTCTCGTTATTTCATTTCTGTACGCTTTCCATTTTCCAGCCTTCCCTTTCCCCGTGAACATCTGCCGCCATCAGCTTTTAAAAGTTCTTGCCTGATAATGTCGAAATTGTTCTTTCTCCAAGTTAGAACTTCAACTTTAAGTTCTTGTCTGTCCTTTTCCATTGTTATGTTCAAACTAATAGAACTGTTGGCAAATAGCTGGTGGTCACACATTTCAGTGAGAAATTAAATCGATTGATTACATTTAAATGCGTAAGAATGATAAGTCGATTTGATTGTTCAATCATTTGCTCACTTTGAACATGCAAATCAGTCAGAAGTCAACCACTTTGCAAATGATAGAGCAACAATGTACGCATTTGAATACTGAGATTCAATGTGTAATTGTGATCACCAAAATAGTCAGACAACATGTTCTTTTTCGATACAAAACAAAATGTGCATTCTTTACTTTTGTATCATAAAAGTTTGGTGTTTATAATTTAATTCCGTCAATGTAGAATCAACGTAATTGTTTTCAGAGATAGTGCAGTTCTTGTGCAGTTGAATAATTGTAGCTCATACCTTATTGTTTCCCAATTCACAAACATGGCAAAATCCTGATCATTGTTCAGATCAGTAAACCCATCACTTTACATCATGACCGACTTTAAAAGTGGATTCCAAAAGGCCTGATTTCGGTTACAGTGCTCCTGGACATCACAGCTGCCTGTGGCACTGAGTGAGACACTTGCCTGCTCCTGAATCTGTCCAGAGAGTTTCCAACCTGGGTCAGGGCAGAAATTCAAATATTTCCTCACAGAGAATCATTTGGAATCCACCTTCAGCAGCAGGAAACTAGCCAACAGGCTATCACTGCTCTCAGTGTAGGTACAAATGCTGTCTAAATTAGATACCAGCGACTGAACAGGAACCAGGTCTTACAAATTTATCTGCAGTCAGAGCCTGGCCCATGGAGCAGATGTATGGCCATTGAGTCTCACAATCACATCGCACAAGTTACATATGGTGATGATATCTGGCATGTCCCCCAGACTCCATAAATTTGTCCCGTGGACCAGACACTGGGTGAAAATGTTCACAACTGGCAGTCTATTGCAGAATTTTGTGTCACACAGTGAACCCTCTGAAACTCTATACAATAAATGCGCCTTCATATTCAACAGTATCAAAATAAAATTGTACATGTCTGTGGATGGTCAGATACTAATTCATAGGTCATTCAACAGAATGTATCTGAAGAAACCAGGAGAAAACAGCAATCCAAGCATCGTTTTAACAACTGAATCTGGTGGATTTTGTCTGGTCTAGGTAACCACGCATATTGTGCTGGCAATTAGGTGAATGTAACAATGCACTTCAAAACTGGAAGTCTTGGTCTAACGGCCCACCCCGGCTTCCTGACCTCACGCACCGCACTCCCTTGTACACCTCTCTCCCTCGCACACCTCTTTCCCTCGCACCCCTCATTCCCTCAACTAATTACAATTAATGATAAGCCACAAACTGAGTGAAGCTTAGAACTTAGAACAGTACAGCACAGTAAGAGCCTTTCAGTCCTCAATGTTTTGCTGGCCTTTTATCCTACTCTTAGATCAGACTAACCTACATTACCTTCAACATACTAACTGCCATGTTCCTATCCAAGAGTCTTCTTAACTATCCCTAATGTATCTGATTCTACTACCACCGCTGGCGGTGCATTCCGCCCACCCACCACTCTCTGAATAAAGAACCTACCTCTGACATCTCCTCTAAACCTTCCTCCTATCACCTTAAAGTTATGCCCTTTGTTGATATTCTGCCCTGGGAAAAGGCTCTGGCTATCCACTCTGTCTATTCTCTCAACATCTTGTACACCTCTATAATGTCATTTGTCATCCTTCTTCGCTCCAGTGAGAAAAGCCCTAGCTCTCTCAACGTTCTTTCCTAAGACATGTCCTCCATCCAGGCAGCATACTGGTAGATCTGGTCTGTTCACTCTCTGAGGCTTCCACATGTTTCCTATTATGAGGCAACCAGAACTGAACCCAATATTCCAAGTGTGGGTTGAACCACAGCTTTATAGAGCTAAGCATTAACCTCACCGCTCTTAATCTCAATCCCCCTGTTAATGAAAGCCAACACATCATACACATTCTGAACAACCCTGCCAACCTGGGTGGCAACTTTGTGGGATCCATGGACATGGAGCCAAAGATCCCTCTGTCACTCCACGCTGCCAAGAATTTTGCCTTTAACTCTCTGTGGTGTATGCAAATACAACCTTCCAAAATAAATCGCTTCACAATTTTTATGGTTCAACTATATCTGCCACTTATCAGCCCAGCTCTGCATGCTGTCAATGTCCTCTTGTAACATATGCAAACCCTCCACACGATCCATAATTCCACCAACCTTCATGTCATTGGCAAACTTATTAACCCAGCATTCCACTTACTCATCAGTCATCTATAAAAATCACGAAGAGCACAGGTCCCAGAGCGGATCCCTGTGCTACACCATTGGTCACTGATGTCCGGGCTGATTACTTTCCATCTGCTACTACCCTCTGTCGTCTATGGACCAGCCAAATCCATATCCAGACATCCAAACTTCCCTGTGCCCCATGCCTCCTTACCTTCTGAATGCGCCTACAACGGGGAACCTTATCAAACTCCTTGCTAACATTGTTGTTCACCACATCTACTGGTCTACCTTCATCAGTGTGTTTTTTCACATCTTCAAAGAATTCAATAAGATTTCTGAGGGATGACCTGCTCCTCACAAAGCCATGCTGACTATCTCTGATCAAACTATGGTTTTCTAAGTAATTGTAAATCCTGCCTCTCAGAAGCGTCTCGAATACTTTGCCCAACACTGATGTAAGACTGACAGTTCTGTCATTCCCAGGGTTATCCCTATTCCCTTTCCTGAAGAAGGGAATAACATTTGCATTCCTTCAATCATCTGGCACTACTCCAGTGGACAATTACAATGTAAAGTTTATCGCCAAAGGCAAACAAACCTCTCCCATCTCTTCCTGGAGTAACCTCGGGCATACCCCATCTGATCCAGGTCATTTTTCTATCCTTATATTTGTACTTCAATCAGTCTGTATTTCTTAACAACTTTTCTACACCCTGTCCAACCAACTGATTCACTGTTTCCATTTCAATGCTATATAGAGTGCTGCCTGCCTGATTAAGTACGGTTCCCAATGTCCTCTGAATCACAGAATGAAAAATGGAATACACCAATGCCTTCCTGATGAAGGGCTTATGACCGAATCATGAACTCTCCTACTCCTCGGATGCTGCCTGACCTGCTGTGCTTTTCCGGCACCACACTTTTCGACTTTGACCTCTATCAACTGCAGTCCTCACTTTCTCCATTACTGAGGGCTGTCCCCTCTGCACTCGGAGCAGAGAATAAACCATCAGAACTTTATTGTATGTGGAGCTGACTGGTCAGTTCTGGAAAGTTGCACTTGATGAATATATATATATTTTAAATTATAGTTCAACAAATGTTTATTCAGTGCCAGAGTTTTGCTTCATGGTTGAGCAGCCTGATAAGAAATAGTGAATGACTGAAGAACTCCGAGGTACAGAGTATTACTGGTGTTATATTCCAGCTTATGTTAATGCTGGGAATATTATCAGACAGACTGATTTTGTAAGAGAATGAATTGACATGTGTAGGTGTGACATTTTTGACATCACAGAGACGTGTTTGGGGGAGGTCAGGGCAAACAACTCAATATTCTGTTATACTGTAAAATATGGGCTGGACAGGAGAGGGTGTTGAATACAAGGTGGTGTTGTATCATTAATAAAGGAGTCAGTTACTACATTAAGGAGGGACGATATCTTGGAAGTTTCTTCAAATGAGGGTTTATGGGCCGAGGTTAGGATCAGAACGATGACAGAACACACTGCTGAGGATTTTTTATAGAGCCCCAGAAAGATGAAAATACAGCAGAAGATATATAAGCAATTCACTGAGGAGTGTAGGAAAGCAAGGTGAAGATGTTACGGAGATAGGGAAGCAAGGCTGGTGATCTTACAGAGATAGGAAAGCACGGCTGGTGATGTAACAGAGATAGGAATGCAAGTTTGCAGATGTTACAGAGAGAGGAAAGCAAGGCTAGAGATGTTACAGAGATAAGAAAGCAAGGCTGGTGATGTTACAGAGATAGGAAAGCCAGGCTGGAGATGTTGGAGAGATAGGAAGGCAAGGCAAGAGATGCTACAGAGAGAGGAAGGCAAGGCCGGAGATGTTACAGAAATAGGAAAGCAAGTTTGCAAATGTCGCAGAGAGAGGAAAGCAAGGCTAGAGATGTTACAGCGATAGGAAAGCAAGGCCAGAGATTTAACAGAGGTCGGAAAGCAAGGTTGGAGATGTTATAGATAAAGGAAAGGAAGGCTGGAGATGTTGCAGAGATAGGAAAGCAAGCCCGGAGATGTTAAAGATATAGGAAAGCAAGGCTAGAGATGTTACAGTGATAGGAAAGCAAGCTGCAGATTTTTCAGAGATAGGCAAACATGGCTGGAGATGGCCGAGAGATAGCGTGGACTGCGCATGCTTGAACATGATATAGGGAGAGGTGTAGCAGCTGGAAGTTATAGAGATAGGGAGACATGTAGCGGCTGGCAGAATTTATAGCGATAGATCGGTCTGGAGTTTGAGATAAAAATTGTGGAGATATGGAGGGTTACTGAGATACAGATGGATGCAGCGGCTCGAGGAGATTACAGGGAAACATACAGACATACACGTAGATAGTCAAAAAAATGGAATTGTGCAATGTCTTAATAGAGAAAATATTATAGAAATCTTTGGAATAGACAAGGCACTGGGAGGAACTGAAGGAATGAGACCTTGGATTGTCCAATCACGCGAGAAACAGAGTCAGTGTCATACAGCACAGGACAGGCCCTTCGGTTGACAGTGGCAAAAATAAAAAGCCCTGCAGACCCTGAATACCCCTCCTTCCAAACGTCTGGGGGCAAGGGTTAGATTTGGGAGAGGTGTCCTATATACTGCTCAAACAACAATGTGACATAACAACACCTCATTGTGTCAGATCAAACACTGACACAGAAACCTCCTGCTGAGTCCCTTCCCTCAGCCTCACGGTGGCAGATCAAACACTGACACAGAAACCTCCTGCTGACTCCCCTCTCTCAGCCTCACGGTGTCAGATCAAACACTGACACAGAAACCTCCTGCTGACTCCCCTCCATCAGCCTCACGGTGTCAGATCAAACACTGACATGGAAACCTCCTGTTGACTCCCTTCCTCTGCCTCGTGGTGTCAGATCAAACACTGACATGGAAACCTCCTTCTGACTCCCCTCCCTCAGCTGATGGATCAGTGTCCCTCCACATTGAACAAACACAGAGAACGCACTGAGAGGCTGACAGAGCTGGAGAATGTATACTGGGTGGGTCATTTCAAACCCCACCAAGAGGGGATCAGCAGCAGCACTGCTGATCGAGATGGTCGGGTCCAAATGGACATAGCTTCGAGACTGAGTCTGCGCCGGGAAAGGGGGGAATGACTGAGAGGAAGAAACACACGACCTCATCTTCACCAACCTACTGCTGCAGACACATTGATGATGACCATATTGGGAATGGTGACGACCACATATAGTATTCCGGGAGACAAAGTCACACATACATGCACGCACATGTGATAGATACTATCACCATGCTAAACTGGACAGGTTTCGAATAGGTCTAGAACGCAGCACTAGCCTTTGTGAGTTGTTTCGAAACATTACCAAAAGCAGCAGAATTGTATTATAGAACAATTTCCACTGTCACTACCTGGCATATGCTCCACATTACCTTGACCATCCGTCCAGGTGATAAACCCTTGTTCAATGGAGAATACAGGAGGGCCTGCCAAGAGCAGCACCAGCTTCACCTCACAATGAGGTGACGTTACCAATCAAGACCACTTACTGACCAAATAGCATAAACAGCCAGTGACAGACAGATCTAACCAACAAATCAGATCTAATCTCTGCAATCCTGTCACATGAAATCAGGGGGAATTGTGTGGTCAATCAAACAACTCACTGGAAGAGTACGATCTTTAAATATCACCTTCCTCAGTGATGGAAGAGGCCAGCACAACAATAGAAAAGATAAGGCTGAAACATTCACAACAATGTTCCGACAGATTTATCGATGGGATGGTCTATTTTAGTCTCCTCCAGATGGCAGTCGTCAGCTAATTCAATTCATTTTTGTTTGGTATCTCCAAGTGGCTGGAGGCGTGGGATAACGCAAAAGCTGTGGCCCCTGAGAACATTCCATTCAAGCTGTTCCTGCAGGGATATCGCACTGGAACCTACCTGACATTGTGGGAAATTATCCGTGCGGGTCCTGTACACACACAGACAAAACATCAGACAATCAATGACTGCCCCATTGCTCTAATCCATATCACTAATAAAGTGTTGGAATGATATTGGAATCTACAGTGGGATCAAGTAGCACTTCCTCAGCACCAACCTGCTCACTGAAACTCAGTTTAGGCTCTGCCAGGGCCAATCATCTCTTGGGCACATTGAAGCCTTGGTTTAATGGTGTACAACAAGAAAACACATAGCAGAATTCTACAGGTGATGCGACAGTGACTGCATTTTAAACATTATCTTAACTGCATTTGACCAAGTGTCCAGGATTAACGGCAAAACTAGAGCAAATAAGGCTCGTCTGCACTTGCTGAAGTTATATCTGGCACAAATGACGGTGGTTGGGGTTGGTGGAGATCAGCCTCTCAACTCGAGGACAGCTCTGCAGCAGTTCCCTAAGGGCGGTGTTTGTGGGTCAGCCTGTAAATCAGAAATGGAAAGGTAAGGCACCATTCTCCTACAGTATGATAGGGCTGCTCTCTCGTTAGACAGAGATGACTGGTGGTAGTTTAACTGGACAGTCATCATGCCTCAAGTGAGGGAGAGGTTGAGTAGGACAGTCCTTTAGTCACCCCTGTCAGTGCAGGACTTGAACCCACACTGCTGGCATTAATATCTAGCCGTCCAACTGATTGAGCTAACCAAGTCCTCACTCAGCTCCTTGGGGAAGATACTGTAATATTATCCCATTCAGATATGTTGTTAAACATCTCTGGAGCAGGTGGAACGAGATCAAACTTCCTACATCAGAGAGAGGGACAGTATCAGTGAGCTATAAGAGTGATCTCTGCCCTCGACCCAATCATAAATGACCATACCAACAGTGTGAATGCACAAGTGGGGATGTTTGCCATTGATGTTTGACAATGTTTAATGCCATTCGCCATTTACTCAGATATTGAAGCAGTCCTTGTCTAAATGCAACAAGGACCTGGAAATATACAGGTGTGTGCTTAAAAGTGACAAGTACCATTTCCATTACAAATATGCCAGACAATGATTTCCTCTAACAATTGAAAATTGAACCGTATGCTCGAACGTTCAATTCCACCACCATCACTGAACACACAACTAGCAATATCCTGGGGAGTACCGTTAACCAGAACTGGACTGACCATATGATTTCATTACCCATTCCTGTAAAGGGCTTATGCTAAAACATCGACACTCCTGTATCTCAGATGTGGCCTGACCTGTTATGCTTTACCAGTGCCACACTTTGACGTATGAAAATTAATTGGCCACAAGAATATGACAGGGGCTAGGAATCCTGCAGAAATAACTCACTTCATGATCTCCGAAAGCCTGTACCCCATCGATAAGACACATGTTGAATATGGGTGTGATGAAATACCTCCCCCCCCCCCCCCCCCCCCGCCATTTCCTTGGGTGAATGCAGCTTCACCCTTAATTCACTGATACTCAGTAGTAGCAACACCTGCCATCTACACTTGCTCTGCAGAAATTTACCAAGTCTCCTTACAACGTATTTCTGAAGCCCGACCATCAAGAAGGACAAGGGTAGCCGATACATGGGACCCCCACCATGTTCGCGTTCTGTTCCAAGCCATCCACCATTATGATTGGGAAGTATACTGCTGTTCCTTCAGTGTTACAGTTTCAATGTCCCTCCCGAATGGTAATGGAAGTCTAACTACAACACCTGGACTCCAGTGGTTCAGTGCGGCAGCTCACCACCACCTTCTCAAGGGCAACAAGAGACGGACAATAAATACTGGCCCAATCATATTCTATGAATAAATTAAAATGAAAAATATTGTCCAAACATGCCCAATGCTGGACACTATGCTTTGGGTTTTGTGAGCTAAGGCTGGTTGGGTTCAGTTCGTAACTTGCTTGTTGTGAACAGCTGAAGGGATAACCCGTCAGTCTCTAAGAGGCATGGTCTACATACCGAGCATCACACATACATTGACATTCACACCCAATATCACTGAGCTCTGAGCCAGACATAGGCAATGCAAAATGTATTCATGTCTGACTAACATGCTTAAACACACAGTGAAATTGTTATCACAAAAATGATTATGATTGAATATTACCAGGGAGAAAGTGAGGACTGCAGATACTGAAGATCAGAGTAAAAAACTGTGCTTCTGAAAAAGCACAGCCGTTCAGGCAGCATCTGAGGAGCAGGAGAGTCGACTATTAGTTCACAACATTGATACAAAGGAAAATAATTGCATATTTTCAAAATTCTTGCACTTAATAATAACATGGTCTTGGGTGTGGGAATGAAATTCATCATTTCAATGTTCCTTACGGTGAGTTGGGCACTGTTTTCATCATATTGTTGTTATAAAAGTGTACAAAATAGATGGGTGGATGTTGTGCTTATTGGACAATCTAAAAGCTGGTATTATGACAGGATGTCGGAACTTCATTGAAGAGACTTTGCTGTTAATGATCAGAACAATGCTGTAAACATTTACACAGAGATTTCCAGCTCAAGTCACACGCAAGGACGTTTGGGCTGGGATGATGCTGGCCATCAATGGAGCTGCACAATTCTGTTTGGATATTAACATTGTGGGGCTAACATGCATTGAATCAATCATAAACCAAATCCAATGTAAGATGCCATGTGCTGCGGGAGACCATCACCTTTACAAGACCGTCATTCAGGATCGGATACAAGGTTCAGAATTACATAGTTTAGGGACACACCAGAGGAAATATACTTGCAAGACATGGCTGTTTACAGGTCATTGTTATAAATATTGAACTGCGTCTGGACCAGGGACATGTGATAGTCCATTGAACAGACTGGCCCACACACATCTCCCTGTTGTTCAGGTATGTCTCTAACCTGTTTATTGTGAGGGATTGTGTGAGTAACTGCCCAGCTCCAGCTTGGAAGCTCTCTGGACAGATTTTGGAGATGGTCAGTGTTTTGGAGGTCATGGTGAGAGCCAGTAACACTGCTTCTGAATTCAGGCTTTTCCTCAAAATCATTTCCAACAGCTTTGCTGCCTGCAAGATGGTGTGTTCACTGATCTGAACATGAATCGGCTGTTTACTACAGTCACTGAATTGTGTCATATTTAGGTGTGCGCTCTGGTATTTCAATTATTGTTCACTTCAATTGTTTTCAAATGAAAAATATTGATGTTTGGTTTATTTTAAAATATGTAAGAAATAAAGTGATATTAACTCTTAACTATACAAAATGTAAAATTGGCCTGTTGCAAATTTCCCAGAGACTAGTCAAGCAAAAATCAATATTGTCTGTAAAGCAGGATTCTGTGAACAGAACTATGTCCCATGCACCATCACCATCCTCTCTGGTAGGTTCTGTCCCACTGAAAGGACACAGCCAGGCAGAAGAGGGCAGGTCCTGGGCATATAGGGCAGCATGGCGGCTCAGTGGTTAGCACTGCTGCCTTACAGCACCAGGGATCCGGGTTCGATTCCAGCCTTGAGCAACTACCTGTGTGGAGTTTACACATTCTCCCCGTGTCTGTGTGGGTTACCTCCCACAGTCCAGATATGTGCAGCTCAGGTGAATTGGCCATGGTGGTGGGTTGCTCTTTGGAGGGTTTGTGTGGACTGATTGGGCCGAAGGGTCTGTTCCCACACTGCACGGAATCTATTATAATCATAGTGCTCAGCATTAATGCTGGATTCTGTGGCTGCAAGACTGCTCTGCAGCAGGTTTTGTGGGAAACTATAAAAGGGAAACCTATAATTAATCACATTGTCACCTTTCTGCCGGCTGCAGATACACCTCTTCATTTCATATCTGTAAGAATTGTCACTACACAGTCCTTACAGGGAGCTGTACACCAAGATCCCTTCGGATGTTGATGCGGCCAGTAATTTTTCCATCCACTGAATGCTGCTCTCCTGCATTAGAACTTCCAAAATGAATCACGTCACAATTGTCCAAATAAAGTTACATCTGTGTTTTCTCTGTCCAAGTCTGCAGCTGACCTATATCCTGCTGTATTCTCTGGCAATCATCCTCACAATCTGCAACTCCGCCAATCAATTTACAGATCTCCAGTCACAAAAAAAACTGTTCCACCACTCCTGTCTTCTATGGCCAAACAGTTCTCTATCCATCTTACGAACTGACCGCTGATCCCACTTCACTTCGCCTCACCTTCTGTATGAGCATGCCACAAGAAAACTTATCAAAGTCCTTGCCAAGGTCCAGCCCCGCGCCCTCATCAATCAATTTTGTCACTTCCTCAAAACATTTAATCAAGTTTGTGAGACATGATCCTCCCCACGCAACTGTGTTGCCTGTTGCTAGTAAATCCATACTAGAGTACTGTTGGAGCTGCGCTCATTTAGACAAGTTATTATTCCATCATATTCCTGACATGAACCATTGAGAATAGATTAGATTCCTTACAGTGTGGAAACAGGCCCTTCGGGCTAACCTGTACACATCACCCCTCCGAAGAGTAACCCACGCACACCCGTTTCCTTCTGCATAAGATACTTAACAATTTAGTATGGCCAATTCACTTGGATCCTGCACATCTTTGGATTGTGGGAGGAATGTCGAGTGGGCAGCATAGACACCAGGCAGAGTTGGGCAGTGGGGCAGAGAAGAGTTTACAGAGAGACTGAGAGAAGGTGCTGCATTCACTGAGGGTGGGAGAACATGAGCCTTGTTGCGAGGTGGGTGCTGTAACAGAGATAGAGTGAGGGAGAAGTCACAAAGTGCAGATGGTGCCACTTACTTGGTGGAGTGGAGAAGGTCACTGATCTCCTTCCTACACTGCTGGGCATTCACCCAGACGGCTGGCACCGCACTGACCCAGGGGTCAGCGTCGGACCAAGCTGGAAGGGTCTGGTGTCATAGCTTCCCCTGCCAGCCCTGGAGGAAGATAATGACCCTCTCATGCACCATGTCATACACCAGGACCAGGGGCTTGGGCACAAAGTGGGGCCTTCTGCCATGTCCAGGCCAAATTTAGATTCACAATCCAAGAGTAAAATGACTTTTTAAAGATGGCTCCTGGAAACAGGGAGGCCGGTGCATTCTGGGATATCCAGGCAGAGGGCAGTTGTTATGACAAATGGGAAAATCATCACGTTAATGTCAGATGAGAGGAAGACCACGCGGGTAGGGAGAGTAGTTAATGAGACAGATTGAGGATGGTATGATGAGAAAATGCAATTCACCTTGTGGAGAGTAACCCTCCATGAAACCCGAATAAAATGAGATTTGACCAAATCATAAGATGGGTTGAGCCTCTGTCTGTCTGAATCAAAATAGGGATGAACTATTGGGAGCAACAAACTTGGAGCGGAGAATTATACAGGAGATTCAAATCCTTACAACAGGGTAATACAATGTTCCAGACTGTTCAAAGGAGCCGGGGAAAAATCTCCAATCCTCACTGGATGTAGAGATGGTGCCGGAGGCCTGGAGAACAGCTAATACCGCAACATTGTTTAATGTGAAGCAAGGGACTGACTGAATAGGTCGAGGCTGGAATTCTGAGACAGTGGATAAACGGTCACTGAGGAAGTCCCAGGGACTCCAGGACAGTCAGTCAGGATTTGTTCAAGGAAGATCGCGTGTAAATAATCTGACTGTCGGTTTGAGGCAGTAACTTGTAACATCATGTGAATTACTCGGATTTGACAAGAGATCCCATGGCATACTGTTTAAAAACAGAAACTATGGGGTCCAGGTGAATGGAGCAAACAACCCAGAGAAGTGCAAGGCAAGTCATTTGGGGACATCAACAACAGAGAGGAATGGACAATAAATGAGAATATGGTCAGTGTGGGCAGGTAAATGAAGGTAGCTGGAAACATCAATAATCTCGTTAATGTCGCAAATGGCATGATTTCCTCTGTCAGCCAAAGGGCAGAATTTCACAGCAGGAAGCTTATGCTGGAACTGTATAAAGAATGAGTTCAGTCGCGGCTTGGGGACTGGGTGCAGTTCTGGTCACCCCATCACATGGAAGGATGGAATTAGCCTGGAGAGTGTACAGAGGAGATTCTTCACCCTGTGACAGTGGAAGTGTAGTTATGGGGAAAGATTGGAACGGAGGATACTGAGAGGAGGTTTCATTGGGGTGCACATATTGTCAGGAGCCGGGGTAGAAAGGGAGAGAATACCTTGTTCCTATTGGAGACCTCAGTTACCATTGGCAAATATTTAATGTAATTGGTTGAAATATTAGAGAAGTGATGAGGAAAGTTATTTCATGCAGTTTATGGTTGGGATCTGGGAGTCACGCTTGGAAGTGGAGTAGAGGCAGAAACTCTCAAACCATTTTAAAAAGGTGCCGGGACCTGCACCTGCAGGCATACACTGTCGGGGAGAGAGAACTAGGGCTTTAAAAAACAACGTTACATCTTGTCCAATTTAGACAGCAGACAGTCATCTCCTCTATACTGTGTTATTTTCTGAAGTTTTCAAATGTTACCAATATCTGATAGGATCAATAAACAGGGATGAGGGGTGAGGACAGGGAGGAGCAGTGTGTATCACAATAATACTGATCCCATCCTTTATACACAATGCTACTTCACTGTGTTGGCCTATTTATCCTTCCTGTAGAACTGGGGAAAATCTTTGATTATCCAGGTCTGCCGTGGTCACACTGCAGCCCCATCTTCATAATCCCAGCTCAATCTGATCTGGTTCACACTATTTAACGCTACCATTTCACTGGCCTTGTTGAAAATTTCCCAGCTTCATTTTTGCCCCATTGAAGGCTGTTGTCTGTCAACTAATTGTTTCTCACTCTCAATTAATGCATATCATTCTCTACCATCATCCGAACTTTACAATAAAATGATCGCTGCGCCGCAAAACCATCCCCGACAGACACTGGATCCACTTGCCCCCACCTCTTTCCCAAGGACCAGATCCAATAGTACATGCTCTCTTGGGTTGGATACATACTCCTGCAGTGAGCTCTCCTCCATGTAATCCAGGAACACTTGACCCTCGTGATCCTTCACCACCAGTATCTCTGTCTGTATCTGGAAACATTAGGTTTCTCAGCATAACTAATCTGTAGTATTGCCATTGCTCTCAAATGATCCTGCATATTTAATCTCCATCATTTCTTTGGTTGCTGGCCGACAGATTGCACCTGAAAGTGTAACTGTATACTTGTTGTGTAGCTCCGGCCAAATTCATTCTGTCCTTGGACGGATCCTCTTTCTTTTGGACTCCTTAACTAACGCTCATCTCAACCAAAACTTCTTCCTTCATCCTTTCCCTTCCCTTCTACCATTTCAGAATCCCTTATACCTAGCAATATTTAACACCCGTCCTGCCATTCCTTGAGCCAGCTGTTGGGGATTCGTCCATCAGATTTCCACACACCAATCGGCATCTGGAACGCCCCATACCCCGATTATTCATGTCTATGCAGAGTACCTCAGATTAAGCCTTTCTTTCTTACTCCATCTTCCACTGATTGGCTTGTTATTATAAATTAGTACCAACTATATCTCCCATTATTTTGAGAATCCTGGTAGTATCCTCTACTATTCCTTTTTGGATCCTAAGCACAACGAAATTATTTTCAATCCCTTCCAAACACCCCGTAAGAAATTCAGTCCCAGCTCTGTCACGTTAGCCCATCCAGCTCGTACAGTTGTTGCCTTCCCCTGAACCAGTCCCAATGCCCGAGGAATCTGAAGCCCTTCTTGCAGCATCATCGTTCCAGTCACACTCTCATCTATCTAAAACTCAGAGTCCTGTTCTCAGTTCGACATGGCACTGGGAGTATTCCAGGGATTGTTACATTTGAGGTACCGCTTGCTAACCATCCACCAAGCTCCCTAAATTCTGATCCACAGATCACTTCAGCCTTCCTACCCAGGTCATTCCTACCAACATGGACATGATTTTTGACTGCTCACTGGCCCCCAGACGAATGTCCTGCAGCCACCGTAACATTCTTAGCCTCACTATCCTGGAATTATAGATATGCTGACATCTTCTTCAATTTCCTGTCTCCCTTGTGAATATTGCTCCTCCTTCCTTCTCCCTCCCCTCCTGTACAGTCAGGTTGCATGTCGTGCCACAAATTTGGCTCTGACTGCACTCCCCTGAGCAGCCAGCATCTTCATCAGCTTCCAAACTGGGAAACTGAATTGGGAGGGACACACCAGGATACTCTTGTATTCCCTGACTGTTTCTCTTCAATTGCCTAATCCCCCATGACCTTACTTCTTCCAGGCCGTCATGTCTGCAGGGTGATCTGCTGTGTGTGAGTGCTATCCCCCTAACTCTCAGCATCACAGATGCCCAATAGAGTCTATAGTCACTGTCTGAGCTCCAAGACCCAGTGTTCATCTGGGACACGAGCAGGGGCTATGACTTCCCAACGGAACAGAACATATTTTCCATCTACAAACATGTGTTGCCATGTCTTAAAATGCAATATGTTTAGAGTAACTTAATTAATTACTTAGAATGACGTTAACATCCGGGAAATAACAATATGGTTAAGTCCCTTTTTCAACTGTGACTTACTGAGGATAATTTATTATATTGGCTCACAATTTCACTTCTCCCTCTCATTTCTGTGTTCAAGCCTTATTTCAGAAGTTGAAATAATAAATTTGCTGACTTACACCAATTAACTGACAGTCGCTAATAACAGTCTATTTATCAGCCATTGAACTTACAGCCTTTACTGTGATGTCTCTGCCACTTCTATCAAACTCAGTGCAGGCAGGTCCCAGCAGCAGAAAGTTATCTCTGTGACTTCCAGGTACATGTAATCCTCCAGCTCCCACTCCACTCTGTCCCCTCACAGGGTCACAGTCTCTGTGACTCCCAGGTACGTGTAATCCTCCAGCTCCCACACCACTCTGCTCCCTCACAGGGTCACTATCTCTGTGACACCCAGTTATGACTCGGCCTCAAACCTCAGTGCTGATTTATATCATCTCACTTTGCTGCCTCTGTCACTTCCACGTGTGAGTGAGCCTCAAACACCAGCTCCAAGTTGCTCCCTCAAATCGTCACTCCCCCTCTGACTCCGTGCTGATTTTCAGTCTCCTGCTCCCCTGCTTCTCAAACTCCAAGTCCCAGTAGGCCTCGATCCTCGCAACTGATTAATATTCTCCTGTTCTGTGCTGCTCTCTCTCAGGTTCTCTCCCTTTGTGACACCCAGGTAATGGTCGGCCTCAAGCCTCAGCTGAGATTTTTCACATCCCATTCCGCACTGCACACTTATAGGATCGTCGTTGTGCCTGGAAGACAGTGGAAAAGAGGAGGATTAGGCAGAGCAGATGGTGTTACAGTGATTGAGCGAGCTTTCTGGGATGGAACAGGTTATCTGGGGAGCTGGGAAGACCTGATGAAATAAAGACGTTTACTGGAAGATACAGCGAGAGTTGCACGCACTGAAGAAGACAAAGGAAATAGAGAGATTGTAGCATGTTCATGACGGAGCTTTGTAGAGTCTAAAGGGCTTTTTCTGTGCTGCTTACAGAGATGTGTAGACTTCAACAAATGCAAATTGACAGCCAACAAGTGTTGTATGGTACTGGAGACTGTGGAATGTTACAGAGTTAGAAGACTTGCAGCAACTGGGGGGGGGGGGGGGGGGTATATATACTTTTGAAGCACTGGTGGTGTTCAACAATCCCCAGGACGTGAGGAGGTACAGAGAATGGGAGCATTCCAAATAGTCCGATTGTAAGGCCTGGACGTCCTGAGATGGATACGGAGGATGAAAAGTGCCAATTTAACGCATACAAACATTGCAATTATAGGGATTCAGGAAGGAAACCTCTGCTGTCATTGATTGCAGTTATATGGAGAGTTACAGAAGCTGAAGGGGTTACAAATTTTTAAAGGGAGAGATTTCAGGTGATCAGATGTTTAAACAAGAATAAAGATATTTTAGAGATCCCTAGCACAGATGGGTATGGATGAGGTAAGATATTGTGAGGAACGATAAGTCTGGGAGTATGTCAGATATAAAAGGGAGAGCTGCATTCTCTGTGTGCAGTTATAGACGTGAGGTGTGCTGTATTACCTGCTGGAGGGGACACAGATGACAATAGTTCCAACGGCTGGTGCAGGGGCGCAGGAAGGCAGCTCACCACCCCCTTCTCCAGGGAATTACAGATGGGAAGGTAATGGTGAAACTCTCCTGTTTACAGCCAGACAGAAAAATAAATCCAATAGTGGGTGTGAAATGACATTTCCCTTTCAAAACAACATGCTTAGCATGGATAGAGGATTTGTCTGATTGCCACAAGGCAGAGAGAGTGAACAAAGTGGTCTTTATCACGATGGGAACTGATGATTAGGGAGCGCCGCAGGGGTCAGTGTTGGGACTACACTCTACACGTTATTCATTCAGAGTCTGGACAAAGGATGTGAAGGGGTACGAGAAATGGGTTTCCAAGAAAGATTTCAGGGATGACATTCGTGCCATATAAGGAGCAGGTGAAGTCTCTGGGTCTGCACTTGATGAAGTTTCGAGTCGGGCGCAGAATCTCATTCAGACTGACAGAATACTGAGGGTCTGGATGGAGTGGACGTGGGCAAGATCTTTCCACGAGCAAGAGAGACTGGGGTCCAAGGGCACAGCTTCGAAGTGAAGGGACCACCCATTGGAATGGAGAAGTGGAGGAATGTATTCAGCCAGAGGGTGATGGATCAGTGGAACTCACTGCCTCATGGGGCTGTGGGTGATAATTGACTCAGTGTATCTAACTCAGAGATAGCTAGGTTCTTGATAACTAAAGGAGGTCAAGCGTTACAGGGAGTAAGTGAGAGCATGAGCTTGAGAAACAATTCAGCCATAATCGAATAGTGGAATAGACCTGATGGACCGAATGGCCTAATTCTGCGCCTGGACATGATGGTCTTATGGACTGCACTTTTTCCATAGGTCTCTAACTGTGCAGTTATAATTTCTGGCATATTGTTTACCATACATTCCAACACTTTCCTGATTACGGTTGTCACCTCTTGGTTTCAGATCAACTGCAAAAATCTACATCTCAGAGTAACGTGGGAATCGTTGTGTATAAATCTCAGAAAAGTGGCATACAGGGTCAGTAGGACACAGAGAAGGCAAATGGAATGCTGACATTGATTCCAAAGGGAATGGAGAATAAAAATAGGGAAGGCTTGTAACAAATATAGAGGACTCCAATCAACTCACATCGAGAACACTGAACAGGTTTGGTCCCCTATCTGGAGGTTAATAGACTTGCATTGGAGGCAGCCCAGAGAAGGTTCACCAGGCTGGTTTTCAAAATGGGGCGATATTGATGAGAAGAGGTGGAGAAGGATGAACTTGCCGTCGTTAAATTTTAGAAAATAAGGCAAATTTATTGATACAACAAAGAATTTTGTGTTCTCACAGATTCAGTACTGAGACATTGTAACGGGAGATAAAGGGGAATACAGACACCAGAGAGACGAACAGAGAAAAGCTGGGTTGTAGATACTGGAGGATGTTACAGAGTTCGGCTGGTTTGAGATCACTGTTGGTGGTTAGAGATCAGACAGGTTGTCGGACTGAAAGATGTCAAGGGTTATCAGTGGTTATCAGTCCTGAAGGAGTTACAGAGATCGGGAGGAATATAAGGACTAGAGATTAAACAGATAGGTGTGGTTGTTGGCGCTCCAGGAGATACAGAGAGGGGGTGGCTTGTCGGGACTGGAGATTACACAGAAATTGGTGGGAGTTGGAACTATAGAAGTTTTTAGAGAAAGGGAGGGTTTTGGCCCTGGATATTACACAAATGGGGTGCTATCTGGGGCTACAGGAACTTATAGAGAAAGGGAGCTTTGGAGGAACTGGAGATTACACATATTGGGGTGTCAGTTGGAGTTGCAGGAGTTTATAGAGAAAGGGAAGATTGATGGTGCTGGCAATTACAGTAACATGGATAATAGTTGAAGCTGCAGGAGTGAGTGAGATCGGGAGGTTTGAAGGGACTGGATCAGTGCACACAACCAGGGAGAAGTGGAGGGATTGGAGGAGCCAGAGATACTGAGGGTTGTAGGGCTGCAGGAGTTCAGAGAGTTAGTGAGGACTGTGAATGCTGGTTGCAGCATTCCCATCAGTTACACAGAGATGTGGAGTGCTGTTCAAGAGGAGGTTACAGAAATCAACAGGGTTGCAGATACTGGAAGATATTACAAAGACAGTGAGCTGTAGTATTTGAGGAGGTTACAGCAACAGGATGCATTGAGGAGTTAGAGGCTGCTACAGGTATTAAACATGCTGCAAAAAAAAATCAATAGCCTTACATCGATCAGGGGGATTTGAAACTCTGGAGAAAAAGAATTGCAGCGACTGAAGAATGTCACAGAGATGGGGAGTAACACATGAGTTAGAGGAGGTATAACAGGGATGACCGGTAGGCAATGGAGTAATGGAAGATACACGGTGATCTGAAGGGGCTACAGGTGATCAAAAGGACAGTGAGGCTTTTCAGTGTCGGACTGGGGCAGTTTACGCAGACAGGGAGTAATTTATGGAACGTTGCTATTTACAGAGATTAAGAGAGTTGTATAGAATTGAGGAATGAACAGAGGTATGGACGATCATGAAGACATTTGTTGATGTCGGATGCTGAGGTTCTGGAAATTAAATGGAACGGCAAGCTGGACAATCTGTCAGAGCTTACAGAGACAGGCACAGCAATAGAGCGTGGAGACACTAACACAGATAGGAACATTGCAGACACTGGAGGAGGTTTCTGCTTTAGGGATGGTTGTGGGGGAGTGTAACGTTTACACAGAGAGGGGTCTAAGAGCTGGAGAAGCTTATGGAGATGATTAGATTGGTGGGGAGACAGGAGGAGCTTACATTGAAAAGGACGGATGATAGCGAGGGGAGGATGTTACATAGATAGTAAGTCTTGTAGAAACTGATAAGGAGAGTCACAAGCATTGGAGTTGGTTCCACAGATCGCGGCGTTGTATGGACCTGAGAGGATTAGGCAGATCGGGAGGATGTTCACATTTTCAGATTGTTTCAGGACTGGAAAAGGTTACACAGTTAAGGAAGGATGTTGGAGCTGTGGGAGTTCACAGAGTCTCGGAGGTTTGAAGGGTTTGGGGCTGTTTATGGATAGAGGGATATATTTAGGGACAGTAATATGAACGCAGAGGGAGAGATTAGATTAGACTCCCTACAGCGTGGGAACAGGTAATTCTGCCCAACAAGTCCACACTTCTATCTGACAATGCACCTAACACTATAGACAACGTAGAATGGCCAATCCACCTGTCCTGCACATCTATGGACTGTGGGAGGAAACCGGAGCTGCCGGAGGAAACCCACGCAAACACAGCGAGACAGTGCAAACTCCACACAGTCACCCAACGCTGGAATAGAACTTGGGTCCCTGGTACTGTGAGGCACCATTGGTCACCACTGAGCCACCGTGCTGCCCTAAATTGCAGAATTACACATGAGAGAGTGTTTGAGGTGCTGGTAGGGCTGCAGGGAGTGGAGGATCAAACAGAGATGTGGAGTGCTGATGTGGCTTGAAAAGTGTCTGGAGGTGTTTATATAGATATGAAGGTCAGTAGGGATGGGAGAAGGTTACTGAGGTCGTGTGGTGCTATAGGCCAGGAGGCAGGAGTGTTCTCGGGCCTGCAGAAGGTTACAGTGATATCATGTTCTCCTGGGGCTTGAGGAAGGTCCACAGGTGGATATTTCGGTCCAGACTGGAGGATTTTACAGAGATGGGTGCACTGTAAGTATTGTGGAAGACTACAGAAATAGGGATTATTGTACTGAGTGCAGGATGTGATTAATGAGATTTGGCATGTTATCTACACTGGAGCAAGTTACATACAGGGAGAGTCGTCAGCATCGGAGTAGGTTTCAAATATACAGTGGGAATATGGGAGTGGTGGAGGTTACAGAAATAGGAAATTTTCTGGGAATTAGAAGCATTCAAGACACTGGCGCAAAAGAGTTGGACTGAAAGGCATGTGTCCTTGCTGTATGACTATCACATGACAAGAGACAGTGTGAGAGGTGGAATAAAGAACAGAAAGATCCCAGGTTTCAATACGAACTCCTTGGGGGGGGGGGGAGGCCTGCTTTCCCCTCTGTTGCACTGATCCTCACTAAGACAGCACAAGCCTGGATTGATAACTGTCAGCTTCCTATATTGACACAGGAAGGCTCAGTACAGCAGAGATGAAAGTTAACAAGAGGGTGGGGATTGAGCCGGCGACCATTCTGTTCTGTGTTTGTTCTTCAACACTGTATCTATGTCATGTAATCTGGACCAAAGTTCTATCCCTTAAATATACTCTGCACTGTTCACTGTGAGTGATCTTATCGATCTGCAGGATTTACTGAAGGCTTCATATCTCACTCTCCATTTCTCTGGCTGACCAACTGTCTTCAGTGTGGTGATGAATGAAACAGGAATTGGGAATTCTGCTGAGTCAGAAATATCCTGAATAACTACAGGAGACAGAGGAATAGACAGAATGGGAAAATCGACTGACACAGGGAGGGTTACACATGGAGAATGGCACTGAGTCCCACAGAGATCTGGAAAATCCCAGTTTCCATCCCTGGCCTGCGCTGCTGTGTCTCTGGAGTGGAGAATACTGTTGGCTCAGGAACTGGAGTAGCTGCAAAAGTTGCAGTCACCAACATCAATTAAACCTCACAGTGAGGGATAACACATGGAGAGATACTGAGTGATGCCACCAGAGTGCAGGAAGGCACCACGATCAAACCACGGTCACGAATAAGGTGCACTGGGATCAGTACTCAGGGATGAGGGAGCAATCAGTGGGCCAGGCAATGGCCTCGCGTTACTCTCACTCGACCGTTCATCCAGAATTTAATGCCAGTTGCAGGGATATCCATCTGACTACTTAATACCCTTTAAGTAAGGAAATCTGTTATAGGCTGCCGGTCTGGCCTACATATGAACCCAGAACCAGAGCAATGGGTTTGACTCTCAAATGCCCAGTGTAATGCTCTGGCAAGCCACTCAGCTCTAAGACTGGTCAGGGTGGGCATGCGATGCTGGCCAGCCAGAGACGGCAACATCCCATGAGTGCATCAAAACCAATCCTGCTGGCAGCAGTGTCCTGCCCAATCATGTCGATGGGTTTATGGACAGGGCTTTAAACTGACATGGAGGATGCAGGGACAGGGTTCAAGTGAAATCAGCTTTCAAAATCCAAAGAGAAAATGTGAAGCATCGGAAAAGTATGGGAATGTGGCTGAAGACAAGCAGAAATGAACAGGAAGGGACAGAGTTGAATTAAAACTGTACACCAGCGAATAGGATTGTGACAGGACATTGTGGGAAAATGTAAATTATTATGTTGTTGTTTTAGTGGAATGGACAAAGTAACTGCAATAAGGTGACTTTTGACACTGAGAAAAATGAGATTTCGTCAGCAGACAGACGTGATTACATGGTGAACAAAAGGTGGAACATAAATATTCAACTGTGAATAACCTTACAGATCTCAGGCAGAATGGAAAGGCAAGATGGGAACCCTGACACTAATAGATAACAAATGTATTACAGAGAAAGCATGTGGCCTCAGATTATGCAGCTGAATCAGCCTAAATGCAAATTCTGGGTGCCACGTGTCAAAAACAAAAGCAAGAGAACAGTTTTTAAACTGGTGTGCCGTATTTCGTTGCTCATCCCTGCATTAAACAGGAATTAATTGCACTTCGTAACAAAGGTGGTGTGATGATTTTGGGAGATTTCAATGCTTGTATTATCTGGGACAGGCACATTGGCAAGTGTGATATTATCGTGGATTCTCTTTGAATGCTTTAGCCAGTGTTTCTTGGAATAACACATTGTTCAACTGGGTAGGGATGTAACTATCTCAGATCGACCATTGTGTGATGAAGCGGAGTGAATGAGAAATATTGCACTGAGATCCTCCAAGAAATTATACCAGAATTCAAAGAGAATATGACATTTTAAAATGACCATAAAGCACACCCGAGCATCAGTAACAAAGCCAATTACATAATTTTGAGAGAGAACTGATCAAGGTAAACAGGTGAAACAGACTGAAATGGCAGACTGTAAATGAACAGTGGAAACCATTTAGAGCGAGAGAGTCCTAGAGACGTACAGCACATAAACGGACCCTTCAGTCCAACTCATCCATGCCCCCCAGATATCCTATCATAATCTCGTCCCATCTGCCAGCACTGGACACATATCCCACTAAACTTTTTTTTATTCATATGCTAATACAGATGCGTTTTGAATGCTGCAATTGTTCCAGCCTCCACCACTTCCTCTGGCCGTACATTCCATACATACACCACACTCTGCGTGAAAAGGTTGCCCATTAGGTCCCTTTTAAATCTTTCATCTCTCACCCTAAACCTATGCCCTCTCGCTCTGGGCTCCAACATCCCATGGAGAAGACCTTGTCTGTTTACCCTATCCATGCTCCTCATGATTTTATATACCTCATGAATATCACCCCTCAGCCTCTGATGCTCCAGGGAAATCAGTCCCAGTCGTTTCAGCCTCTCCTGATAGCTCAAATAGTCTAACCCTGGCAACATCCTTGTAAATCTTTTCTGAACACGTTCAAGTTTCACAACATCTTTCCAATAGTAAGAAGACCAGAATTGCAAGTAATATTCCAAAAGTGGCCTAACCAGTGTCCTGCACAGCTGCAACACGACCTCCAAACTCCTGTACTCATGATCTGACCAATAAAGGAAAGCATACCATACACCTTCTTCACTATCCGCTTACCTGCGACTCTACTTGCAAGGGGCTATCAACTCCAAGATCTCTTTGTTCATCAACACTCCCTAGACCCTTCCCATTAAGTGTATATGTCCTGCTCAGATGTGCTTTCCCAAAATGCAGCACCTAACATTTCTCTAAATTAAACTCCATCTGTCACTCCTCAGCCCATTTGCCCATCTGATCCAGATCCCGTTGTAATCTGAGGCAACCTTCTTCGCTGTCCACTATATCTCACATTTTGGAGCAATCTGCAAACTTATTAACTGAACCTACTACGTTCATGTCCAATCATTTATATAATGACGAAAAGTAGTGGACCCAGCCCCGATCCTTGTGGCAAACCATCGGCCTCCAGTGTGAAAAGTAACCATCCGCCACCACCCTCTGTCTTCTACTTTTGAACCAGTTCTCTAGCCAAATGGTTAGTTCTCCCTGTATTCCATGAGATCTAACCTTGCTAACCAACCTCCAATGAGAAACCATTTCAAACACCTCACTGAAGTCCATATAGATCACATCCAATGATTGGCCCTCATCAATTCTTTTTGTTACTTCTCCAAAAAACGCAATCAATCTCTTGAGACATGATTTCCAACACACAAAGCCATGCTGACTATCCCTAGTCACTCCTTGCTTTTCCAAATACATGCAAATCCTAAATCGCAGGATTCCCTTTAACAATTTACCCACTACTGATATCAGGCTCACTGGTCTATAGTTCGACAGCTTTCCCTTACCACCTTTCTTAAATGGTGGCACCACGTTCGCCAACCTCCAAAATTCAAGCACCTCCCCTGTAATGATCGATCATACAAATTTCTCAGCAAGGCGCCCATCAATCACTTCCCTAGCTTCCCACAGAGTTCCAAGGTACACCTAATCAGTTCCTGGGGAGCTATCCACTTTTATGTGTTTCAAGATATCCAGCACCTCCTCCTTTTTAATATGGACATTTTCAAGTTGTCACCATCTATTTCCCCACATTCTGTACCTTTCCTTTCCTTCACCACTGTAAACATGATGCAAAACGCAAGGTTTAATATCGCTCCCATCTCCACCGACTGTACATAAAGTCTATCTTGCTGATCTTTGAGGGGCCCTATTTTCTCCCTCCTTACCCTCTTGTCCTTTATGCATTTATAAAAACCCTTTGGATTCTCCTTACCCTATTTGTCAAAGCAAATTCATGTCCCCTTTTTACCTTCCTGATTACCTTCTTAATTACACTCCTCCTGCCTTTATAGTCTGAGGAGTCTCTTGATTTCTCGTGTCTATACCTGACAAATGTTTCCTTCTTTTTCTTAACGAAAAGCTTAGTTGTCTCGTCATCCAGCATACCGTATAACCACCAACATTTCCTTCCACCCTAACAGGAATTCTTTTTACTGTCTCTGGAAAGCCGTAATCTCATTTTTGAAGGCATCCCATCTTCCAATAATAAAGGTTTCATTCTCCCAATCCCCAATTCATGCATCTGACGAAACTGCCATTTGAAAATAATGAAAAAATAAAGCACATTCTAAACGAAGGCTTTGATGAGATGAGATCTGGTCAGCCATGTAGATCTGGAGGTTACCAGATGCACGCTGAGTGCTTTCTATCAGAGCAGCACCAGGTCAGTATCAGGCACACAGACAGAATGGGCAAATAGATTCACATCTGAACTCACATCTCCCAGCCTGGCAATCTGAAGCTGTGCACAGCTATTCTGGTAAACATCTCCAAAGTTAGGTCATCAAGATCGGCCCAATAATCTAATCAAAAATAAATCAGTGATTCAGAATAAAATATCCTTCAGGTTCCACAACACATTCCCGGTCCCATCCTGCAGGTTCTATGAATCTCGCTCCCTCTAACCTGCTTCAGGATCCCTATCCTCTCCTACATTTGTACCATCCTCCAGGTTTTTCAGCCTTTACTACCTCGTAACATGACCTGGAATCTAAAACTGTTCCTTCCTCTGCAATGTTCCCCAGAAGGTCACTAGAGGATGGTGGAGGTCAGAGTTAGGGAGGGATATCAGCACTGGAGGATTTTACAGTTATTAGTAATATTGAAGGGGCTAAAATTGGCTTCAGTAATTTTGAGGGTTCACGCCAATAAAGGAGGTTACAGAGCTAAGGGGGATTGTAGGGACGGGAAGACGTTTCAGAGTTTATGGGTTTTGTGGGGACTGGAGGAAGGTACCAAAGCAGGGAGGGTTTAAGATTGAAGGTGTCTGCTTATAACCTCTATTGGGTTAAAGGCAAGATTCTTGGTGGTGTGGAGTAACAGAAGAATCTTGGGGTCCACGTCCATAGATCCTTCAAAGATGCCAGCCATGTTGAAAGGGGTGGTAAGAAGGCGTGCGATCTCTTAGCATTCATTAGCAAGGGGATTGAGTTTAAGACCTGTGACGTGAGACTGCAGCTCCATATAGCCCTGGTTAGTCCACTCTTGGAATATTGTGTTATGTTCTATTCAAGTCATTGTAGGAAAGATGTTGAAGCTTTGAAGACGGTGCGGAAGAGATTTATCAGCAAGTTTTCTGGATTGGAGGAAAGTCAAATGAAGAAATGTTGGGGAAGCCAGGGCTTTTCTCATTGGAATGAAAAAGGATGAGAGCTGACTAGATGGAGATGTACGAGATGATGAGAGGGATACATAGAGTGGATAGCCCGAGAATGTTCCCATTGTGGAAATATCTATAACGATGGAGCATAATTTTAATAGAATTGGAGGAAGGTTTATGGGAGATGTCAGAGGTCGGTACTTTACACAGAAAGTGGTGAGTATGTGGAATGCAATGCCAGTGTTGGTGGTACAGACAGTTACATTAGGGACATTTAATTAACTTTTGGATATGCACATGGATGAGAGTAAAATGAATTTCTCAAAATGAAACCTTTGCCCTGTGATGTTCCACGGGGATCCGTGCTGGGTCCACTGTTGTTTGTGATATACATAAATGATTTGGAGGAAGGTATCGGTTTTCTGATTACCAAGTTTGGAGATGACAGTAAGATTAGTGGAGTAACAGATAGTGAAGACGACCGTCAGAGAATACAGCAGTGTATAGATCGATTGGAGAGATTGGCAGAGAAATGGCAGATGGGGAGTTCAATGCAGGCAAATGCGAGGTGATGCATTTCAGAAGATCCAATTCAAGAGCAAACTAAATGGAAAAGTCATGGGGAAATCTGACGTACAGAGGGATCTGGGTATTCAGGTTCCTTGAAGGTGACAACGCAGTTCAGTAGAGTGATCAAGGTGGCATAGAGCATGCTTTCCTTCACTGGATGTGATATTGAGTAAAAGAGTTGGCAGGTCATGTTACTGTTCTATTGGATTTTGGTTTGACAACATTTGGAATACTACATGCAGTTCTGCTCACCACATTACCAAAAAGATGTGGATGCTTTGGAGGGGGTGCAGAGGATGTTCACCCGAATGTTGTCTGGAATGGAAGGGTCCAACTTTGATGAAAGTTTGAATAGATTCAGAGAATTTTCATTAGAAAGACAAAGTTTTACTGGGGACATGATTGAGGTCTACAAAATCATGTGATGTACACACAAGGTGGATAGCATGAAGCTTATTTTTCCCCCAGAGTGCAGTGAATGGAGCAGATGGCAAAGATAAAATGGATTGTATAGACTGGAGGACCAAACAGAGATATGGAGGGTAGTCGTGACTGAAGATGTTTATAGATATAGGAAGGTTTACTTCTGCAGATTATTTAGATTTGGAGGTGTGGTGTCTGACAGATTTTCCAGAAGGGCAGTAATTTTGATTGGAGACTGTTTCACAGATAAGGGAGCATTAGTAACCTCCTCCATTTTGTTCAAAGTGGGAAGGGTTGTAGGGGAGGGTGACGTTTCTACAGATAGGGGTGTAAGAGCTGGAGAAGATTATGGAGATGAGTCAATGCATGGAGATACTGGAGGAACTTACATTGATAGGGTGGGTGCTAGCGACAGGAAGATGTCACACAGATAGTGAGCCTTGTCGGAACTGGATTGGGAGAATCACAGGCTTTTGGTGGGTTCTGCATATCGGGAATGCTGCAGGCACCTGAAAGGATTGTCGAGTCTCCAGCGAGTTGTCTTGTCTTTAGGACTGGAAGAGGTTATGTAGATATAGAAAATTTGAAGACAATGTATGCTGTTTTCTTTTTCTCAGTATCCCTCATGAGCCAGGGATCGCTAAACCTGCCAGCTTTTCCCTTCATTCTAACAGAGACGCATTGGCCCTGGATTCTTGAGATCACACTTTTAAAAGCCTCTCATTTGTCAATCATTCCTTTTCCTCCAAACAGACTCACCCAATTGATGGGAGCATGATGTGGAGGAGCCTATGTTGGACGGGGGTGCACAAAGTTAAAAATCACACAACACCAGTGGAATAGGTTTATTTGGAGGCACTCGGTTTCAGAACGCTGCTTCTTCATCAGGTGGTTGTGCAGCCCAATCATAAGGCACAGAATTTAAAGCAACAGGATAACAGTGTCATGGAATGTAATACCAAACACAATTAGTTCAGTTTTCATATTTTAGAATCATCACCTGAACTTCGAAAGCTAGTGCTTTGCAATAAACCTGTTGGAGTATAACCTGGTGTTGTGTGATTTTTAACTCACCCAATCGACATCTGCTCGATCCTGCCGAATTGCCCCAAACCTGTTCCTGCTCCAGTTAAAGACATTAATCTGTGGACCTTTCTGATCTTTTTCCATAACTTTGTTAAAATTAAGACAGTTGTGTTCACTGGACCCAAAGACCTCTCCAACTGACACTTCAGTCACTTGCCCGACCTCGGTTTCTGAGGGGAGGTCCAGTTTTGCACCTGTCTGAGTAGAGTGGGGCCCTCTCCATATTGATATATAAAGCTTCCTTGGACACATTTGACAAACTCCACCCCATTCGGGCCTTTTCCACTCCGGATGGCCCAGTCAATAAAGGGGAAGTTAAAATCTCCAACCAATACTATATTATTTCTATAGGCACCTGCAATCTCTCTACACATCTGCCCCTTTAGTACCCACTGGTTATTTGGGGGTCTAGAACACCATCCCAGCAGACTGACCATCCCCTTTCTGTTTCTAACTTTTCACCATATGACCTCATTTGATCAAGCCGGAAAGAGTAGCCTCTCTAAGCACAGTTGTTATATCCTCCCTTATCAAAAGTGCAGCTCCTCCTCCTCCTCACTTACTGCCTCTCTCTCCCGCCTGTAGCTTATGTATACTGGAACACTGAGCTGCCACTCCAGCCCTTGTCTCAACCATGTTTCTGTTATGGCAATAATATCCCAGTCCCCAGAGTCAGTCCATGATCTGAGCTCGTCTGCCTTACCAGTCAGGCCTCGTGCATTGAAATGAATGCCCTTTAAACCCGAAGTATTTTCCCTTCCTTGACTGTGCCCTGGGATATTCAGGATAGGAAACTTGCTCTTGATGGCTGATGCATTTTTCCCTTGACTGATCGATGGTACCTCTCTTATTCAGAGTCTAAACCCCCTGTCAAACTAGTTTAAATCCTCCCTGCATAACACTGGCAAATCTCCCTGCAGTCCAGAGGTTTTAACAATTGATTATTGATGGTATTCGCAGGTAAAGGGACGTCAGGCAGGTGGGAAGCTTTTAAAAGAGAGATAAAATGAGAGTTCAGAGCCAGCATATTCCTGTTAGTCTGAAGGACAATGCCGATCACAAGTAGGAAACACTGGATGACTTGGGGTTATTAAGGCTCTGTTCAAGAAAAGGGGGCACGTGTCACATATAGCCAACTGGATTATGGGAATCCATTGAGGAACATTGCGGGTGGAGTAATTCACTTAAAAGGGAAATGAGGAGGGCTCAAAGGGGACCACAGAAAGCTCTGGCAGACCAGGCTGAGGAAAATCCAAAGAGAGTCTATAAGTACATTAACAACAGAAGATTAACTAGGAGCAGAATGTGGATAAATATGGCCATTCAAGTGTAGAATCACAGGAGCTGGGCGAGATCCTAAATGACCACAGTAAAGGGATCACACCAGGGGCTGACCAATGAACCACAGCAAAGCAAGTTAATTATGACTGAATGCTCAATATTATTCACCTCTAAACCAATTTCATTGTCCTTCAATGTAAACTCTCCGGCTGGACATTTTAGCTGAGATGATACCACAGAACTGGAATCAGAGAAACACTTCAGTTTTCATTACTTCTATTTCTCTACAAAATGAGATGACAAAAGACACATGTTGAGACACTTTCAGAATAAACAAATATATCTCTTGGTTTGAGTGCTAAACATCCACCTGTTAAAGGAGTTTCCAAAATCCTCCATCATCAACTCAGGACGGGAATTAACAAAATGATTTGAGAGATCTTGTACTTTATTGACAGGTTATGTTGTAGACGATTTGAGAGATTTGATATATGCATCCCATTTTAAGATATTTTTCTAACTGCCAATTCTGTTTTTCCAAAGATTATTTCGAAACAAAAGGTTGGAATAAAAAGAAAAATAAGTTATTCATGAACAGAATCAATCTTCTGTAATAAATGAATTCAATGGTAGGTGTAGCTATCCAGCATGCCCAGCGGTCCTGAAAGCCCTCAACACTAACGACAGACGAGGGCTGCACGTTGGCAATACCGACTTTATCTCCGTTGGAAATGGAAAGAGATGCGTTTTTGCACATGTTAAGGCTGCAGGAGCTGGCGAGCGTTTAAAAACCCTTTCAGTGAGAAGCGACCACGTTGAAAAATAACTTGCGATTAAATGTATCGCAATTCCAAGATTAACAGCTGCCATTTTGGCCGGGAATCTGGACGCATACGCAGACGGGTCCGTGACATCACAGTGCCGGGCGAGGCCTAAGGGTGACTCATGCAGATACCGAAACTCTGAGGGTCAATCAGACAGTGCTAGAGGAGGTCAGCAGGGTCTGGCAGGAGATGTGGACGGAGAAACAGAGTGAACCATGACAGTCCTGTGTGTATTTTCTTCAGAACCCATTACCCGAGGGCTGCAGTCTCCTTGAATCTCTGGAATTTCTGCCGGTGACATTTTTAACGCACCTGTTCAGACGTGTCATGTCCCATTTGTGAAGCAGATGGAGCTTGAGAATCCAGGCCTTCTTAGTTAGAGGGGAGTTCCTCAGGGTCGATTCTTTGGCCGAGCCAACTTCAGCTGCTTCGCCAATCACTTTCCCTTCAGAAGTCAGTATCTTGGTTGACGATTGGACAATATTCAGCATCATTCTCAACTGCTCACAAACAGATGTGCGCATATCCGTCTGTTCAGGTTGTACGTTTGCTCGCTGAGCTGGTAGGCTTGCTCTCATTGAGAACAATTTTACAAGCTGAACCTCAACCTGAGCTAAAACTGTTCTCAAAAATCGCATATCCATATGCAGCAAGACCGGGCCAGCATCTAAAATTTGCACAAGTGGCAAGTAACAGTCGTATCACATCCATGCCTGGCAAAGACCATCTTTAACAAGAGAAAATCTGAATATCCCTTGTTGACATTAAACAGCAATATTATTGTTGAATCCTCCATGTGCAACATTCCGGGGTGTAATATTGACCAGAAACTGAACAGGAGTGACCATTCCACTTGACACAAGATCAGGGCAGAGACGAAAAGTCTTGCAGCGATCAACTCACCTCTTGACTGTCTTCCTACTAGATGAAAGTCAGGAGTGATACGGAATCATCTCCATTTGCCTGGTTGAATGCTGCTTCAACAACACAAGAAGCTTGTCAACATCTGGAACAATACAGTACTCTTCATTACCAATTACCTTCACCATTGCCTTTCTTCACCACTGATGTACAGTAGCAGCAAAATGTATCATCTCTTGTGTCACATCCTTCTGGATAATGGCCTGAGCTATCCACCAGTTGGCTACGTACATCCCACAAAGGGTTTGCACCTCAGGACACACAATGTCACATAGATGTTGGGAACAACAACCTGAACTATTCAGGAAGGGTCCGTTTTGCTTTTGGTGGTGGCTTTTGCATCTTTTGGATCATTTGGGATAAGATGGAGAATAGTGGAAAGTAGACTTTCTGAAATTGGATTTGTTAGTTCTGAGATTTTACCCTGTATGGACTGCGATAATATTTGAAAATAATTTCACAAAGAAATAAATTGAAAGAATTGAAGAGGATTGTTTCAATTCAAACATGATATAAAGATCCAACAGTCACGAAATTCATTTGGACGTAACTGGAACATGTTTATCTGGTATGTCTGTAAGCAAAGATTTCAAACAACATTGTGAGTGGTGAAGCATCAACACACGCACGCACACACACACACACACACACACACACACACACACAAGAACGCGAGCATTCCTCTGAACTGACTGCAGAAATTATTTAACATTAACCAGTTAACATTTAAAAAAAACAGACAGAGAAGACATAAATATGTTGTGTTTCTGTGAAAGGATTCAACAGATATGTGAGGAGATCAGCACCATGGAAATGTCTGGATTGTGAGAAGGATTGCAAATTCCCAGACCATCTGGAGGCTCATCGACACAGACATTCTCAGGAGACACCGTTCACCTGCTCTGTGTGTGGGAAGGGATTTACTCTGTCATCCAGCTTCTTGTAACACCAGTGGGTTTACACCGACAAGAGACCTTTCCCCTGATTGTGGGGAAAAAAACTTTAATATCTGCAAAGGCCTTAAATTCAATGGTCTTTAATTAACATCACACTGTTCCCATGGGGGAGAAGTTATTTAGCTGTTCCATGTGTGGAAATGTATTCTCTTGGGGATCCAGCTTCATGTCACACAAGCGTCTTCATCATTGGGAGAGAAGCTTTGTCTGCTCCATTTGGAAGGAATAAACTTTATAGTTCAGCCTAATGTCAACTGTTTAGTTGACACTGGGGAGAGACCAATCATCTGCTCTGTGGGTGAGAGGGATTTACTAAATCAGCAAAGCTTCAAATACACAGGGTGGCCATTCTAGAGAGAGACTGTACGCTTGCACTGAGTGTGGGAAAGAATTCACTTCATTACCTGTACTCTGAGCACCAGTATATTAACACCTTTTACCTGGTCCTTGTGAGGGAAAGGGTTCATTCGATTCTTATACCTCAGCTGGTATGGCTTTGTTCACACCAATGAGGGAACAGGTAAATGGTATGACTGTGAGAAGAGTTTTATGAGTAGCAATGATTTAATGAAAGACCAACAAACACATTGTGGGAAGAAGCCATTCACCTGCACTGTGTGTAGCAAGGGATTCAATTATTCATTCCCACACATGGTACCCCAGTGATCGGGCATCGGTTTTGCTGAGTTTGGTATGTTATTGGTTGGCAGAGCAACGTGATACCAACAGCATGGGCTCAATTCCCATTACCAGTTTGAGGTTATCCTGAAGGACTCTCCTTCGCAAAATATTCCCACTCCTGAGGTCAGGGGGCCCTCTGGTCAAATCACCATGAGTCGCTTTTCTCTCTTTTAAAGAGAGCAGTCCCTATAGACTGCTAAGACTATGGTGACATACACATTCCAGTGAGGTCCGGTGTGATTGTATTCTGCTGTTATTGAATCTAGAACTGAACTGTGTTCATTCTGCCAGCAGTGGTTTACTGCATTGGATGTGAATTATCTCTTGAACTGAACTAGTGTTTAATTGTTCAGTTATCAATCACAGATTTTTTTTCAATCATGATTTCTCTTCCATGAGATGAGACTGGTAAATATCCATTTACTGCCCTGTTCTGGAGTCTTTTATTCATTGCTAAGGCTTGGTTTGTATTTATAACTAAATTTTCATACATTCAGGATTTGTGAATGTGCTTCATAGCAACTGAAGTCATTGTGAAGTTTAGTCACTGTTGTGGAAGATACAGTGGATAGGTTGTGCCGATGTGCAGTGGGAACCCAGTCCCACAGTGAGAGCACGTGAATGATTTCTCATCAGTGTGAACACATTGATGGGATTTCAGTTCCTGGGAACTTATAAAGCACTTCCTACACTCTGGCATTTAAACAGTTTCTTGTCACTGTGAACCCGTTGGTGTATCTGCAGGATAGATGAATTAAGTGCATCCTTTCCCAAATTCAGAATGCCAATGTGAATTCTCTGGTGCCTCAGTGAATTTGATTACTGAGAGGTCCTTCCCCACATTCAGAGCAGGTGAATGGCTTCTCTCCAGTGTGAAAACATTTGGATTTCAGCAGGTTTCTGGAATCAATTAATTTCCTCCCACACACAGCAGATGAGTGGTCTCTCCTCTGTGTGATCTCTCTGCTGCTGTCTCAGCAGACTGAATGACTGACTGTATCCTTTCCGACAGTTACAGCAGGTGAACAGCCTCTCTCCAGTGAGTTCGCAGATGTAAAGTGAGATCAGACGTTGGCCTGATCCCACTCCCACTTTGAAAACACTTGAATTGTTTCTCATCAGTCTGAATATATTGATGATGCATCAATTCCTGAGAACTTTTAAAACATTTGGCGCACTCTGGACAATTAAATGGTCTCTCCTCAGTGTGAACCCATTGGTGTAACAGTTGGTTAGATAACTGAGCAAATCCTTTCCCACACTCCGAACAGGTGAAACGTTTTTTATCCCAGTGTGGCTGCACTGATGAATTTGCAGAGCAGACGGTTAATTGAATCCTTTCCACTGTTAACACACTTCCAGTTTCTCTCCAGTATCCCTCCAGTTTCATATTGAAAAGACAGAAGATTGGCTGAAGCGCCGCTCACAGACAGACCACGGGAATGGGTTCACTCACCTGTGAATGGTGTTTTCTCCTTTCATTCTCAAAGGTCGATGAGATTCAGGCGACATCAAACAGAGCAACTCCATCAGATTCTGATGTGATGCTTCATTTCAGTTTCCCAACTGCAAATCCTCATCTTTAATATTTCTAAAATTAAAACAGAAATAGTCCACTAAGAGAGAACTTTTAAAAACACCAAAGCAGAAAATTTCATTCCGCATTGGATGTGGATATTCCAGATAAGGTCAGCATTTATTGCCCGTTGCTAATTTTACTGGACAAGGTGACGATGGGCTACCTTCTTGAACAACTGCTGTCCATTTACTGTTGGTAAACCCAAAACACAAAGAATGCAATTTGAAAATTATAACCCAGTGACAATGGAGAAATGGCAAAATATTTCCAGGTCAGAATAGTAAGTGGTTTGTAGGGTTTTCCTATCTATCTGCTAACCTTTCCTTTCAGATCCAAGTGGTTGTGAGTTTGAAAGGTACTGTTTAAGAAGCTTTGGTGAATTTCTGCAGTGTATCTTGTGGATAATGCTGACGGCCTGTCTGAGTGTTTGGAGGTGAAGGAAGCGGATCTTTATCGATGCTGTGTCAGTAACGTGGTTCTGATCAATTCGGCTGCTCTCTTCTGGATGTTGTTGAGCATTGCCATATTGTTGGAATTGCACTCAGGAGTCCTCAAGAAGGTCATGATTGAACTTTCTCTTGCTACTTCGATGCTGCCTTATCTGCTGTGCTTCTCCTGCGCAATGCTTTCTCAACAGTGCACTCATCCAGGCAAGCAGGGAGTATCCCATCGTGTTTCTTACTTATGCCTTGTAAAGTAATAAACGATTTTTGGGAAAACAACCCAAAGAAAGAGAAGAACAGTTAGACAAAGGAGCGTATAACAATCAGGTTCAGAGAGTGAATAGCTGTTAATGGAGACTGCTGGTCACTAAACATAGGTGGAGTCTAATAGCAGGTTATCTGACAGATAGGCTTCAGGGAATAAAGAAGTGTGTTATTCGCTGTAGAAATCCCAGCCTCTGACCTGCTCTTGTAGCCACAGTGTTCATATGGCTGGTGCAGTTAGTTTCTCATAGAGACTGTGACTTTCACAGCACTGAAAGAGGCTTTTTGACCTATCACGCCAATGTCAAGTCTCAGGCATCTATCCACTCCCACCCCATTTTCCAGAACTTGGTTCATAGCCATATGCGTGGTGGTGCTTCAAGTGATCATTGAAACATATTTTTAATTCCACTAGCTCCAGCAAAATGCCATCACCATACACATATTCCACTTCTATCCTTTGTCCACCTTCTGCAGGGAACATTCCCTCTGGGACATACTGGTGCATTCTGCCTTCACTCCCAAAACCTCCCCCCACAGCCCATGGAATCTTGCCCTGTAATCACTGACGAGGTAACCCATGCACACATACACAGCAAATAAGAACGAGGAGCAGGGGTACGCATCCGGCCCTTCGAGCCTTCTCCATCATTCAATAAGCTCATTGCTGATCTTTCCATGTAATCAGATCCACTTACCCGTTCTCTCACTGTATCCCTTCCTTTCTTTAGTGTTAAAGAAAATCTTAGCTTTAAAAACGTTAACTGAAGTAGTGTTAACTACTTCACTGGGCAAAGACTTCCAAAGATTAACAATCCTCTGCGTGAAGAAGTTCCTTCTCAACCAAGTGCTGAATCTTCTCTCTCTAATCTTGAGGCTACGCCTCTAGTCCAAGTTTCACCCGCTAGTGGAAACACCTCTCCCCTAATGCACTGAATTCACACTGTTCCAACTTTCAAAAAGTATACACAGCCTTCATCACAGTGTGCCAAAGGCATCTGTAGGCTGCCGTGTGGTATAAGAATTCGCTTTCTGACATAGATCTGGGCAGAGATGCGTTTTCACTGTAGAGATCATCACACCCTTTAGACAAAGGAATTCAGGTGTTTGCCTTCATATTGGCACTAGTAAGAGTTCCACGCTGAGTCAGTGTTTGTAACATGGAGAAAAACAAATCGCAGTATGAAGTTTGGGCTGAGTGTTGTTTATCTATCATTTTGAATATTGTTTCAAATTTGCAGTGCTTATCTTTGAATGCTTGTTCTTGAAAGTGGTAGCAGATGGAGTGCGGGAGGTTGAGGGGTGACATTATGGAAGTTTATAAAATCATGAGAGGTATGGATAGGGTGAATAGCCAAGGTCTTTTCGATAGGATAGGAGAGTTCACACATAAAAGACATAGCTTTAAGGTGAAATGGGGAAGATTTAAAATGGATGAAGGGGTAGCGTTTTCACACAGAGGGTGATATGTTTATGAAATGAGCTGCCAGAGGAAGAGTGGTAGAAGCAAGTACAGCTCCAACATTTCTAAAACATTTGGACAAACATATGAATGGAAACTTTTAGCGGCATGTGGACCAAATGCAATCAGATGGGACTGTTGTAGATTGAAAAACCTGGTCAGCATGGGCAGGTTGGAGCAAAGGGTCTGTTCGTAAGCGATATGACTGCATGAATGCAGAAAGTGGTGAAAAGGGAAGAAAAGATTTGATGTAAGCAAATAGGCAGGAAACATAAAAACAAGCATCATAAACTTTCCTGTGTATATAAAAACAGTTCAAGATGGCTGCGTGACCTTTGGTAGAAAGGAAGTCAGGAAAGTATATTGGCTCAAGGGAACAGGCAGATAATTTACAACGGTATTTTACATTATTCCTCATGGGGAAGGCACTGTAAGTATATCAATGATATAGGCAAAATGGTAATAGGAAGTAAGTTCTTGAACCATGCCTAACGAAAGGAACAAGGTTTCCAAAAAGTAGATGAGAGTAAGGGTAGACAGGTCAGCAGCAATTCTGAGTTGGTTTTAAAAGAAGTGGCCACAGTCTTGGGATCATTGCTCCCCCTCTATCAGAGGTTAGTTTAGCTGTTGTTTAAGTAAACAGTAAGTGCAGTAGCTTTAATGGGTTGTCATAAGGTTTTGTTACACAAGGTTCTGACAATGGCATGCTCACCCACGCTCGTGACTGAACCATAGCTCAGCTTCATGGTAATGGTAGATTGCAGGATTATCCTGGGGAAAATGTTACAGATTGTGGTTGAATATAATTCTACTGCTGCTGCTGCTGTTATGATTTCAGCATCAAATGAATGCCCAGTTTGAGCTGCAATATCTGCAATGCAATTCTGCTACATGTCCACATTTCATACCGGGACGCATTCACCCATCACCCCTATACACAGTGACCTACCCTGGTTTCTGATGTAGGAATACTTCTTATTTTTATTTTCATCCTGTTAGGGTCGATTAATGATGTCATGATGCAATTTATCACATTTCTCAAAACCATGTAACGTTTTCATCTGAATCTTTTACCCTCCAGTAATGTCAGATCCTGTTTAAAGTGATTGCGTTTCCCTCTGTTTCTCTCCCTGATCATGATTAAGAGCTCTGTAGTGTCAGAGATGCCAGACTTCTGTAGTTTCAGAACAAATGAATTAGTGCACCTTGCGTTATTGTTCACTTACCGATGTGTGGCGCTCCATGTTGGAAAGGGCGTGTGAGCAGCTTTGAGAAACATATTTGAAATACTGAACAGGTCTGGCAGCATCTGTGGAGTGAAAACTGAGTTAATTTTGATGACCTGTGATTGTTCTTCAAAGCTGCCAGTATCTGCAACAATTTTTGTTTTTGTTTCAGATTTCCTGTATCCAATGATCTTTGCTATATTGAAAATGTGTTCTGTGACTTTTCATTTTTGAAGAAACTCAGTGGATCTGGCCACATCTGTAGAGACAGAGAAACAATGTTAATGTTTCAAGTACAGTGTAAAACTTCTTCAGAAGTGTAAAGGATTGGAAAGTGAGCCTTTTGGTATCTTGGCATAGGTGGGAAAGAGTGTTTGGAGGCCCAATACGAAAGCCAAATGGGCTTGAAATTGTGGTGAAAGAGGCACAGATGTAAAATGTGTGTAAATTAATGTCTAAATATTAGAAATTTATTTTCTCTGTTGACTGCATGATAAACAAAACACAGTCGTAGGGAGCCCAGGAAGGAGTCTGTATGAAAATGGAGACAAGCCATAATGGGGTCAGGCTGTGAAGTTATGGAATTGAATATTAACTACTACAGGCTGCAACATAACAAAGTGTAAAGTGCGGCGTTACTTGAGCTTGGGTTGTGCTTCATTGGAACATTGCAGCAGCCTGCATTTTCTTCGAATCCCTAAAGTGTGGGAAAAAAGGCCCATACTGACCCTCTAAAATGCATGCAAACCAAACTCATTTTCTACTCTATGGTACATTGACCCTTGACTATTGCACCTAAAGTCCAATCCCTGAACAACAAGGGCAACTTAGCATGGCCAATTCATCTAACCTGCACAAATTTGAGCTGTGGGAGGAAACAGGAACACCCAAAGAAAATCCACGCAGACACGACGATAATATGCAACCTCCATGCAGGCAACACCAGAAGTTGTAATCGAACCCAGGTCCCTGTTATTGGGAAGCAGCAGTGTTAACCAATGCGCAAACGTGCCACCCAGGGCCGAGATATTAAAAGGCCACAAGACTATATGTGCAGAAATGAAGCCATTCGGTCCATCGACCCTGCTCCACCATTCGATCAAGACTGATGGATTTCCCTCATTTCCCTGCTGTCTCTCCGCAACCTTTGATCCCCTTGGCAACCAAGAACTTATCTGTCTCTGTTTTAAATATACTCAACGATCTGTTTTCCACAGCCTTCGGTGGTAAGGAATTCCACAGTTTCACCACTCTCTGGCTAAAGAAGTTCCATCTCATCTCCAATCGAAAGGGTCTTTCCTTTGCTCTAAGCCAGTGGCCTCAGGTCCTTGTCTCTCCTGCCAGTGCAAACGTCCTCCCAATGCCGTCTGTGTCCAGACTATTCAGTATTCTGTGAGTTTCAATCCGATTCACCCTCATCCTTCTAACCTCCAAACCAGATTCCTCAAACATTCCTCTTGTGTTAAGCTTTTCATTTTTGGGATCATTCTCGTGTACCACCTCTCGACACCCACCAATGCCAATACATCCTTCCTGAGGTATGAGGCACAAAATACTGAAAATGTGGCCTGACCAGAGCTGTAGAAAGCCTTAGAATCCCCACCTTTATACTCTAGTCCTCTCGAGATGAATGGCAACTTCGTATTAGCCTTTTAACTAATGACTCAACTGGTAAGTTTCCCTTCGTCGAATCCTGGACTTTAATTCACAAGTCCTTTTGCACTGTAGATTTCAAAATTTCCATCGCATTTAGCAAATAGTCCATGTCTGTATTCTTCATACCAAAGTGCATGACCTCACACTCTCCCACATTATATTTCATCTGCCACTCATTTTTCCACTCTCCTAAACTGTCGAAATGTTTCAGTAGGCTCCTTGCTTCCTCAATACTACCTGTCCCTCCACCTATTTTTGCATCATCTGCAAAGGTAGCCAGAATGCCCTCAGTTCTGCCATCCAGATCATTAACCAATAAAGTGAAATGTTGTGGTCCCAGCACTGACCCTTGTGGAACAATACTAGTCACCGGCTGCCATCCTGAGAAGGACCATTTTATCCTCATTCTGCCTACTCATAGACAGCCAGCCTTTTATGTTAATACCTGACAGCTAACACCATGGGTCCTTAATTTACTCTGCAGTTTCCTGTGCAGAACCTTATCACAGGCCTTCTGGAAGTCCACATCGATAACTCCCATTGGCTTTCCTTGACCTAACCTACTTTTTACCTCCTCAAAGAATTCTCATTAGCTTTTAAGCAAGGTAGATTATCGAAATGGGGAGGAATCAGAAGGTCAGGGTCATTCCTACAGACAGACTGGAGATGTTCCTCAAAGCAGTTTTTGTTTTGTCCATTAATGTAAAGGAGACTGCATTTTGAGCAGCAAAGACAGGAGACTGGATTGAAAGCGTACAAGCGAAATGCTGCTCCACCCAGAAGGGCCTTGGTCAGTGAGGAGGGAAGAGGTGAATGACCAAGTGTTGCAGCTTCTGCAATCACATGTCAAGGTGTCATGGGGGAGTGGGGAAGTGTTAGGGGTGATGGAGGGTGACACAGAGGGGATTGTCCCTGTAAAATGCTTTCAGTGGACGGGAAGGGAAGATGTGTTTGATGGTGGTGTCGTGCTGGAGGTGTTGGAATTGGCGCAGGATGATTCGGTGAATGTGGATACTAGTGCAGTAGGAGTGAGGACAATGGGAGATCTATAATTGTTCTGGGAAAGCGGAGACGGAGTGAGGGCAGAGGTGAGGAAGATGGGACAGTCACAGCTGAAGGCTCAGTTCACCCGAGTTAACGGATTCCTCAGTTGAGAGAAAAGGTGATCACGCAGGAATCTTTCGATTGGAATGTGGCAGTATCAAACAGAAATCACAGAGCCAGAGAAACTGGGACGATGGAGTCACCCTCAGCTGATGATGTGTTCAGCCACATATGCAGGTTCCCCCTGAATTATTGAAAAGAGCCAGGTATTTCAATTGCTGATTTATGCCTTATATCTGGTATAAAACGAAATGTGAAAATGGACCCAGGTGAAGATCAGTATATATGTGGTGTAGAAACGTCAGCACATATTTCATAATGCTCAGCAATGATTGACTCTGGTCAGAACGAAGATGATATTAAGATGTGACGATAAACCAACCATGATATACAAACGCTGTGAAGGATACCATTCAATCACAAACTTTAGAACTCAGATTCAGAAACACTAGCGTCGGCCAGCTTTGGAATGCGTATGTTTAGAACCAGAAGCAGATTGAACAAAGCAAGATACAAAGAATAATATTCCAAAAATGGCAAGAAATATCAAAAAGAATCTAATCACAAGAGATTTCTATTTCGATTTAAAAAAGCGTTCATGATGTGTGTGTGAGACCCTTGAAAGAAAGGCAAGAAAGTATATGTGGAACACCTGGAGGATGTGACTGGGGAAATGGTTTCAGGGCGCAGCCAGAGAATTTAAAACAGTATTTTACATTGTTCCTCACAGGGGAATCACAAAGAGTTTCAATAATATAACCAAAATTGTAGTCAGGTGAAATTTCTTGCAATGTCTCTAACAAAATGAAAAAGGCATTTCTCAAACAGATATGACCATTGGTAAACAGGTTATCAGCTGGTTCTAATAGAAGTGGTTACAATGTGGCTGTTGGAATTGTGTGAAATTTTCCATAACTCTCCGGATTACAGGAGTGTTCCAGCGAAACTGGAGACCCTCCAATGTGGCGCCTATCTTCAAGAAGAGCGTGAGTCTTCAAGAGTTTATGTGCTTCCTTTGTCTGAATTTTGGAGTATACTTGAGATTCTTCATGGCCTCATGACGCACTTTCATTCTGCGTGATTTCAAAAATAAGTTCTGCTCGTTCCCCTGATGTGTTACACACAGGAGGACGAACATTTTCCTGAACTTGGGAAATATTTGAAACATTGTACAAACGAATTCATTCAGATAATTCTAGAAACAGCACTCAATAGGCCATTTTATAACAATGTGGGTATTGTATAGGTGAGAGAGGGAGAATTTGCTGCATGCAGTACTGAGAGCGATGGAGCCTCATTCTGGAGAAGGCGCTGTAACAGATATGCAGTGAGTGTGACGGAGCAGAAAGAAGACTGTGACCCTTATCCTGACAGAGTGGGGAAGGTTATTGATGTTTGTCCTGTATTGCTGAACATTTCTTCAGACTGCAGATACTGCACTGAGCTGGGTAGTGAGCTCAGACCATCCTCGGTGGGTCTGGTGGTGTGGCCCCTTCTGGGAAGAGAATGGTCTCCCTCCGTACTAGCCCATCCATCAGGGCCTTCGTGACCCTGTCTACAAACAGTGGTGTAATTTCCACTTATCTGCCATGCTCAGGGTGAACTGTGCTGGGCAGCACAAAGCAGAGAAATGTTAAGTGTGTGCACATTGGCTCTTTAAAGATTGCAGCAGGGAATCACTGAATATCCAGGGGCACCGGGCAATGGTGAGTACCTGCAGCCATGATGAGTGGGAGAATCGCTCTGGTATTGAATGTGGGGTGGGTAGTTAATGAGGTGCGTTCGATAAGATAACACCAGGAAACTATGTCGGCCTCATGCAGACAATCCCTCTGTCACACTCAATGAAAATAGCACTGAACCAAATTATTGTTAGATTCAGCCCAATGAGTCCAAGACTCTACTGACCCTGCTCCCACTTAAAAAGCTGCAGAACAAATGCTCATCCAAAACTCTCCATCATCTGAACTCTCCAACATCTTATCAATATCCTGTTAACCAATCATTTCTGGAAACAGTGGTCTTTTTTGCAAGATGTTTTCATTTCACAATTTTTAAACCTACGATCAGATCCTTCTCTGACATTGTCTTTCAATCTCCCCGTCTTTTTAAGCAAGTTCCTCCCATTTGGTGCTATTTTAACTGATTCATGGCCTCTTATTGGCAGTGATTTTCACACCCACTGCACCCCCTTGTCCATGCACAGTGTAAATGGACGGGAGCTGCACAGCCTGTCACTTCCAGCATGAGCCGCCCGCAAGTCTCCCCACGCTGGGCAGTGATCTAACACAGTGTTACTCAGCAATGCGGTGGTTGCTGTACACAGCTGAACATGCTGGGAAGGCAACTACTCCAGATTAACTGATAACTTCACTGCTATTCACTACACAGCTCCCCATGCTGGACAGATACCCAGTCCGTGTTTACACATCAATGCACTTGTGTGTTCTGCACAGCACCCTGTGCTGAACAGATTATTTAGCCGAGGTTTACAGATCAGTGCACTATTGGACAGAAATGGAATGGACTGGTGAGCCCCTGAAGAGTGTTCGATCCTGGACGGATTACTGAGTGGTACACTAGCCTGGTCTTCGCAGTAGTGCTTCATGATGAACAGATGTCTCATCTTGACTTATGTATGTACAGGGCTTGATTTGTGAGGCGGAGTGAGTATCCAACATAAATCCTTACTTAACTGTCATTCGTCCCGCTAGGCCCATTCCGCTGTTTAACCCCATATTTCTGCAACATGTTGTCCATTAAGTAATTACCCAATAAAACCTGAATCTCTGTCACTCTTGCTATGGACCAAAGCAATCCCGTCAAAATACATACATTCCCTCTGACCAAACGTGCTTTTTATATTTTAAAGTTAAATGTGAGGTGCTGTGCTTCAGATACGATTCACTTGGTCAAAGTATTCAACATTAAGCAAAACACAATTTATTCAAACACTGCTGATAAATACAGCAAAAGGAAGTAGGACTTGGAACATATTAATTCTGTTGAAAAACTTAACAGTATAATAGGTTATTTAACTACAAACAGTAACTGCACCAATATGGTAACATCCTATAAGCACACACTTGTCAAAAAACAAGTTCAGGAAACAGATTTTCTGACATGCCGTTCTCCAATCCAGGAGGAAGAAATACATCAAAAGACACTTCTGAGAGAAATCTCAGGGAGAGTGTAGAAGCCGGGAGAGATTTACCGCCTTCCAGCTCTGCTGTGACCCCAGCAATAACTGGCGAAAGGTAAAACTAAGAATCCTATTTCTGGGAGAGCTTGACTATCACTTCACAGGACCAGGCCGCAGCTGCAAGGACAACAAGGAATGGACGTATCTACACAGTCTATGGTGCTGTAGGAGCCTGGCAAAAATGCCTAACCCCACCTAAACCGTTAAATGATTGTCAGATAAATTTCAAAATGAAACATAAATAAATAAAACAAAAGGATGCAGCAGGTCCGGTCATCAGGCAAAGATGGTCTCGGGAGCCTCGCAATTCCTACCCTGAAAAAACACAATAGAATAATCGAGCTTGTGAAGAGAAAGCTTCATCTCTCTCCCTCACCTCTATCTTTACAATTGGAGATGTGACACTTACCCAATAGTCAGCAATATCAACATCCCACCTTCACCAAGGACTATTGTGACATATGAGCATTGTCGTGAAAGGGTTTAACTAGAGCTGTTTGTTCAATTACTGCGTTTAATATCAGGCTTCCTGGACCTAAATGGTTACTGGAGGGTTTCCTTTTTCCATAATTAGGGGCTTCTTTCACCTTGTTATGCTATAGTATTCGGGGCAGAGTCAAACTCAACAAGATTCAGATCAGCAGCTACAGAGACGGGGGGGGGGGGGGGGGGGATCAGAATTTTGAGAACATTAGACTGGAATGTTCCAACAAAGGATCAGTATCTGACAACATTGAACTGGAATATTCCAACAATGGACAGGAGTTTAGCCTTGCGGCTTTACTATCTTTCTCAGGATTGGGCATGGTTAGAGTTGCAGAATCAAGCTGTACTGATTATTATTCAAGCTGGGCACTATCCCATCCTCTCTCTCATCGGTGTTCCTGGTAAGCCTATCTCTATCAATTATATAAACGATGCTGAAGGTTATTTCTAATCCAGTTAATTATATTTAGCAAATACATAAACTTTCAGTTACAAACTCCACTTTATTTTGATGCATTTTCAAACTACTTACCCATAAACACAATTTGATGCTTTTCCAAACTACTTACCCATGTAAGAAGGAAGAAGACTATTTGGAATCTTGAGTCTCCTTTTTATCCTGGACTGTTTTATTTTCCGTATTTTCTCTGTAATCAATTCTGTCAACTTGCAGTCTGCAGTTCTGCCGCAGTTGCTTTTACTGAATTAGCCATCATCTACCTATTCATTAACGACAGATTTTATGGCTCAAGTTCTCTTCTGACCTCTCTTCCAGTTACAAATATTTTGAACACAAACTTGTTCTTGTATCTACAGTTACTTCACAAAAGGGACTCGGTATCAGAATATTAATGTCACTGACCCGTATAATTCAGAGGCACATGTTATGACTCTCAAAGCATAATTTGAAATTCTACCACAGCTGATGACTAAACGTAATTCGAATGACAAAAATTGGATTGGAACCTAATTTCACTCAAATCATCAGGATATCTTTTGTTATTTCGCTGGTAGTTATAGATAAAGAAACTTAGCATTTTTGCCCAGTCTGGACTAAGTGTGACTTCAGACCCACAACAAAGTAAATGGTTCTATACTGTCTTGACAAATGGCCGCGTGGTCAAAAGCCATTAGTGATGGACAACAAATGCTGCCCTTGTCATTGATGTTGAAATCCCGGGAAATAACAGCATTCAAGCTGAAATAAACCAAGGAACTTCTCCAGTGTCTGAAAGAATGTTGGAGAATCAAGGCAGATATGGCAGTCTGTCGGGAGAAACACAGATAACGTTTCGAGTTCAGTGACCCTATCAAAACTGAATGCAACTGAGAAATAATATTATTTATATCAGGATGGTTGGAAGGGTGAGTGGGAGTTTTGTGCTGAATGGATGGAGAAATGTCCAGCAAGAGAGAGAGAGAGAGAGAGAGAGAGAGAGAGAGAGAGAGAGAGAGAGAGAGAGAGAGAGAGAGAGAAAGAGAGAGAAAAAGCAAGCAAAATGACTGCTGATGAAAAACGAGAAGGAAACTAGAATGGGCAGTTATTCTAACATTTCCCTTTCTCCCATATTCCTGAATATCATACTCATTTCGGGATGTCCCTGCTTGAAGTGAGTTATGTTAGCTCTGACTCTTTTCTCTGAGAGTGGTGATCAACTCCATCGGTAATACTGGCGATGGCGTTATAGTTGCCAAGATACAGAGAAACGCAATATTACATTGTCAACTGCGTCTTTAGACACAGGAACTGTTCCTGCGGGACTGTGCCGAGATGTAACGGCTTTCTCAGCCAGGAAGAGAAACTGACGGGAGGGAGCTATTTTCAACACTGAATGGGAGCACCATGTGTGTGGGGAACTGAATTGCTGCTGTCATTAGAAAGTCCATGCAGTTTCTGTGGATGGTGTTCTCCGGGTTGTGTTGTCAGCTGCTGGTTCATTCAGGGAGAGCCGAGGGTCTGGTAACCCTACTCTGGACACTGTATTTACAGAGAGCCTTGGTCCATGGCAAACAAATGGAGCCGAGGCGAGACAGAAGGCAAGCTCTTGTAAGCAGGGTGGAGCAGGACATTGCACTTTCCATGATTTCCAGCACCATTTTTCTGGACCCATTCATTGTAAAGTGTGAAACCAGCCTGTTTCAAAATTGAGGTGGTGACTGTGCTGGGACAAGACTGCGCTGACACTCACCATGAAGTGAACTGCTTCACTTCTGGAATTTTCCAGGAAGAAGTGGGTAATATATCCACCATCTCTGAAGTGCGCTCCGCCGATCTATTTACGAACTGACAGAGGCCATCTGCCTTCTGAGAGGAATATGTTGGTTCCATCTCCACAGGGGAACGTACAGAAACTAACTTCCAGAAATACAAGGAAACAGGGGGACTGGTAAAAAATGAGCAACTGCAGGAAATTACAATTAATAAAGTGTATGCTTTTGAAAATCTAATTAATTAAAGTTTCCTAAGTTGCTGCATCTGATGAGCTACATCCCAAATGTTTTAGAGTTGGTAACAGAGGTACTGAAACAATTACTGACTATTCTTCAAAGCTGCCTTAGATTCTGGAAAGTATCCTGCAGGCTTGAAAGCAGCTATTGTAAATCTAAACATTCAAAACAGGACGGAGAGGGAAAAAAATAAAACTAAATAGCTGGATGTCAGCTGTGAGTAAATCATTGTAACCTTTTATTCGAATGTGGCAACTAAACACTTGGACAGCAATGATCTGATATGGTAGATTTGGCCGCGATTCAGGAAAGCGAAATGATCTTTGATAAACCTGCTGAAATTTGTGAAGATTGTCAGCTGTGACATAGACAATTAAGAACCAATGGGAGTTGAGTATTTGGATTTTCAGCAGATGTTTGACATGGTTGAATGCAGGTGAGCGGGGAATGTTAGAGTCCATGGGTAGCTGGTTTGGAATTTGTACCAAATGGATTAAAAATTGGGTAATGGAGATATGAGAAGAGTAATGTTTATCTCTGGACTGAAGGCTTGTGGAGTATCAGAAGGATCAATGTTTGGCAATAATTATTTACGAGGCATACAAACTGAATCAGATGGGAACAACAAATATCATCACTCACATGTATGTATATATATATATATATATATATATATATATATATATATATATATATATATATATATTATATATATATATATATATGTTTATTAAATGGTGAGACGTTGGCTATTGCTTTTGTTGAAAAGGACCTGGATGACCTTGGTCATAAGTGACTAACAGAATTCTTACGTGGCAGGAATTAAATGATATGCGGCTTTTCATAAAAATTGATTGAAGTATTAGAGTTACTGTATCTTTCCCAATGGTGATGTTTTGTTGAAGGGAGTATTTGGTGCATTGTGTACAGATTTGGACTACTTTATAAATAATGATCACTTTGTCATCGAGACAGTGCAAAGGAGTTTCACCAGACTAAACCCTGGTGCCACGAGGAGAGAGTGCAGTAACTGTGTGTTTAATCTGTAGCGTTGTGAAAGAATAACGAACTTGAACTTTGATGGTTATGGACGGACACTTATTTATGTACATGAATAATTATGCCACGTAGATCAATTTGAAGCAGTTGATCTGTTCAGTTCTTGCTCCATTGGTTTGTGATGTTAGAGCATCTATCAGACTTTCCTGTCTCTGTGTAAGTGACTTGAGAACCTGAATGACCTGTTCGTCTTCCTCTGTAAGTGACTCCGTGTGTGAAATAGTCTCTTTCGGATTCCGTGTAAGTAACAAGTGGGAATGAGCAGATTCTTTCTCTTCCCGTGTAATTGGCAGAAGGTACTAAATGCGCTATCATACGTATTGTCCAAAAGTTTGAGGGGCTGAATGACTTCCTCATCTTCTTGTGAACCCAGATTGAGGTGCTGATTGAGCAGCACCTTTTATTGTCGAAATGTGCAGTTATCCAGACTTATACAGTACGATCTTGAATGGTGACTAGTTCTTGTTGCACATGAACATTGATAGTTGTTCTGAACATTATGTAAACTTCATTGAATATCCTCACTTCTGTTCATATTGACTCAATGGGTTCAATAGCCTTCTTCCACACTCTATGGATTCGATGATGATAAACTGGAGCTTCCTAGGCTGAGGAAGCTACCCGAAAGATCTCCTGCAGATGTGTGTGTTTGTTTGTGTGTGTGTGTGTGTGTGTGTGTGTGTGTGTGTGTGTGTGTGTGTGTTTGTGTGTGTGTTTGTGTGTGTGTATGTGTGTGTGTCTATGTATGTTGATTGTGCTCTCAGTTTGGATGATGCTTTGACTTACTTCCCTCCGTTTGACCCTCGTAAACTGAATCCCTGATGATTTCCACCCTCCATTTCCACCTGTACAGTGGTGTGAAGAGATCAGCAGAGACTGACTGCAACAGAATGGACAGAAATGAAAGGACCCTTCCTCAGAGCTCGTGTCAAGGGGATATTATATCACTTTAAACACCACAGAGACTGTCAGACTCGCCCCACGCTGATACACACGGACGCACACTAATACAGAAATACAGAGACATTCACTAATACATGGAACTAATAGAGACATGGAGTGTCTGTCAGTATTTCCCTTGCTCGATGACAACATTGTCAATATTTCCCTCGCTCTGTCTGGTGTGCATCAGCATTTCAGTCTGTCTTTAGGGATTGTGTTAGTATTGCACTTGCTCACACCAGTGGGTGAGTCAGCATTTTTGTGTGGATTGTGACTGCAGGACAATTTCAATGTTCGCAGATACCAACCTAGAAGAATTATAAAGAGTGTAAAGGTGCTGCATGCAGTAAGTGAGAGTGGTGGTGATTGAGCCTTGTTCGGGGTATGGTGTTAGAACAGATATACAGTGAGTGTGAGGGAGCAGAGAGAATACGGTGACCCTTATCCCTACAGAGTGAGGAATGTTGTTGATGATTGTCCTGTATTGATGGACATTTCTTCAGACCACATATACAGCACTGAGCTGGGTGGTGAGCTCAGACCATGCTCCGTGTGTCTGGTGGTGAGGCCCACACTGGGAAGAGAAGGGTTACCCTCTGTACTGCCCATCCACCAGGACTTCAGTGCTCCTGTCGACAAAACGTGGTGCAATTGCCCCTTATCTGCCATGCCCCAGGTAAAATGTGCAGGGCAGCTCCAACCTGAGAAAGCTCAGCTGTATGCCCATTGGCCTTTATAAGATAGCACCAATGCCAGGGATCACGGAATGTCCAGGGAAATCTGGGCGATAGTGAGTATCTCCAGCCATGATGAGTGGGAGAATCAGATTGGCATTGAGTGAGAGTCATCACGGGGTAGGTTCGTAGTTAATGAGGTGAATTCAATAGGACATCACCAGGAAACTAAATCTGCTTGTTGCAGACAATCCCAATGGCACACTCAATAAAAATGGCACTGAGAAAAATTCCTGTTAGATTCAGCCCAATGAATCGAAGACTTGGCTGAACACACTAACAGCTACAAAGCTGCAGCTGCTTGTCCAAAGCTCCCCATCACAGAGAAGGAGCTAAATGTGACATACTCTTGGGAAATAAGACAGGGCAGGAGACTGAGGTATCGGTGGAGAAAGCCCTTGGGACAAGTAATCAGAATTCTCTTACTTTTGAAATAGAAATAGAAAAGGAATTACGATCTAAAAGTTAATATTCTAATTCGGAGGAAGGCCAATTTTGATGATATTAGTCAAGGCCTTCCAAAGTGGATTTTGACAGATATTCGCAGATAAAGGACTATTTGAGAAAAGGATAGCCTTAAAAAATGAGATGTCAAGAGCACAGAGGCAGTATGTCACTGTTCAGGTGAAGGGTAAAGCTGGCAAGTGTAAAGAATGCTGGAGGATTGAATAAATTGAGTGTCTGGTCACGGATAAGAGGAAAGCATATGTCAGGTAGAGACATCAGGAATGAAGGGTTTTTTTCTGTATTCATTTACGGGATTAGGATACCACTGGTTGGGCCTGCATTTATCCCCAATCACTAATTGCCTAGAGAGTAGTTAAGAATCAATCACATTGTTGTCGGTCTGGAGTCACATGTAACCCAGACCAGGTAAGGATGGTTGTTTGCTTCTTTCAAGTACATCAGTGAACCAGATGGGTTTTTCCAACATCCGAAATGGTTTCATCCTCGGCATCACCCTCTAGATTCCAGATTTAAAGTGATTGTCCAGAAGAATCTAAAGCCAGTCGGAGTACACTTAAGAGGGAAATCCGGAGGCCATGAAGGGGAGATGAGATAGTTTTGACAAATAGTTGTTAAGGAGAATCTAAAGGGGCTCTACACAAACATGAAGAACAAAAAAAGTAACTCGGGAGAGTGTTGGGCCACTTAAAGTTCAGCTAGGCAGCCGATGTGCAGAACAGCAGGAGATCGAGGCGATAGTAAGCAAGCATTTTGCAACAGTATTGACTGTGCAGAAGGATATGCAAGTTAAAGAACTTCGGAAATTAATCATGACATCTGGAAAAGTGTCTGTATCACAGAGGAGGAGATTCTGGAGTTCGTAAAGCCTGTAAAGGGAGATAAACCCACGTGACCTGATCAGGTGTACCGGAGAAGTCTGTGGGAAGCGAGGGAAATGATTACTGGGCCCTTTGCTGAGATATTTGTATTGTCAATTGTCACAGGACAGGTGCTGGAAGATTGGAGGCTTGCTAACTTTGTTCAATTACTCACAACATTTAAGAAGGATGGTAAGGAAATGTAGGGGAGCCTGATGTCAGTCGTGGGCATGTTTTTGGAGATGATTCTGAGGCACAAGTTTGCATGTATTTTGAAAGGCAAGGACTGATAAGGGATAGACAATATGGCTCGAGGCGTGGAAAATTGTGTCTCACTAAATTGACTGAGTTTTTTTTAAAGAAGTGACGAAGAGGATTCATTGAGGCAGACAGGTTACATTGTTGACATGGACTTCATGTTGACACCTTTCCACATGGTAGACCGGTTAACAAGGTTCGTTCGCATGTAATGCAGCAGAACTAGCCATGTGGATACAGAATTAGTTCCAAGGTAGGAGACAGAGGGTGGTGGCGGTGGATTACTTTTCGAACAGAAGGTCTGTATTCAGTGGTGTGCTAGAAGGATCGCTGCTGGGTCCACTGCTTTTCATTATTTATTGAAATCATTTGGATGTGAACATAGCAGAGATTGTTGGTACGTTTGCAGATGACAGCAAAATTGATGGTGGCATGGCCAGCAAAGAAGGTTTACCTCAGAGTACAATGGGATCTTGATCAGATTGGCTGATGGGCTGATGGGCTGATGGGCTGAGAATTGGCCGATGATTTTTAATCTAGATAAATGTGAGATGCTGCATTTTGGAAATTTAAATCCGGGCAGGACGAATATACTTAATTGCATGGTCCTGGAGGGTGTTGATGAGCAAAGACACCTTGGAATGCAGGTTCATTATTCCTTGAAAGGAGAGTCGCAGGTATATAAGATAGTGTAAATGGTATTTGGTATGTTTGCCTTTATTGGTCAGTGGTTTTACTATATGAATTGGGAGATCACGTTGCTGCTGCCCAGCACATTATTTTAGCCACTTTTGGAGTACTGGATGTAATTGTCGTTTCCCTACGATTGGAAAGATATTGTGAAACGTGAAGGGAGTCAGAACATATTTCCAAGGATGTTGCCAGGATTTTAGCTGTAGGGAGTGTGAGTAGGTTGGGGTGTTTTTTTTTCCTTGAGCGAGAGGGGCATGTAGAGGGTGAATAGTCAAGATATCTTCCCCAAAACTAGAGGGCATGGACTTCTGGTGAGAAGCAAACGATTTAAATATGACCTAAGGAACAACTATTTCCACAGAGAATGGTGCATGTGTGGAACGAGCTGTCAGAGGTGGTGGTGGAGGCAGCTATGATTACAACATTTAAAAGGCATTTGGATGGGTACATGAAGAGGAAGAGTTTACATCGATGTGGGCCAAATGCTGGCAAATGGTACTAGCTTATACTGGGATATCTCATCAGCATGGAGGAGTTGAACTGAAGGATCTGTTTCGTGCTGTACATCTCCGAGAATCGATTATTCTGTCTGACCTCACACCAATATCACATTAATTAATCATTCGCGGAAATACCAGCCAATGTTACTAGATGCCATCGATATGTCTTCACTTCTGCATTCTGAAACTTGCTAAAACATTCTTCCATAATAATGACTCTGAGTCTCTGTTCACTGTCTATTTCTGAACTCCCTCCCATTTGATGGTATTTAAACTGTTGGTATTTAAACCCTGACATCCAATTTAATTGTCCAATTTTAATGTGAATAACTAACCTATATCTTTCTCTGGCCTTGAATGTTGCTTGCCAGAGAGCATCAGCTTCCAAAATTAAAAAGCCTAGAAATAATATTCTGAAAGCATAGCTTGCGTTTTCTTTGACTTCCCAGTGTCCTGCACTGGGCTCCATGTTGGAAAGTGGGGTGTCAGTTTTGAGGCACTGCTCTGTAACTTGTTCTGTGCCTATCCAATGATCGTCTGTGTTAATCAATCTCTGCTCATCATGTGCTCAGTAACATGAGGAATCCCCTCCACTCTTACTGATTAAGACCAGACTTATCACATGAATTTGACTGACATTTGACTTAATTCTTGTTTTGGTACATTCTTGGAAATGTTGGGGATGGTTTCCTGGAGGCTGTGTTTTAAGCTGCTGTGGAAATTTAGGAAGACCAGATGTTTTGGTGACCCACTCTGGATGAGTCACAGTGACTGTGTTTACAGCATCTGGGTCTACAATATGACCAACAAATAGATCAGAGACTGCAGAGAGGGGAATCTCTGTAAAATTGAATGAGGGAATCAAAATCAGATCAGCCATGGTTATGGAAAATGTTGGAGCAGGATTGAATGACTCGCTCATGCAACTTATTCAGATATCTTTGTTAATAACAAGCCAATTCCTCTTCTCTCCCACCGTCTCACAGTGATGGGGAGTGAGTCACCTCCTCCTGTTCCTGGGAAACAGACATCTGCGGCCTCACCTGCCCCAGATATCCCCGTCTCCCAGTCTGGAACAGTTGAGTGACTGCCTCCTGTTCCTGTGTCCCAGTCTCAAGCAGTTGAATGACTCCCTCCTGTCCCGGTGTTTCACTCGTGAACAATTGAATGACTGTCTCGTTTCTCTGTGTCCCACTCAAGAGCAGTTGAATGACACCCTCCTGTCTAAGTGTCCCAGTCTCAAGGAGTTGAATGACTGCCTCCTGTTCCTGAGTCCCAATCTCGACTAGTTAATAGAACATAGAACATAGAACAATACAGCACAGAACAGGCCCTTCGTCCCACGATGTTGTGCCGAACTTCTATCCTAGATTAAGCAACCATCCATGTACCTATCCAAATGCCGCTTAAAGGTCGCCAATGAATCTGACTCTACCACTCCCTCGGGCAGCGCATTCCATGCCCCCACCACTCTCTGGGTAAAGAACCCACCCCTGACATCTCCCCTATACCTTCCACCCTTCACCTTAAATTTATGTCCCCTTGTAACACTCTGTTGTACCGGGGGAAAAAGTTTCTGACTGTCTACTCTATCTATTCCTCTGATCATCTTATAAACCTCTATCAAGTCACCCCTCATCCTTCGCCGTTCCAACGAGAAAAGGCCGAGAACTCTCAACCTATCCTCGTACGACCTACTCTCCATTCCAGGCAACATCCTGGTAAATCTTCTCTGCACCCCCTCCAAAGCTTCCACATCTTTCCTAAAGTGAGGCGACCAGAACTGCACACAGTACTCCAAATGTGGCCTAACCAAAGTCCTGTACAGCTGCAACATCACCTCACGACTCTTGAATTCAATCCCTCTGCTAATGAACGATAATACTCCATAGGCCTTCTTACAAACTCTATCCACCTGAGTAGCAACTTTCAAAGATCTGTGTACATAGACCCCAAGATCCCTCTGTTCCTCCACCTGACCAAGAACCCTACCATTAACCCTGTATTCCGCATTCTTATTTGTTCTTCCAAAATGGACAACCTCACACTTGGCAGGGTTGAACTCCATCTGCCACTCCTCAGCCCAGCTCTGCATCATATCTAAGTCCCTCTGCAGCCGACAACAGCCCTCCTCACTGTCCACAACTCCACCTATCTTTGTATCATCTGCAAATTTACTGACCCACCCTTCGACTCCCTCATCTAAGTCATTAATAAAAATTACAAACAGCAGAGGACCCAGAACTGATCCCTGCGGAACTCCACTTGTAACTGGACTCCATGCTGAATATTTACCATCGACCACCACTCTCTGACTTCGACCGGTTAGCCAGTTTTCTATCCAATTGGCCAAATTTCCCTCTATCCCATGCCTCCTGACTTTCCACATAAGCCTACCATGGGGAACCTTATCAAATGCCTTACTAAAATCCATGTACACTACATCCACTGCTCTACCCTCATCCACATGCTTGGTCACCTCCTCGAAGAATTCAATAAGACTTGTAAGGCAAGACCTACCCTTCACAAATCCGTGCTGGCTGTCCCTAATCAAGCAGTGTCTTTCCAGATACTCGTAAATCCTATCCCTCAGTACCCTTTCCATTACTTTGCCTACCACAGAAGTAAGACTAACTGGCCTGTAATTCCCGGGGTTATCCCTATTCCCTTTTTTGAACAGGGGCACAACATTCGCTACTCTCCAGTTCCCTGGTACCACCCCAGTTGCCAGTGAAGACGAGAAGATCATTGCCAACGTTACTGCAATTTCCTCTCTTGCTTCCCACATAATCCTAGGATATATCCCGTCAGGCCCGGGGGACTTGTCTATCCTCAAGGTGTTGAATGACACCTTCCTGTCTCGGTGTCCCAGTCTTGAATAGTTGAATGGACTCCCTCCTGTTGTTGTGTCCCAGTTTCGAGCAATTAAATGAATGTCTCGTTTTCCTGTGTCCCAGTCTCGAGCAGTTGAATGGCTGTCTCCTATCCCTGTGTCCCAGTCTAAAGTAGTAGAATAAGTCCCTCCTTTTCTTGTCTCCCAGTGTCGAACATTTTAATGACTCCCTCCTGTCCTGTTGTCCCAATTTCGAGCAATTGAATGACTGCCTCCTGTTCCTGTGTGCCAGTCTCTGTGACTGCTTCCTGTTTCTCCCTGTTCCTGAGCAGCAGTTTCAATGTTGTAAATACTGTCTCAAAATTATGAAAGGACTCGATAGCAGGGCATTTCAAACTAAGAGCAGCATTGCAGAAAAATATCTAAACACTTTCCCATGCGACATTTTATGCAGGCGGTCTGTTATTTTATCCCTGACCCTATAGAAATACGACGAAACCTATACAACCCAGCAGTGTTCCAGCTATACTCCCACATACAGGGAAGAAAGATAAAAAAAGATTGTAAGATTTATAATTTATCCTTCACCAACCCCCATCCATTCCATTAAAACTAAGTAAATGTTCCCTTTTGTTTGTGGTATGTAAACTGATGTGCAGAATGGGTTAACTGAATCTGTTTGCTGACTGTGATTAATGTCAGTCTGTGTGGATTCTAATTATCTCAGTGGAGAAGGTCCATATTCTAATGATAAATGGGCTCTGTTCAATGTGTTATCCCATAGCATGGGCGGGAGCATCACCGACGGCACTAACAGGGATCAGCAGCAGCAGAGAGAGGGGGCGGAGAGATCAAAATCTAAGAACATTAGACTGGAATGTTCCAACAATGGATCAGAATCTGAGAACAATAGACTGCAATGTTCCAACAATGAACAGGGGTTTATCCGATTATGTTTGGATTATTTCTGCATATTTTGATGGATGGTCATTACCAACGCGGATCCAATATGTACTTCGCCTCATTCAATATTTGTATTATCCTATCCTGGCTACTGTTGGTGTCCCTGGTAGGTTTGACTGCCCACTTACTATTTGCATTAACCATGTGCGACGGCATACTGTTCTTTTCATTTACTCTACTCTGTAAACATTCACTCCCCAAACCACTACGAACAACAGAGAACTTGTTCATTCTTCCTCTGCCTCTTTCGTTCTGACGCTGTGTCTTGTGGATTGACCTACTCAGTTTCAGGTATGAATCAGGTGTCACTGCCCTTGCTATTTAAATATTGAAAGCTTGGAGTTCACTTGGAGAGAGAGAGGAAAGGTGCTGCATGCAACAGTGAGAGTGGTGGAGCAGGAGCCTTGTTCGGTGGTCGGTGCTATAACAGATATACAGTGAGTGAGAGGGTGCAGAGACAATACGGTGACCCTTATCCTGACAGAGCTAGGAAGGTTATTGATGATTGTTCTGTATTGCTGGACATTTCTTCAGAACGCACTGAGGTGGGTAGTGAGCTCAGAACCAGGCTCAGTGGGTCTGGTGGTGTGATCCCTCTGGGAAGAGAATGGTCCCCTCCTCTACTTGCCCATCAACCAGGACATCCGTGCCTCTGTCAATAAACCGTGGTGTGATTGACCCTTATCTGCCATGCTCGGGTTAATCTGTGCAGGGCAGCTCCAAACTGAGAAAGCTCAACCGTGTGCCCATTGGTCTTTTAAAGATGGCACCATCAAGGTGCATCCGGAAGACTATGAGTACCTCCAGCCATGGTGGGTGGGAGAATCACGCTAGAATTGCATGAGAGGGACACCATAGAGTGGGATGGATAGTCAATGAAGTGAATTTGATAAGGTAGCACCAGGAAACTAGCTCAGCCTCGTGCAGACATTTCCTCTGTCACACTCAATGAAAATAACACTGAGATTAATATTTGTTAGATTCAGCCCAGTGAGGCTGTCCTCACTCCGGGTTACAAAGCTGCAGAACAAATGCTCATCCAAAACTGTCCATCGTCTGAACTCACAGCAATATCACATTCACTCATAATTCTCCATAATACTGACCCGTTTTGCATGATACTATCGAAATGGCTTCATTTCAGCATTCTGAAACCTGTGAACATGCCCTTCCATGACGGTTGTTTTTCTCAGTTTCCCCCTCCTCTGTCTCAACTCCAAAACACACACATTTACAGCCATTCTGAACGTTAACAGGCCATTCGGCGAAGCTGGTCCATGCCAACCAAAATGTCCATCAACACTCCCCCCATTTATCTGTCCTTGTTCTGTATCCCTCTAATCCTTGCCTTTCAATGTATGGTCCAAATGCTCTTTCAATGTTGTTATTGTCTGCACCTCAATCACGTCCACTGGCAGATCAGTCCATATGCGTTCAACAGTCTGTGTAAAAAACGTTGACTCTCAGGTTCTTTTTAATTTTTCTGCTCTCCAAACATTAACGGATGTTCTGTAGTCCTCGATTCCCCAACCTTAGGAACGAATTTGAAATATTCACCCCTATGCACGCCTCTCATGATTTGATAAGATCTCCACTTCTGTAAGACGCCCACACCCCTTTCCAACGCTGTAAAGAAATAGGTTCTAACCTATCCAACTTCTCCCTATAACTTAGACTCTTTAGCCCAGGAAGCATGTTTGTAAATTTCTTCTCCAATCTTTCTAGTTCAATAATATCCTTTATAGAGCAAGGTGAACAAAACTGAGCACAATACTCCAACTGCAGCCTTACCAACATCCTGTACAACTGCAACATAACGTCCCAACCACTATACTCAATGCCCTGATGAAGGCCACTGTGTCAACAGCCTTCTTCACTGGCCTGTGTATCTCTGACTCAAATTTCAGAAAACCGTGCGCCTGATCTCCAATGTCCTTTTTTTTCCCATTACACTCCTTAATGCCCTCTCATTCATCATTAAACTCCCACCGAAATTTGACTTTTCAAAATGCAAGACGTCACACTCATCGATATTAAAATCCATTTGCTATTTCTCAGCCCACTTTCCCAGCTGGTCAAGGTACTGCTGCAATTTCTGATAATGTTCCTCACTGTAAACGATGTCTCCTATTTTAGTGTCATCTGCAAACTTACTACCCTTGCGTTGTGTACTCTCGTCCAAATCGTTGATAGAGCTAACAAATAGGAATGGTCCCAGCACCGACCCCTGAAGCAGTCCACTAGTCGCAAGCCGCCAGTCCGACAAGCATACCTCCACCATTGTCATTTGCTTGCTAACATAAAGCCAATTGTCGCCAATTTGCCAGTTCACCTGGTATTACATGCGATCTAAGCTTTGAGAGCAGCCTACCTTGTGGAACCTTATCAAAGGCCTTACTGAAATCCATTTTAGACTATGTCCACCCCCCCTGCCCTCGTGAACCTTCTTGGTCACTTCCTCCAAAATCTTTAACAAAATTTGCAAGGCATGATCTGTCATGCACAAAGCTATGTTGACTGCTCCAAGTCAAACTCTGTTTTCCAAATGCATGCAATCTTATCTCTCAGAAACTTCTCAGGTTATATTTCCCAGGCCTTTCTTTGCAGACCTTCTTGAATAAGGGCACAACATTTTCTACTGCCCAGTCTTCCGGTAATTCGGCCCCTGAACTTTCTTCACTTCCCTCCTGGATATATCTGGTCAAAACCAAGAAATTTATCTGATTTTATGCATTCTACTGTGATATGGACTGTTCCAAGATATGACAACCAACCCCTCCCCCCACACCCCCCCCCCCCCTCCGCCCGCAAATGTCACAGTTCTTCATGGCTTTCTTCATGGAAAAAAAAGGGTAAATTGGGACCTAGCCCATCTCTTGTAGTTTTACATACGCATGCCCATTTTGGATTTTAAGGCATCCTATTCTCTCTCTAGTTGTTTTTTTTTACTATACTGAAAGAACATCTTTGGATTCAACTTAATCTTCTCAGCCAAGGCTATCTCATACCCCCTTTGTCGCTTTCCTGATTTCCTTCTTCAGTAAACTCATATATCCCCTGTGTACGCCCAGGGATTCCTTTTATTCCAGCCGCCTGAACCTGAGCTACCTCCTTTTTTTCTGGTCAAATCCTCACTATCTCTTGTCATTCAGGGTTCTCTCAATCAGCCTCAACTTGCCTTCACCTTCACAGCAACATATAAACCTTGAACTCGGGTTATCTCACTTATAAATGCCTCCCACTTGCCCGAGATCCTTTTACCTGCAAGTCCCTGTCTAATTCGAATAAAATTCGCCTTGCCCCAATTTAGAACTTGAATCTGTCGACCAATAATGTCCCACTTTTAAAATTTATACAACTTTAGTCATTTTTCCCAAAATGCATCTCCACTTTACCTCCTTCACCTATCCTGCCCCATTTGCAAACCATAGGTCGAGTTTGTCCCTTCCTGAGTAGGACACTCTACATGCTGGTTGTGGAAACGTTCCTGAACACACTTGATAAATTTCATCCCTTCTAAGTCCTTGATCCTCTGGAGAGCCCAGTCTATGTTAGGAAAATTAAAATCACCTATTATGACAACCCTATTACTCCTGCAAGTTCCCCCCCCCTCCCCCATCTCCCTGTATATTTGTTCCTCCAATTCCCATTGATGATTTGAAGGCTTATAGTGCAACCATTATAACATCACCATCCTCCTCTTACTTGTTTGCACCATCCACAAAACCTAATCGGATATTGTCTCAGTTATTTCATCTTTAAATCCTGGAGTGATAATCGCCTGAAACAGAACAATTGGTATTTAAATTGTTTCCATTTACATCTCATGCTCGCAGTGATTTTCACATCGGCAGCACCCCATGTCAAGGCACAGTGGAGACATGGAACTTTAAATGGCTGGGAGCTGCACATCAGCTCACTTCCAGCATTTGGCTGCAAGTTTCCCCACACTTGGCTGTGATCGAATACAGTGTTACCGAGCAACGCAACAGCCTTTGAATGAGTGAACTAGTGCAGTCTGGACAGCAATCCACGCTGGACACGTAGCCCAGGATTATGCATCAAGTATTGGTGTGGGCTGCACAGAGTTCCACTCTAGACATTACCGGATTGCATGCAGCTGTATGCTAGTTGGATCTACACAGTGCTCCATCCTGAACGTATAATGGATGGGCTGGTTATGTGAGTTGGATTGAGAATGTGAGAGAACTAAACATGTGGCAATAACTTTATTTTGTGTTTTCATTCTTGCGATTGGACCCTTCAAATCATGACTCATTCGGTTAGACCCATCCCTCTGGATGAGTCATGGTGACTGATATTACAGCATCTGTGTCTGCAACATGACCAACAAATGGAGCAGAGGCTGCGGAGAGGGCTTCTCCGTAAAATGGAATGAGGGAATCACCATCAGATCAGCCGTGGTCTTAGTGAATGGTGGGGCAGGATTGAATGGACAACTGATGCAACTTATTCATATATTTCTGTTTGTAACAAGCAAACTCCCCTTCTCTCCCAGTGCACCATACTGGTGGGGAGTGAGTCACCACCTCCTGTTCCTGCGTAACAGGATCCTGGGGCATCACTAACCTCAACATTTCCTTGTGCTCCAGACTTGAGCAGTTGTATGACTGCCTCCTGTTCCTGTGTCCCAGTCTCGAGCAGTTGTATGACTGCCTCCTGTTCCTGTTTCCTAGTCTCAAGTAGTTGATTGACTGCCTGCTGTTCCTGTGACCCAGTCTTCAGCAGCTGCCTTGAGTGATTGCCTCCTGATCCCCGATTTGTGAAAATAGATGTCCTCTCCTCCTCCAGAGTAATAGGCTCCAATAGCTCTGTGCTCACCTGCTGCTCCTGTGAAATGTAACTGAGGGACTGAATGGCCTCTTCATTTTCCTTACAGCTTCTCTAGACTAAAGCCTTTCTCCTGTTCTGTAAAACACCATCAAAATCTGTAAGATTTACTCTTGTATTTGACTATCAGTAATTGAGCAAACAAACTGACTGGCAGAATTCAGAAGCTGAATAGCCTCCTCCTGTTCCTGTATTATACACTCAAGAGGCTATAGAGTCTCAGAATGGACAACACAGAAAAAGACCCTTCAGTCCGGTCGTCCATCCCCACCAAATATCCTAAATTAATCTCGTTCCCCTTGCCAGCACTTGGCCCATCTCCCTCTAAACAGTTCCCATGCATGTATCCATCCAAATGTCTTTTAAATGGCGTAACTGTACCTGCCTCCACCACCTCTTTTGGCTGCTCAATCCATACACACAGCAGTCTCTGTGTGAACATGTTGTCCCTCATGTCCCCTTTTAAATCTTCCACTACTTGTGGGCGGCACGGTGACACAGTGGCTAGCACTGCTGCCTTACAGCGCCAGAGACCCGGGTTCAATTCCCGCCTCAGGCGACTGACTGTGTGGAGTTTGCACGTTCTCCCCGTGTCTGCGTGGGTTTCCTCCGCGTGCTCCGGTTTCCTCCCACACTCCAAAGATGTGCAGGTCAGGTGAATTGGCCATGCTAAATTGCCCATAGTGTTAGGTAAGGGGTAGATGTAGGGGTAAGGGTGGGTTACGCTTCGGCGGGGCGGTGTGGACTTGTTGGGCCGAAGGGCCTGTTTCCACACTGTAAGTAATCTAATCTAATTAAAAAAGTACTCACCTTAAACCTTTGTCTTCTAATTTTGGACTCGTCTATCCTGGGGAAAAGACATTGACTGTTTACCTTATCTATGCCCCTCATGATTTTATAAACCTCTTTAAGGTCACCCGTCAGCCTCAACACTTGAAAATTGCCCCAGCCTATTCAAACTCTCCCTGTGACTCTAACCATCCAAAATCTGCAACATTCTTTTAAATCTCTTCTGCACCCTTTCAAGTTTGACAACATCTTTCCGACAGCAGGGAGACCACAATTAAAGGCAGTATTACAAAAGTGGCCAAACCAATATCCTGTGCAGATGTAACATAGCATGCAAACGCTTAGGCTCAAAGCACGGAACAATAAAAGGAAGATCATCAAATGCCTTCTTCACTGCACTGTCTACCTGTGACTGCACTTTCAAGGAACTGCGAACCTGCCCCACAAGGTGACACTGTAGCTCAGTGGCTAGCATTGCTGCTTCAGAGCGCAGCGATCTGGCTTTAATTCCATCCTTGAATGACGGCCTGTGTGGAGTTTGCACATTCTCCCGTGTCAGCGTGAGTTTCCTCTGGGCGCTACGTTTTCCTCCCACAGTACTAAAATATACAGATAAGGGTAGATTGACAATGCTAAATTGCCCATAGCACCCAAGAATGTGTAGGGGAGGTGGATTAACCATGGAAAATGCAGGCTCAGAGGAATATGGTAGGGGTTTGTCTAGTGGGATACTGTTTAGAGGGTCGGTGTGGACTCGATGGGCCGAATAGCCTGTTTCCTCACTGTAGAGATTGTATAAATTCTATGGAGTTCTCCTTGCTTGGCAAATTTCGACAGGACACTACCTGCATGTCTTGCCTTGATTTGTCTTGCCAAAATGAAACACCACACATTTATCTAAAATAAACTCCATCTGCTACTCCTCTACTCACCTAATCACTGCCCGATTATATTCTGAGTTATCATTCTTCACTGTCGACTACACCACCAAATTTGTTATTATCTACAAACTTACTGACCATACTTCATATACTCAAATGCAAATGATTTGTGTAAGTGACAAAAGGCAGTGGACCCACTATTGATCTTTGCAGCAAGCCACTGGTCACAGGTCTCCAAGTTCAATGAACAAATGTCCACTGTCACGGCCTGTCTCCAATATTCAAGTAAAGTTTGGACCGAAATAGCATACTCTCCCTGGATCCCAGGCAGTCTAACTTTGCTAACCAGTCTACCATGTAGAACATTTTGTGTTTCTTGCTGCATTCCATAAAGGCAACATCCACTGCCATGCATTAATCAACCACTTTCATCTATTCCTCAAAAACGTCCACCGATTCAGTGAGACGTGATCTCCAAGGTACAAAGACCTCTTCAGTCCTTGTCTTTCCAAATGCATACACATACTGTACCTCAAAATCCACTCCAACAATTCAGTCACCACTGACATCAGGCTCACTGATGTATTGTTACCTGGGTTTTCCTTAATTTCTTAAATAATGACACTATGTTAGCAGCCCTCCAGTCTTTCGTCATATCACCTGTGGATGTCAATGATACAAATATATTAGCAAAAGGCTGAGCAATCTCTTTCCTAGCTTCCCACAAACTTCTGGGATACAGCTGATCAGGTCCCAGGGATTTGTTCACCTTTATGCGTTTTAAAATGCCAAGCACTTCCTTGTAATATAGACACTTTTCAAGATATCACTATATATTTCTTATTCTCTCGTTCTTTTAACCTCCTCCACATTAAATACTGAGGAGAAATACTTGTTTAGTGTCCCTCCCATCTCCTGTGGTTCCACACATAGGTAGCCTTACTGATCATTAAGGTGTCATATTCTCTCCCGAGTTATTTGTTTTTTGGCATTAAAGGATTTGTAGAATTTCTTCAAAGCCTCGGTATCCCTATTTCTAAAGCCATCTCATGTCCACATTTTTCAGGCCCGATTTCCCCATTGACTATACACTTACTGCCCTTGTACTCCTCTCGAGATTCACTTGATCTCAGCTCTGTTTACCTGACACATGCCTCCTTACTTTCCTTGATCAGTCCATCAACCTATCGAGCCATCCAGCACTCCCTGAACTCACCAGCCTTGCCCATCTCACTAATAGGAACTCGTTGGCTCTGGATTCTCTGAATCCATTTTTTGATTGCCTTGCATTTTCCAACCATCCCTTTACCTGTGAACAGGGTATCCCAATTAGCATTTCACAGGACTCGCCTAACACTTTCAAAAAACTGGCCTTATTCAAGGTTAGAACTGTAATGTTTACATCCGATCTTTCCTATTCCATAACTGATTTAAAACTAATATTTAAGCGTAACAGACGTGAAATGTTAAATAAACACTTCCTGCCACTCCGTAACAGTCTCGAGAGGCTGAATAGCCTCCTCCTGTCCCTCTGAAATAGACTCAAGAGGCTGAATGACCTTTTCTGTTTCTCTGTAATGGGCTCAAGTGGCTGAATGACATCCTCCTGTGCCTGTGCAACAGACCGGGGACATTAAATAACATAGCTACCTGTGGATTATGATCAGCCTGTAAACTGATGGAGGTCCATCCCTTCTCAGTTACAGAAACACAAAAAAACACAATGTACTCCAGGTGCTCTCTCAGTAACGCCTCGTACAGCTGCAGCGACACATCTCTTTGTTTTGAATGATTCTGTTGGCAAAATGTGCCAACATTCCATCTTTTCAAGTCTATTGTGGTGTGAATAGCGTTCTGCTATCCCTCTGTAAAAGGCCCATAGGGGCAGAATTTCTTCGCCCAGTTGCTGAGCAGCAGTCTCAATGCTCAGTCTCAAGGTTATGAAAGGATTTGATAACAGGGCACTTACAACCAAGCGTAGTCTCACATTGGTCAATATGTACCGTAAGTTTTGATAAGGTATCCAGACACCTGTCCACCTGACATTTTTATGCAACCGATCTGTTATTTTACAACTGCCTCCTTGAATAAACAAAATGGAATATATACAGGCCCCTGCAGTGTTCTATTAATACTCTCATGTACAAGGAAAAAAAGATTTTAAAAGATTGAAAGAATTATGGTCCATCATTCAGCAACCCTCATCCATTCAATCCAAACCCAGTATATGTTCCCCTTTTATAGTGATATGTAAAGTGATGTTTCGAACTGGTTAACTAAGCCAGTTTGTTCAGGGACTGTGGTTAATGCCAGTCTCCATGGATTGTAATTATCCCAGTGGAGGGTTTCCATCTTTCAATGATAAATGGGCGCCGTTCAATGTTTTATCCCATAGCATGAGCGGAGGCATCACCGACAGCACTGACAGGGATCAGTAGATCCAGAGAAAGGGGGAGGAGAGATCAGAATCTGAGAACATTAGACTGGAATCTTCTAACAATGGATCAGAATCTGAGAAAAATAGACTGGAAAATTCCTACAATGGAGATAGGTTTACTCTATCATATTTGGTTTCATTCGACATATTATGATGGGTTGTCATTATCCTTTCGGATCTATTTTGTTCTTCTCATTATTAAGTATTTTTGTTCTGCCTTCCTGGCTATCATTGGGGTTCCTGGTGAGTGTCACTTTCTAGATGTTTTATTTCTATAAACCAGTTATGACTGTATTTCTGTTATTTCATATAGTCTACACATCTTGTCACTATTATTGTTGCTGTTGAATCTCTCAATCCAGATATTCACTCTACAGACCACTACTAACGACATCAATGAACGTGTTCAATTACTGTCTCCCTCTCTGCTCTGGCATTGTTACTCATGGGTCTCTATGTTGACTGACTCAGTTTCAGCGGAGACCCACAATGCATTGCATCATTGCCTTTGCTATTAAGAGCATGGAGGTCACTGTCTACTGTTCTGGTGATTCCTTCCACTGTTTCCATCGTATCCCTGGCCAATATCTGCAGCTGAAGCAGACAAGTCTCAACTGTGGGTGATCCCATTGACAATGAGCTGATTCCTGACACCATGCCCTGAACATTTTTAACTTGAAATACTCACCACTCCAGGATATATCTCACTGGTTTATTCCATCTGCTGTTTGAACTTTGAGCTATGAAGTACATTTGTAAGGAAGACAATAATCTGCTACTGAAACTCTCGGCTTCAAACCTGCCGAAGCAATTCTGATTCGCACTCACACCAAACTCCCATCCATCTGTCATTCATGCGCACACAGATATATATTGCTATTGTGTATGGCAATGCCTTTACTTTAACATTCTCAAACACTTTATCTCATCAGTCCATGAAACTTCTCACGTTCCCTGTGTTGATTATCCAAAAGCCTGCCAGTTGTTCGTAATTAAAATAGTTTCCTCCATGTGTGTTCCTTCTCAAACAATGAGTTTCGTATTCCAGCACTCCAATCGCACACACACACGCACTCTCTCTGTTTCTGATGAGCACACACACACGCAGAGAGTGCAAACCTTCCCATTGTGGGCAGTAATCCGATGCGAGTATTGTTAGCATATAATAGTAAAGTTTGCAATACTCTCCATGCTGGGCAGATAGTGCAGTTTACTGAGCAACACACTAGCATGGTCTGCACGGCTCTCCATGCTGGGCTGTCATCTTGTCCCAGTTTATGTTGTTTGTGGTGTTCTGTGAAGAAGATTCAGAATGATTCAGAACAAACCATTCCAGCTGATCTGACAATGCCTTTATTCAATGTTCTCATTCTTGTCATTTTACTCACGAAGATCTCACTTCTCCAGTTTGCACCACTGCCCTTTCTTTTTCCCCATAATTCCACAACATCTTTTCAGTTAATTTACTGTCTGTTTCTGTCTTTTATGTGAATCTCTCTGTCTCTCTGTATCGTTCCCTAGTCTTGGGTTTTGGCTCTTTGGAGTGCTGGCATTGTGCAGCTCAGAAGTAATGAAAGGGTGTGTATCAGGCTATTATTCACTTCTCTGTATGTTCCATGTGATAGTCCATGGACAGGGATGTTTCAGAAGTTATAAGACACATCCTTGTAACTTGGTCTGTACCTGTATTTGTACCTCTCAGGTTACCTTGCGATCAGTAACACGAGCAAGCCCCTTAAGTAAAGGACCAGACATCTAAATTGTGTGACAATGCTGTCACTTTTTAAAAAAATATTATTTTCTCCTTTTTTTAAAAAATAAGAGATCTTAAAGGCCACACTGCCTGCTGAAAACGGCTCAAGTAAATAACTTACGATGCTTTCAGGGCTTTTAATAAATCGTTATCTCCACCTGCTACTCTCTCTGAAACCTGTCTTGATGCTGCTTCCTCCTGGATTGGAGAACTGTATGCAAGAATGTATGTCTGAAATTTCCATTTTGCCAAGAGGTTTGTTTCGGTGATGTTAGTATATTCGAACAGGTCATTTGTAGAAGGTACTGTTTCCATTATTCTGTTAAGGTTTCCAATAGTTAAAGTATTCTAAGTTCCTCTTCAATTTGTATGGATTTTCATTACAGTGTTTAAATATATTGTGTCTTGCTTAATGGTGAGTGGTTTAACTAGCAACATCACATCTGAAACAACCAACTCACATCTACCTTTAAAATAAGAAAAGTTTGGCATCCAAGCTACCTTCTTAAAAGAGTTTGAGTCAGTCTGCTTGGTCTATAGTAAACTGGGAACTCTTGTCCGGTTCTAAATCGATAATACCAAATTCGGTTTAGAATTTGCGAACAGGCCATTCGACTCAACAAGTCTGCATCGACCCTCCGAGAAGTAACCTTCCCAGACCCATTCCTCTCCCCTATTAATACACATTAACCCCGACTAAGGCACCTAACCCACACATTCCTGAAATGAAGAAGAAAGAGAGAAAAGGATAGAACAAAAGCAGAGAGTTTCAACTGAAACAGTTAGTAATTAGAGAGGAAAATTGACATAGAAGGCGGAGATGAAGGTAGATGGTCGGCGGGGTGAGGAGGTTCGTGAGGTTGAGCAACCCTATTGTAGACAATTCCCTGATGGGGTTATGTTTAAATGCATGCAGGCATTATCAAAATTTGATGAGAAGGATGGGGAAGCCTTTTGATTTTCATTTGAGAAAGTGGCGAAACCAGTGACAATGTGGATTTAGTTGATCCAAACAAAGCTGATAGATATTTGCATCCCTATCCGAGGAGGTATCTGGCCAGTATGGGGTAGTGAATAAAGCCGTCTGAAGTGCATATGAGCTAGTGCCAGAAGCTGACAGACAGCGTTTTAGGAATCTAAAAAAAGGTCCTGGTTAAACACACATTCAGTTTGAAAGGATCAAAGAAAGTAATCTTGAAATGTGAGTAAGGGGATTAAGAACAGAGCAAACCTATGACACTCTTAGAGAGATTCTTATTTTGGAGAAGTTCAACATTTCACTTCCTGCAGTCGTGAGAACTCGTGTGGAAGAGCAGAGAGTTAAAACGGCAAGACTAGAAGCTGAAATGGCTGATGATGATAATTGATTTCAAAAATCAAGGTTTGATTTCTGTGAGAGATTGAGAAGAATGCGTGAGATTTCTTAAAACATTTACCTGTGACAGTAAGGTTTATTGGCAAAGGCCAGTAGTAGCAGGTAAAGAGATTACAGCATTAAGAGGTACATAAGCATGTAATTCTTTTATGATGAGACATGAGGAGCTATGTCATTCAGAAGGATTATTGGAGAGATGAGAAGTGCTCCATAATGTAACGTGTGGTTGGAGTGTCCAGTGAAAACATCAACAGATTTATTCCACAATGAGGAAGAAGGCCTTGAGCTTGGTGGTGGCGTTACAACATTTCAGATTTTAAATTGTGAATAACATATTTGAGACAAATATTTATCACTGATTGCGACCCCTTAAAGTTTTTCGAGAAGTTTAGGGAGAAAAATACCTGTCTGTTTCGATTGAGCTTATTATTGCTGCCATTCAATTTGAAATTATACAGGTGGCAGGGTGAGAAACGTAAGGTTTGACACGTTGTGGAGACTTGGATGAAGAAAGACAATGGCATTCTGTGGCAGGCGTAAAATGACTGAAATCGAAACTAGTTGTCAACATTTGTATGTTGACAGTCAATGTAAAGCATATGCATTTCAGTCTGCTAATAGTGGGAGATTAGGTTGTATAAAATTATTCCACTTTGTATATTGATGGATGATTCTATTAAAGATGGAGTTGTGAGGATTCTATCACTGTAAAAAGATTATTTTCTCCTGCTTTTTTAAGAGAAGTTTTAAAGGCAGACGTGCAGACCTGCTGACTAAAAACAGTTTAAGTTAATAACTGAGAAAGCTTTTAGGTTTCATTAAAACGGTGGTAACAATGAAAGGGCAGTGGCCAGCTCTCCCAGACCAAGGTTCCTCGCTTTGTTTTTAGCTGCAGCATTCGAAAGCTGCTGGGCATCTCAAAAGGGTTGCAAGTTTCAATACATGATTCCCAGCTGCTTTTCTCTGAGATCTCTGTTGATGTTGTTTCCTCCTGGATTGGAAAACTGCTGTAAGGATATAGAACATAGAACATAAAACAGTACAGCGCATAACAGGCCCTTTAGCCCACAATGTTGTGCCGACCACTGATCCTCATGTATGTACCCTTAAATTTCTGTGACCATATGCATGCCAGCAGGCTCTGAAAGGTCCCCAATGACCCTGCTTCCACAACTGCTGGTGACAACGCATTCCATGCTCTCACAACTCTCTGTGTAAAGAACACATCCCTGACATCCCCTCTATACCTTCCTCCAACCAGCTTAAAACTATGACCCCTCGTGTTTGTCATTTCTGCCCTGGGAAATAGTCTCTGGCTATCGAATTTATCTATGCCTCTCATTATCTTGTATACCTCAATTAGGTCCCCCCTCGTCCTCCTTTTCTCCAAAGAAAAAAGTCCGAGGTCAATCAAGCTCTATTCATAAGGTAAGCCCTCCAGTTCAGGCAGCATCCTGGTAAATCTCCTCTGAACCCTCTCCAAAGCATCCACATCTTTCCTATAATAGGGCGACCAGAACTGGACGGAGGATTCCAAGTGCGGTCTAAACAAAGTTTGATAGAGCTGCAACAAGATCTCACGACTCATAAACTCAATCCCCCTGTTAATGAAAGCCAAAACACCATATGCTTTCTTAACAACCCTGTCCACTTGGGTGGCCATTTGAAGAGATCTATGTACCTGCACACCAAGATCCCTCTGCACCGCCACATTGTCAAGAATCCTGTCCTTAATCTTGTACTCAGCTTTCAAGTCGAACTTCCAAAATGCATCTCTTCGCATTTATCCAGGTTGAACTCCACCTGCCACCTTTCATCCCAACTCTCCATGCTGTCAATGTCACACCGCAGCCTACAACAGCCCTCTATACTGTCAACAAAACCTCCAATCTTTGTTTCATCTGCAAACTGGCTGACCCATCCTTCAATCCTCTCATTCAAGTCATTAATAAAAATTACAAACAGTAGAGGCCCAAGGACAGAGCCAGGTGGAACACCACTCGCCACAGACTTGCAGGCAGAATATTTTCCTTCTACTATCACTCGCTATCTTCTGTTGGCCAGCCAATTCTGTATCCAGACAACTAAGTTCCCCTGTATCCCCTGAACTTCTGAATGAGCCAACCATGGGGAACCTTATCAAATGCCTTGCTAATGTCCATATAAACCACATCCACAGCTCGACCCTCATCAACTTTTCTCGTCACATCCTCAAAGAACTCGATAAGATTTGTGAGGCAAGACCTGCCCCTCACAAAGCCGTGTTGACTGCATTTAGTCAAGCCATGCTCTTCCAGATGTTCACAATTCCTATCCCTCAGAATCCTTTCTAACACCTTGCAGACGACAGACGTTAGACTTACTAGTCTGTAATTGCCGGGGATTTCCCTATTTCCTTTCTTGAAGAGAGGAATTGCATTTGCCTCTCTCCAGTCCTCAGGTACGACTCCAGTGGAGATCGAGGATGAAAAGATCTTCGCAAGTGGCGAAACAATTGCATTTCTCGTTTCCCAAAGCAGCCAAGGACAAATCTGGTCCGGGCCTGGTGACTTGTCAATCTTAATGTTTGACAAAATTTTCAGCACATCAGCTTCCTCTATCTCTATCCATTCCAGCATGCAAGCCTACTCTTCAAAGGTTTCATTCACTACAAAGTTCCTTTCTTTCGTAAAGACAGAAGCAAAAAATTTATTTAGCGCTTCCCCTACCTCCTCAGACTCCACACGCAAATTCCCTATGCAATCCCTGATTGGCCTGATTCATTCTTTGACCATTCTCTTATTCCTCACATAAGTGTAAAATGCCTTTGTGTTCTCCCTAGTCCGTTCTGCCAAGCCTTTCTCATGCCCCTCCTGGCTCTCCTCAGACGATATTTGAGTTCCTTCCTCGCCTGCCTGTAATCCTCTAGAGCTGAGCTTGACCCTAGCCTCCTCCACCTTATGTAAGCTACCTTCTTCCTTTTGACGAGAAGCTCCACCGCTCTCGTCATCTAAGGTTCTTTTATCTTACCACTTCTTGTCCGTCTCAGCGGGACATATTTATTCATCACTAGCAACAACTGTTCCTTAAACAGTCTCCACATGTCTCTAGTGCCTTTACCTTGGAACAATTGCTCCCAATCCATGCTTCCTAACTCATGTCTCATCGCAGCATAGTTTCCTCTTCCCCAATTAAATATCCTCCCATTTTGCCTTATCCTCTCCTTCTACATAGCTATTTAAAATGTGAGGCAGTTGTGGTCACTATCAACAAAATGCTCTCCCACCACAAGATCTGATACCTGCCCTAGCTCGTTTCCAAGCACCAAATCTAGAATGGTCTCTCCACCCGTCGGCCTGTCAACGTACGGTGTTAAGAAACCCTCCTGAACACACCTTACAAGAACATCTCCTTCCAAATCATCTGCTCAAAGGAGGTTCCAATCAATATTGGGAAAGTTAATGTCACCCATTACAACAACCCTACTACGTCCACACTTTTCCAAAATCTGCTGATATATGCTTTCTTCCATCTCCATGCTGCTATTGGGGAGCCTGTCGTAAACCCCTAACGAGGTGACTGCTCCCTTGCTGTTCCTAATTTCCACCCATACTGACTCGGTAGGCAGATCTTCCTCGACAATGGAAGCTTCTGTAATTGTGATACCCTCTCTGATTAGTAGTGCTACACCCCCTCCTCTCCCCCCGCCCCCATTCTTTTTAAATACTCGAAACCCTGGAACATCCAGCAACCATTCCTGCCCCTGAGAAACCCATGTCTCTGTAATGGCCGCAACATCATAGCTCCAGGTACTGATCCATGCTCTAAGTTCATCACTTTTATTCCCGATACTCCTCGCATTAAAGCAAACGCACTTTAACTAATCCCTTGGTTCCTTCCCAGGAAAATCCTTCCCACTAGCTGGTCTACCTCCTGCTATTGCCTCGTCTGGATCAACTCCCACCTCCGGTACACAGCTCAGGTTCCCACTCCCCTGCCATACTAGTTTAAACCTTCTCGAACTGCATAGGGGGAATTGTAGACAATAGATTAACTGGTCCAGATTACGGCCAGTCGGTCCGTCTGGGTGAACTGCAAACTATAACTCAACCGATATTCTAAAGAAAGCAGCTGTCAGGAAACGATTGATGAGAACTGCATGTTATCCTCTGTGTATTTCTGTCGACTCCAATTGACAACATGGGAAACACATAAAATGATCATGACATCTCAACCAGGTAAATACTTGAAGATCAAATACAATTCAAACCAACAACACTTTCATTACAATAGAACAGCCTTTAAACAGATATTAATCTTAATTATTCCAGAAATAATTTTAGACATCATAAGACAATCCATTCAGCACAATTTCAATATTTGAATATGTAATATGTCTTCACTCGACAATCATAGAAATCTGACCTTTGAAATTCATTCATAAAATAGATTTCCGATTGTCCGAGTCCCTATTATCTAAATGACTGCCATCATTTACGCTCAAATATTTGTTTCCCATGCTCTGTGCTAAGGGAATAAATACTATTTCTCACTTAACCTCCCCATTACTCACAATGCTATAATGTCTTTCAGACGCATCCTAAGGTTGGAAATCTTCATTATGCTGCAAGTATCAAAATTGATGTGCCAGAATATCTCACAAATTTACAAATTATAAACACAAATCAAATAGGACAATTTGAGCAAACCTTCGACCCAGGACATTGGTCCCTTTCCAGTTAAGATGTACAGGTCCCTCCTTCCCCAGAAGGCATCCCAATTATCTACATATCTGAAGCCCTCCCTCCTACACCAGCTGTGCAACCATGTGTTAAGCTGCGCCTGCTCCCTGTTCCTCACCTCGCTATCTCGTGGCACCAATAGTAAACGAGAGAACACTACTTTGTTCGTCCTGCTTTGCAGCTTCCATCCTAACTCCCTGAAATCACTATTTATATCCTCGATCCTTTTCCTGGCTATATCATTAGTGCCAAAATGCAACAACATTTGTGGCTGTTCGCCCTCCCCTTTTAGAAGCCTATACACCCAATCGGAGACGTCCCGGACCTTGGCACCTGGGAGGCAACATACCTTTTGGGAATCCCGATCCTGACCACAAAATCTCCTGTCAATTCCCCTAAATATCGAGTCCCCTACCACGAGTACTTTTCTGTTCTGCCCCCTTCCTTTCTTTTCAACAGTGTCAGGCTCAGTGCCAGAGAACTGGCTGCTATGGCTTTCCTCTGGTAGGTCATCCCCACCAGCAGTATCCAAAACAGTATACTTATTGCTGAGGGCAATGTCCACAGGGGATCTCTGCACTGTCTGTCTGTCCCCTTCCCCCCCCCCCCCCCAACTGTAACCCATCTACCCTTGTCCTGAGTCTTAGGAGTGACCAACTCCGGGTAACTCCTCTCAATTACTCCCTCAGCCTCCCGAATGATCCGTAGTTCATTCAGCTCCAATTCCAATTCCCTAACACGGTTTTTAAGGAGCTGGACTTGGGTGCAGTTCCCGCAGTTGTAGCCAGCGGAGACGTGTTCCATGTCTCCCACCTGCCACATTCTGCAGGAGGAGCGAGCAACTGCCCAAGCATCTATACCCGACTTATCTGAACACTCACTCAGTACAAAAGTAGAAAGCTTAGTTCAAGTTGCTATAAAATTATTAACAAACTTATATTCAATAGAGGAAGTTTAGAATGAACCTTACCTTATTAAGTGGGTTAGAGGAGGAGGGCGGGTGGGAGACACAACAGTTGTAGACCCCTATGTATTTGAATATATCTTTGTGCCAAGCGGTGTAAACCCAGAATGTACGGTATCTAATGTTTGTGTAAGTGTTCCAACTTATAAGCTATCCCAAATGTTCTTTTCTTTAATTGTATTTTAACTAAGGCGTTTTAATAGATTATATTTTGCTTAATGTCGAGTGGTTTGACCAGTCACAACATATCTGGAACGCACATTTCCCATCAATATTCAAAATAAGGAAAGGTTTGGGTCTAAACAGCCTTCTTCAAACATTTCTTTGGGGATCTGGTCTGGTCCACAACACTTGTAGCTGAGGGGTTTGTGACTTACTCCTGTAATTGAAAATTTAGTGCAGGGGCTGGGGATGGTTTGCTGGAGGATGTGCTGTGAGCTGCCTCAAATATTCAGGGAGACCAGAGTATTTGGTGACCCAACTCTGGATGGAGCCTGGGGACTGAAGTTACAGCATCTGTATCTGTAACATGAAAAAATGGAGCAGAGATTGCAGAGAGGGGAAGTTCTGAAACTACAGAGTGAGTGTGTGTGGGGAAAGGGATCTGCTGTATCCATCACGAGTATTCACGGAAAAGCTTCCCAAGCTACACTTAACCCAGGAGCAGAGTGTGAGGGGCCCTGCCTGAACAAGGAGCTGATCATAGAGTGGTGTCACCTCCATCAACACGACCTGCAGGTTCACACCAGGGGGAGGATGGTGCTGCCAGTGGCTGTTAGGGTCACTGTTTCGTTCAGCTTCTATGATCCAGAGCTTCCCAGGTAGGTGTTGGTGACATATCCATCATCTACCAGTATCTCAACATCATTGTCAGCATTCGGTGATGGAGGATGTAAACGGTGGATGTGGTCAATACATTCTTCCTCCCACAGCAGGGAGCTGCCGGGTGTATCCAGAATAGTGGGATTTCCGATGGTGTACTTGGCATCTGCAGAGTACCCATGTCAATGGGGATAGGTAGAGGAACTGAAAGAGCTCTCTCTCTATTAATGTTACAGCGAACACTACATCATGTTGGTGAATACCCACTGTCCTGGCAGCAGTCACAGTCTCTTCATTCAGAAGAACTCAGCCATTCCCATCGTCATCGGGTCTCCACGTAAAAAAAAAATGAAGATATCTTGGATAAAGGCCGTCCCCTTGATGCACGTTTCAAAACACCATCCCTACCGCCAATCAACCACATCAAAGTATTCCATGTGTTCGGAGAGCAATAGGGTCACTTGGAGTGTCTGGGAGCTGACAATCATGGATGGAGCAAAACCTCCCATGTCTGAACGGGGCTGAGTGAACCCTCCATTACACAATATCATTAAGCCCTGTAATCCCTCTCCATTTCAATAACATTCTGACTTCCATTATTCCTGTAAATGAAATGACAGGTTATATCATGTTAGATTCCACCTGCCAAACTATTATCTACTGCCTTTACCTCTCTGAATCTATTTGCAGACTCTCCACCCTCTCTTGATAATTTAATATCTTGCTTATCACAGCGACATCACCAAAATCAGCAACTGTACATCTTTTCCATCCTCCTGATCATTAATATAGAATGTAAATATTTGAGAACCCAGCGCTGGTCACTGTGTGACCCTACTGGTTACTTTCTCTCTAATTGATTTATCCTGAGTCCCTGCTTCCTGTATGATACCCAGTCCTTACCCAGTCCTCCCCCATTCCTGGGCAACACCGTAGAAGTGTCCAAGGAGCATCTGTGAGGAACCCAACCTCTTGATGAGGCTGATGTCAACGCGGCCTCTGTTCCACTTTGCTGCCATCTCTCCATCCTAAAATTCTAGTCTCTTATTGTAGATTGCACCACATGAAAAAATATCCACTCCACATCTACACTTTCAATTACTTTTAGCATTTTACAGACCTCAATGAGATCTCCTTTCATTCTTATAAACTGGAGAATATAGGCCTAAACTACTAAATTTCTCTTCATAAGACGAACACTTCAAATATGGAATCAATCTAATGAATCTCTTCTGAATTGCCTACAATGGAAATACTTAATTCTGCAGGACACCCAAACTGTACTCCAGTTGCAGCCTCACTAATGCCTTACATAGCTACACCAACACTCCCTACCTTTCTACTCTATCCTTTTATGAATAAACACTGAAATTATGCTTGTATTTCTCATTACTTGCAGTAACCCCATGCAGGTTTTCTGTGATATGCAAGCAGACACCCAGATCCCTCTGCACCTAAACACTTTGAACTTTTTCTCCATTTAGATAATAATTTGTCTTTCTATTACACTGGTCAACTTGAATAGCCCCATATTTATTCACTGTAATTTTCCTTGCCAAATGTTGGCCCATTCACCCAACCTATCCATATAGTTTTAAAACCTCTTGCATCACCATTGCAAAGTAATTTCCCACCGATGTTAGTGTCATCTGAAAATGTGGCATCGTATTTTCTATGCCGACAACCGAGTACAGTAATGCCATCGATCGCAAATAGTTGAGGTTTGAGAACTGAAATCAATGCCACCCCACAAATTGCATGTGCGAAAAGAAAATTACACATTTCTTCCATTTGACTACATTTTGGTTGGTTAGCCAATCCTCCATCCAAGTTAATAAATTGCTCCTAAACCCATTTTATCTGATCTTAGCATTTACTCTTTGGAGAAGCAACATATCCGATGCCTTAAGGAAGACCAGATATGTTCTATCTCCAGGATTCCCACGATCCACCTTGTTTGTGGCGCCTTCAAATAACTCAAGCAAACAATTCAAACATGATTTAGCCTTCTTAAAACCATGTTGACTCTGACGGATTGTGGTTTAATTTTACAAATGTCCTAAACAATGGACTCTAGCAATTTGCCTTAAATTACAATAGTTTATTGTTACACTTTAGTCCCCAATATATACCAATTTTATAAACTCTTCCTTTTCGAAAACCTTGAGTTTTCTTTGAATTCCTGTTTAATGGACACAAGGCTTTAAGACGTCTGCTCCAATTGCTGAGTAAGAGCCATGTGTGACTCAATGCACTCATCATCCTGCTGATGTGCAAAATCGATGGGCTGATGTCTTTCTAGTGTTCCCATGTTTCCATCTCCAAGGTCAGAATGACCTCCTCCTGTCGATGTTTTAGAGGATTGGGAGATTATAGAATCTTACTGTTGCTGTCTAACCTTGAGGGGCTGATGGGTCTTCTCATACTTCTCCATAACAGGTGGATATACTGAACAGTCTCCTCATGTATCCCGGAGATGGGCCCGAGGGATTGATTGGTCTTCTCTTGTTCCCATATATCAGACATGTGTCTAAATTACTTCTTCCTTTCTCATGAAAGAAGTGTCATTTTTTTTAATCCTATCCAATTCCCTTGCAATAGGCTCGGTGGGTCTGAATGGCCTCCTGTTACCCCAGTGTACAATCTCCACTCACTGTGTGACCTCTTCCAGTTCCTATGTTGCAGACTTGAGGAGGCTGGATGGACTGATCCTGTTGCTGTTTAACATAATACTGGTGCAGCATGGACTACTGTTACAGGCTCGAGTAGCTGATTGTCCTCCTTCTGTAAATGTATGTCAGCTCCTGGGGCTGAATAGCCTCATCCTGTTTTGGTGTAACAGGTTCGAAGGCCTGAATATCGTCCTGTTGTTCCTGTGTAACAGGCTGGAGAGCGGAATGGATTCTTCCACTATCTGTGTAATTCACTTCACTTGTTGACTCCTTCTGTCATCTATGTTCAAATAAGATCATCTTTAATTTTTGTAAACTCCAATGGCTACTGGGTCAACGTGATGATACTTTCGTTATAAGTTAGCACCTTCATTGCGGAATCAGTTGTGGGAACCATCTCTGAGCTGCTTCCAATATAACAACATCCTTTCTTCATTGAAGAGATTTGATCTGTACACACTACTCCAGATGTGATCTCAAACTTTAATTTCTCCAGATCCCCCGTTATGCTGATGGAGTAGAGAAGGACAACGATCTTTCAGCAATGCTTCGTGGGCGGCACGGTGGCAAAGTGGTTAACATTGCTGCCTCACAGTGCCAGAGACCTGGGCTCAACTCCCACCTCAGGCGACCGACAGTGTGGAATTTGCACATTCTCCCTGTGTCTGCGTGGGTTTCCTCCCACAGTCCAAAGATGTGCAGGTTAGGTGAGTTGGCCATGCTAAATTGCCCGTAGTATTAGTTGAAGGGGTAAATGTAGGGGAGTGGGTATGGGTGGGTTGTGCTTCGGCGGTTTGGTGTGGACTTGTTGGGCTGAAGGGCTTGTGTCCATAAAGTAAATAATCTAATCTAACCTAATCACTAAGACCCTATACAGCTGCAGCAACACTTTACCAGCCTGCTGTAAGTTCTCACCAAGGTTAGAGCTGTCTCAGCTCTCTGGGGAAATACAGAGCATTTGTGGAAGATCATTGTCCTTCTCTATTCCATCAACATAACGGGAGATCTGGAGAAATTAAAGTTGGAGAAGATCATAAATGATGTGGTGGGATGATCTCTACCATTAATCTCCCCAGAGCCCACGTAGCTCAGATTCCACAGAATCTAGTAAGGTGGAGTGCAAAAAAAGCAAGGAGGAGCAAACATTGATAGGAGTTATATATCAAAGTGAAAGCTGCAATACAAATGCTGGGCATGTTATAAAACAGGAAATGAGATATTCACATTTGTATGTACTGCATTAATAAAGTACTGTTTAAATTATATCTAAACTGTGTTAACCCAAATGAATGCTAATGCAGAGAATAATGGATTTCATGACCACGTGTGAGATGGTTTGCATGAACATTATGTCGAGCATTGAGCTCGAGATCAGGTTATTTAGGAATTGGTGTTGAGTGATCAGAACAGCGAATTGAAACTTTTGCTGGAAAGGGCCTTTTGGAAACAGTGACCACAATGTATTGGTTTTCTTTTATGCTGTTTGAGTACACGACAGTTTTTGTTTTATTTGAAGTAACCGTTATAAATCTGAGTCATGCAAACCATGAAAGTGTGAGGAGAAAGTGGGGACTAGAAATGCTGGAGATGAGAGTCGAAGAGTGTGGTGTTGGAAAAGCACAGTCAGGCAGCATACTAAGAGCAGATAAATCGATGTTTCGGCCAAATGCCCTTCATCAGGAATGAAGCTTATGGACCAAGGGGTCTGGGAGATAAATGGGAAGGGGTGCGGCAGGGGTGAGGTATCTGGGATTGTGATAGGTAGATGGAGGTGGGGTTGAAAGTGATAGGTGATAAAGGGAGACAGAACGCCTCATCTACTGCATCGATTAAACCCAGTGTAGTCTTCTCTACATTGGCGAGGCAGGAGGTCAACTTGTGGATCACTTCAGAGAACATTTCTGGGACAGCCACATTGAACAACTTCATTGCCTTGTGGCTGAGCACTTTAACTCCCCTTCCCACTCTACCAAGGACATGAGGATCCTGGGCCTGTTCCATTGCCAAACCGGAGCCACCAGAAGCCTGGAGGAAGAAAGCCTTGGGACCCTCCTACCACAGGGGATCATAGTGGATTTCCCCATTTCCCCTAATCCGATCTTATCCCACTCCAAACCTCCAAGTCAGCACCGCTCTTTTGAATGTTCCTATGTGTCCACCTTCCTTCCTATCAATCTGGTACACCCTCCTCTCCGACTATCACTTTTAACCCCACCTTCATATTCCTATTAGATGAAAGGACGCAGCTTAGAAAAATGCCAAGTGTTGCAGTAAGCCAGTGGATTCAGAGAAATGTAGGACCCAGCAAAGGATGACCAAGAAACTGAGAAGAAAATCAAAAAGAGAAAAAGCGTGCAAACGAAAGAAAAGCATAAAGTCTGCTAAATAGCGTCTATCAATGTATGGAAAAAAAAACAAGGTCAAATGTGGAACAGTTCGTGTACGTTCAGGATAAATTATTGCAGAGAACAGCGAAATTACAGGGAAAAGAAACAGTTTCTTTGTGTCTATCTTCATGGAAAAATGTCCAGAAATTCTTCCAGAAATACCAAGTGACCATAGGACTTGTGTAAGTAAAGTCTAAGGTCATTCTTATCAATGTTGAGGTCATCTTTGTAAAGAAAGCCGGATTGAGTATTTATAAATTTAACAGACTAGATGTACTTCATACAAGAATTTCAGAGGAAGTAGCAATAGACAGGTTGATTGCATCGCGGATTTTCACTTTATTTTCTGACACATTCCCGAAAGGCATTTAGCCAATTAGGATAAGGCAAAGGTTATAAATATGATCCAACAGTTTAAAAAAGTATGAATTTGGGGAGTGGTGAACTACAGACCAGTTATCTTGTCATCCGTAGTCATGTATCTGTTGGACTCGATTACAAAGAACATGCTACTAGATATTTAGAAGGTAATAACTTAACTGGGGAGTGTGAGAATGTACCGATGAAAGGTAAACCAGAAGTGCAAACATATTTTTGGAATGGTTTCAAGATGATTCTTGTGGACATAGGCAATGATGTACCTTTGGATAACGTATAGTTGGATATTCATGAGCTTTTTTGAAAGAACTCACACAGCAAGTTTATAAGAAAAATTAAAACGAGAGGTATTGGGAAGAACGTATGCAAATGGGATAGTAAAAATTAGGTTTACATTTTTGTGAATGTAATTGGAAGATAGAGGATGTCGTGCACCAGTTGTATCGAGCGTTGGTGAGACTAAACGTAGACTATTGTGTATCGTTCGGAGTCCCAATCTAAGAAAGAATATATTGACTACAGAGGAACTGCAAAAGGTATTATCCAGATTAATCCGTAAAATGCCAAGATTGTCTGATGGGGAACCTCAGCCTGTAATCTCGAGTTTCAAAACATGAGAGTTGATTGTAGTGAATCTTAGAAACATTGAAAGGACTGAATAACAGAGGGACATGGAGAAGTACAAGCAGGCGAGATAAGGGAGAATCCCACGATATTCTACACGGAGAAGTAGAACAGAATAATCAGCAAACAACTAGTGTCCATTAGAAACTAAAGGGGCAATCTGTGTGTCAAGCTGGAGGACATTGATGGATTATAACACGAGACCTTCACATCTATTTTACTTTGGAGAAGGGGGATGCAAGTACAGAATTCAAGAAGATGGACTAGGAAGCTCTTGAACAGATTGATGTAAAATACGAGATTGGATTTGAGGTTTTGTTCTGTACAAATTTGGACCAATCTCCATGTCTGAATGAGTTGTATCACAGGCGGCTGTTGGGGTCAAAGGAAGAAAGACCCTGAATGAATATTTTAATTAGAATTTGACCATAGGGGAGGTGCCAGAGGACTGGAGAACAGCTAATACGATTCCACTTCACAGTAAGGGTGGGAGAGATAGACCAGGGAACTATAGGCGAGTGAGTATTAGATCACTGTTAAGGAAACTACTGGATAAAATAGGGAAGGAGAAAATCGAACTCCAATCAGAGTCGCAAGGTTTGATCAGGGATATTTATCATGACTTTATCAGGAGGAAGTCTTTTCCAATGGATTTGATTGAATTAGTTTGAGGAGGTCGATTATTTAGTTTTGTAGGAAGGCCTTTGACAAATTTCCACCTGGGCAACTGAAAAATAAAGTAAAATCTCACAATATGATGGATAACTTGACAAGTTACAATGAAAATTGTCTTAGTGGCAGGAGGCAGAGGGTGGTGGGAGAAGGCTGTTTGTGTGACTGGAGACCAGTGTCCCCTGGTGTACCACAGAGATCAGTGCTCTGTCCCTTATTGTTTGTGTTATTCAAAACAAAATATAGATGTGGATGTGGAGGGGGCTAGATGGAGAGTCGGGGAGGTGTGATAAGTAAGTGTATGTTTGACATAAAGATTGGCTGGGTGGTTAGCAGTGAGGAGGAAAGCCTTAAGTTACAGGAAGATGCAGATTTAATTGTCAGATGGGCAGATCAATGGCAGATAGAATGCAACCCTGATAAATATGAGGTGATGCACTTGGGGAGATGGAACCAGGCAGGGGAGGACTCAATGAATGGCAGCACACTGGGAAGCTCAGATTGTGCTTCTCCACACAACCCTGAATGTGACTGGACAGGTTCATGCTTAAAAATGTGTTGCTGAAAAAGCGCAGCAGGTCAGGCAGCATCAAAGGAGCAGGACAATAGATGTTTCGGGCAGATAACTGAAGAAGGCTTATGCCCGAAACGTTGATTCCGCTGCTCGTTTGATTCTGTCTGACCTGCCTGAGCTTTTCCAGCAACACGTTTTTAAAGCTCTGATCTCCAGCATCTGCAGTTCTCACTTTCTCCTGAACAGGTTAATGGACTAGTTAAGAATTGGATCTTGGGTGTAGCGTTTCCTAATCAGGGTGTAGATTATAAGAGCAATACAGGGCTTTGGTTCCGCCAAAATTGGAGTACTGTATGTAGCTCCGAGAACCACATTCCAGGAACGATTGTACTGGAGAGGGTGCAGAGGTGATTCACCAGGATGTTCCCTGGGATGGAACATATCAGCTATGGAGAGATGCTGGATAAGCTCGGGTTGTTTACTTTGGAGCAGAGAAAGCTGAGGAGGCAGTGATTCAGAATGATAGGTTTATGAGGGACATGGACAGGGTGGATAGACAGCAGCTGTTCCTTTTAGTCAGAGGGTCAAAAACAAAGGAACACACTTTTAAAGTGAAGAGTTTGTGGTTCAGAGATGATTTAAACATTTTTTCACCTCAAGGTGTGGGGTTCTGGGATTACTTCCTGAGAGGGTAATGATCACCTCACAATCAATAAGTACTTGGATGAGCAATTGGAAGTGCAATAACATTTCAGGCTATGGGCCTGGTGTAGGAAAGTGGGACTAGTATAGATCGTGCTGTATTTCTGTATGCACAGAGTCTGTGCCCCTATAAGTGTATGGTGTGGAAGGTCAATTATTGAGCAGTTTAAGGCAGGAATTGATGGATTTCTGAAGTGTTATATTCGTAAGGGTTATAAGAGTGAACTGCATTATCTTGTTAAATTATGTCAATGTGAAAAATATGAGAAAACAAGTGCAGTTTCCTTACGGCTTGAAACCAGAGAATGGAGAATGGGGAACAGGGAAATGGCAGAACTATGAAGCCACTACTTCAGTTCTGTCTTCACAGAGCTTTCCAACAATACAAGGAAAACCGAGTTCGGTGTGGGAAAATGATAGAAGTACATGGAACAATAAACATAGTAAGGAAATGGTTAACCAGAAATTATTGTGGCAGAAAGTAATGGTCATAGACAACACTAACATAGATTTATGAAATGGGAATTATGTTTGAGAAACAAACTGGGAGACAAATGAAAGAGAAGCAATGGATGTAAAACATTTTGATTTTTAGAAAAATGTTGGTAAAGCTCCAAGCCCAGTTTGCAAAATCAAATCTTAGTGGATTGGGGCTAATATATGGGACAGCTGGCAGGAAACAGTGAATAGAAATAAACAGACTCGTCAAGTAAGAGCCTGACATTTTCTGAAAGGTATGATTCTGTGAGTATGACTATGTCCCAGGTTCCCCATTACCTTCCCCTGATATCTCCTGTCTCAACAGCAGGATGGACAGAGCAGAATTGGCGGTAAAGTGGGAGACAGTTGGAAGGGAATTGCTCTTGGAGTCCTCAAGAGTGACTCCATATCCCATGAAGTCTCATGGCATTAGATTGCACATGGGAAAGGAAACCTCCTGCTGATTACCATGTACTAGCCTCTCTCAACTGATGAATCAGTACTCCTCCATGCTGACCAACACTTGGAGGAAACACCGAGGGTAGCACGTACGCAAGAGGTATTCTGGGTGGGGGATTTCAATGTTCACCACCACCAGTATCTCAGCTACAGCATTACTGATCGAGCTGGCTGGGTCCTAAAGGATAAAACTGGCGGCAGGTGGTGAAGGAACCAACAAGAGGAAAATACATACTTTACCACAGCCTTACTAATCTGCCAGTTGCAGAAGTATCTGCCCATGACAGTTTCGGTAAGAGTGACCACCGCATAGTCATTGTGGAGACAAAGTCACACCTGCATATTCAGAATAACCTCCACCATTTTGGGTGGTACTATCACGGTGCTTAATAGGGCAGACTTCAAACAGATCTAGCAGCTCAAATCTGGATGTCCAGATCCCGCATAAACTCATGGTCTGGCCATATCCCCCTCGCAACAATTGCCATCTATCCAGAGGATCAACATTGGTTCAATTGGGTGTGCAGGATGGCAGGAACAGCATGAAGCATACCTGACAATGAGGCATCAGCCTGGTGAAGCCACCAAAAAGGACGACTTGTACGCCAAACAGCATAAGCTGTAAGTGATAGACATGATAGACAGAGCTAAGTGATCCCATAAGCGACGGTTCAGATCTAAGCTCTCAAGTCCTTCTACGTCTAGTCGAGAAACGTTGGGGACAATTAAACAATTCACTGGAGGAAGAGATTCCACAAATAACCCCTTCCTCCATGATGGAGGAGCCCAGCACTTCAGTGTATAAGATAAGGCTGATACATTCGCAACAATCTTCAGTCAGAAATGCTGAGTGGATGATCCATTTCAGCCTCCTCCAGTGGTCGTCAGCAATTCAATTACCAGTCATCAACCAATTTGATTCAGTCCACGCGATATCCAGAAACAATTGGAGATACTGGATACTCCATAGGGTCCATAACTTGACAACATTCTGGCAATAGTACTGAAAACCTGTGCGCCATAACTTGCCACTCCCCTAGCCAAACTGTTTCAATACAGTTACAACAATGGCTTTTCCTCATTATGTGGAAAATTACCCCAAGTATCTCCTGGATATAAAAAGCAGACCAAATCCAATCCGGCCAAATACCACTCCATCAGTCTACTCTCGATCATCAGTGAAGTGGTGGAAGGTCTCAGTGCTTTTAAGCAGCACCTGCTCAGCAATACCCTGGTCAATGACGCCCAGTTTGGGCTCCACCAGGGCCACTCAGCTCCTGACCTCATTACCGTGGTTCAAACATGGACAAAAGAGCTGAATTCCAGAGGTAGGGTGAGAGCGATAACCCTTTAAATCAAGGCTGCATTCGACCAAGTGAGGTATCAAGGGGCCTTAGCAACACTGGAATCAATGGGTATCAGGGGCAAACTCCCTGCTGGTTAGAATCATACCTGACACGTAGGAAGGTGGTCATGGTTGATGAAGGTCAGTCACCTCAGCTCCAAATTTGTAGGAGTCCCTCGAGCAGTGGCCGAAAACGTCTTCAGGGCTACTTCATCAATGATCTTCCTTCCATTTTAAGGTAAGAAGTGGGGATGTTCGCCAATGATTGTACAATGTTCTGCAACATTTGTGACTCCTCAGATACTGAAGCGATCCATGCTCAAACGCGACAAGATCTGAAGAGTATCCAGGCTGACAAGTGGCAAGTAATATTCAGGCCACACGAATGCCAGACCATGACCATCACCAATAAAATACAATCTAAACTGCCCCTTGGCATTCAATGGTGTTACTATCACTGAATCCCCAGTATCAAAGTCCTGGTGGGTAATCATTGCTCAGAACCTCACCTTCATCAGGACCACATGAACACAGTAACTATAAGAGCAGGTCCGAAGCTAGGAATACTGCGGCGAGTAACTCACATCCTGACTTCCAAAAGTCTGTCCATCGTCTACAATGCATAAATCAGAAGTGTAATAGGAGACTCCCAATTTGCCTGTATGTCTGCAATCCCAACAACTCTCAAGAAGCCTTATACCATATAGGACAAAGCAACCAGTCTGACTGTCCCTTCATCCACAATGCTCCACCATCAACGCTCAGCAGCAGCAGCAGTATTTTACTATCTGCAGACTGCAATGCAATGATTCACCAAAGATCCTCAGAGACCATCTTCCCAACTCACAACCATGCCGATCTAGAAGGACAAGGGCAGCAGATGTATGGGACTACCATCATCTTCAGGTTCCCTCCAAGCCATTCACCATCCTGACTTGGAAATTTCTCATCGCTCCTACACAGTCACTGGGTCAGAATCCTGGGATTCCCTCCCTAATGGCATTGGAGGTCAACCACAGCAGGTAGACTGTAGCGGTTCAACAAGGCAGCTCACCACCACCTTCTCAAAGGCAATTAGGGACAGGTAATAAATGCTGGCCCAGCCAGTGACTCCGAGAGTCACGAAAAAAATAAATAGAAATTAACAGAGGAACGTTGCTGAGGTGTCACAGGGATCGGTGCTTGGGGCCCAGCTGTTCACAATGCCCTTTAAACATTTGGTTGCTAGAATCAGATACAATATATCCCAGCCTGCTGACAGCACTAACGGATGTGGGATTGTGAGTGGGTGAGGAGGTTATAAAAAAGCACCGAGAAGGCTAAGACAAGTGGAGTGAATGGGTAAATATGTGACAGATGGAGAACAATGTGGATAGAGGTGACGGTATGTCCTTTGGTGGAAATGATAAGTTGGCAGCCTACCATTTGAAAGGGATTGGTGGAATCATGTTGATCTACAAAGTAATGTATGCTCCTTTTTGTTGTTTCCTTCTGCATAAACCTCTGAGGCACCTGCACCGCAGTGAGGTCTGCAACCAGAAGTCAACACTGGGCATGGCATTGGCACGCTGCCCAGTGGACACAGACCCACCAAGTGGGGAGCTGTAACACTGAATAGGATCTGCATCTCCTTGTACACCAGTCGCTGAAAGTAATATTGCAGAAACAGAAAGCAGTGAGGAAGATAAATGGTGTGTTGACCTTCATTTCAGGGGGATGTGAGTCCAGGAGAAAGGGTGTCTTACTGTAGCTGTACAGGGCCTTGGTGAGATATCATCTTGAACATTGTGCAGTATTGTGTGCAGTTTTGGTCTCCTTACCTAATAAAGGACAAACCTGACATTGATTGAGTGCAGTGAAGGATGAACAGACTGATCTCTGGGATGGCAGGCTTGTTGTATGAGTAGAGTTTGGGGTGACTGGGCCAGTATTCCATGGGGTTTAGGAAATTGGGTGGAGATCTCAGTGAGATATATAAATCTCTGAAAGGTTGAGACAGATTGGATGCAGGGATGATAATTCCCCTGGCTGGGACTTCTAAAACAAGGGGCCACAGTATTAGGTACAAGCATGCCAAGCTGCATTGAGATGATAATAAATGTTGCTCTCACTGACTGGGGAACCTGGGGAATTCGCTCGCATCTGGAAACCGAGACACTGATTATAAATAAGGATTTAGAGATAGTAAACGGATGGTGGGAGAGCAGGAGTATTGTATGGAAATGAAGGGCCAACCAACATTATATTGAATTGGTTAGCAAACTCGATGGACCAAACGTACAACTGTACCGCCTATTTTATAGCTTCCCAAGGTTACTCACATTAACGGATATGTATATCGTGTGGGGTAAGTGCATTGAGGAGATTTTTTTCCATGAACTAGAATGGGGAGGCTAAATTTTTTCCATTCCTGTTATTTCTGTGCAGTCTGTGGGAAAGCTCTGTAAATGCTGTCACAAGCTCCCAGATGTTAGGAAGGAGGTCTCTGCAGTGTCGACAGACTGTGTTCCCATTCCCTTTTCCGACACTGAAACTGAGGCCGGGTGGTCTGTCCGGTTTCATCCTTTCAGACCTCGGAGTAGTTTGATACAAATGAGTGCCCTTGATTGACCATTTCAGAGACCATTGAAATGTTTATCACATGTCAGGGTCTGTGGAGTCACTTGTAGGTCAGCCCAGGAAATCTTGGGAGATTCACTTCCTAAGAGTACATTGGAGAAGGAAATTCTGTTTACAATCCATATTGGCTTCAAGGTCACTATTACTGACCCCCGATTTTAGATCTCGATATTTTATTAATTGTCTTTAACTTACACCCGCTGCCAAATCATTAGCCTGGTCTGGATTAGTAATCCAGTAACATTTCCACAACAGCACCACTTCCACGTGGAGACCTGTCAAAAACCACACTGAGCAGGTTATTTCTGTGCTGTTTGACACCTCTGTCAAAAAGAACTCCCACCAATGTGACTTTCGTGATGAGACTTAGGAGGTGGTAATTGTTCAGATTGTAATTATTCCCATCTAAGAGGACGGGACATAGGGGAGTAATTTTCCACATTGCCAGGGAGATGTCAGAGTTGGAACTGGAATGAAACAGCTTCCCCAGGGACACGGCTTGTTGTGCAGCACAAGGTTTCAGTTCTATTGCAGGAATGGGGTCAGGGCCCATTGTCTGTGTCGGATCTTCTGTGTTCACTTGTTTCTTCATGGCACCTGCAGGGAATCAAATTGGTTGAAGACTGGCATCTGTGATTTTGTGGGCATCATGATGAGGGTGAAGTGGATCATCGACTCAACACTTCTGGCAGAGAATGGTGCAGATAAAACATCCTTCACTTTTACACTGATGTGCAGGTCTGATCAATTATTTAGGATGGGAATGTTTGTGGAGCCCTCTCCTCCTGTCATTTGTTTAATTGTCCATCATCATTTATGACTGAATGTCACAGGACTGGAGGGCTTCGAACAGATCTGTTGGCCAAGTCTGATGAGTTAGCATCAGGTTAAAGTTCATGTGATTCTGACTCTGACATATTCACCCACACTCGTCACTGAGCCATAGATGGTGTTGATGGTAATGACAGACTGAGGTTTTACCCTGGCAAAAAGTTACAGGTTCTGGTTGAATGCAGGTCTGCTTCTCCTGCTGCTGTGGTCTACAGCACTACATGAATACGCAGTTTCGAGCTGCAATATCTGCAATGCAATTCTGCTGTCTGTTCCCCAATTCTCACTGAGACCCATTCACCCATCAGACCTGCATTCAGTGACCTAACCTGGTTTCTGATGTGGAAATACTTCCATTTTCATACTCTCATTCTGCTGAGGGTCTGTCTCCCCGGGTCTTGCTTCCAATCTGACACATTCCACAAAATAATTTAACTGAACTTAATGCAAATGTTTAATTCACCTGAATGTTTTTCCTTGAGAAATACCATCTTCTGTGTTTAAAGTGAATGTATTTCCTCTGTTTCTTTCCCTGACCATGATTAAGAGCTCTGTAGTGTCAGTGATGCCAGCGTTATGTAATTGCAGAGCCAATGAATTCTCTGGATTCCCAATCTTCTTCACCACATTGTATGTTTCCTCTTTTGGTCTGATGCCTTATCACTCATGGCTGCCTTGTTCTCCCATGAGTATATTTCATCTTCTTGGAGTTGCATTTCTGGTATTATCTTCCGAATTATCCCCAGAACCTCCTCCCATTGCTGCTCCATGGTCTTTCCTGCTCAGTTCCCCTTCCAATTAACTCTGGCCAGCTACGCCCGCATGTCTTTGTAGTTACATTGTTTAATTATAACCACATTACATCTTGAAGAGAGTATTAGATATAAACTGAAAGAAGGAGTTTTGGGAGATGGGACACGAAGAATAATTGGTGGATTTCTTAACTAGAAAGAAAGGGAGAACGAGAGACAGGATATAGATATGGAGATGTGGAAAATGAGGCAACCACATTATCGAAAGAAGTAGATGAACATCCTCCAATGTTTTGGCAATGCCTGTGTGCTGTGGTACTTTGTACAGTGCATGTACAACAGAGTAATATGTTCAAATGCTGAGTCTGATGCCAGAATATTTATTTCCAATAATGTGACTGACACTAGCTTTGGAAAGATCCCAGCAGGCCAACATATTGAAGTCCCGGTAGAAAGGGGATTAACTGAAATAAGTTGGGACACCAGAATCAAGAATTTGGAGCACACGTCCTCGTACGAATGAGAGATTAGAGTTGGGAATCCCAGAAAAGGAGGAAACGTTGAGAGGATCAAATCATGTTTTAATGTTTTATCAATTTTATACATCATATGCATCATTTTTCGTAAACTGTGTCTCTGTTGTTCATTTACCAATTGTTGTGCACATACGAAAAATGCTACTTATCTGCACACACACATTGATTAAACAGTGTATATAAAATCATTTTTCCACCATTGAAAGTCTCCTGTTGTCATGTTACGAGGATACATGAACACCAACTAGCCACTAAAAGACATGACGCATTATCACTATGTTCCATACATACAGATAAAGAAGGGTACCCCTTTGACTGGGACAAAGCACACCCACATACTAAGACACGCAAGGACCTTCTTAGAGGAATGGTATTCTAACCAGAAGTCCATCAATAAACGCATCAATTTAGATCCTCTCTACATTTGCTTGTTAAAATAACCAGAAATGACATCACCCACTTTAAGAAACCAAGACCTATAAATAGAGAGGTGGGACATACCACCAGCACTTCAGCAGATACTCTCACTGATGATGTCACCTAGTCATGGCGACGAAACTTCTGAAAACATACCTTCAAGCTCAGCGAGCGAAATGCACATTTATAAATTGTTATTTGTTGTGTAATCGTGGAATTTAGGAGCTCTCTGTCGCTCACGTTTTGACAGATTATGATGTGAGGTGAGCTTTTCTAGGTGTGTGATTTTAATTAACAGAGGGGTTCAACATTGATGTCATAACAGTTTGGGGCTTTGCCGTGTGACACTTGGACCGACTTGAACAGATTTGAGATACAACAGGTCCCAGCAAATTCCAACTCATTGCAATAAGTGACTTTGATCTTCAAATAAAACCAGTGGGAAAATTCGTTTAATTTTGTTGCTTGTGGTTGGTTAAATGGAAAGTGAGGGAAATGACTTTTAACATTACTAAAGAGGTTCCCAAATTTTCCAAGGAAGTTTAGAAAGACAGAAGGAGGACATTTTTTAGAATTAGCAAATAGGTTGGAATTGGGTTTATCCAGGGAGAAAAGGGAAACTGAAATTGTAATGGAGTTGGTTAAGCACTTTGATGTGTCAGAGAAATAGGCAACTGCAGTAGATTTAGAAAAACCTTAAACTGCAAATGTGGCAACTGGAATTAGAAGATAAATAAAGGGACGGAAACAGAGAGACGAAAGAGAAAGAGAGGAAAAAGAAAGAGAGAGGGGATTTGAAATGCACAATTTGGGAATTAGACAAGAAAGTTAAATTAACAGGATGGAGATGAAGGGAGAACGTAGGGATGTATACAACTAGGTTAGTAACTTGCCATATTTCGGTGAGAAAATGTCAAAAACCTTTTTTATTTCATTTGAAGCAATGGCTAGGCAGATGACGTGTCCAGTGAACTTGTGGGTAATGCTAGTTCAGACTCAGCTGGTAGGCACAGCTGGTGAGGTATGTGCAGCGCTATCAGATGTGGGGTCAAGAGATTATCAAGATGTCAAATTGGCTGTTTTGATTGGTTATGAATTGGTACTAGAAGCATATAGACAGAAGTTTAGAAAAATAGAGACGGAACTAGGTCAGACTTATATTGAGTTTGAAAGAATTAACCACAGTCATTTTGACAGGTGGGTGCTGGCCTTAAAAATGGATAAGACCTGTGAGGCTTGAAGGGAGATTTATCTGCTGGAGAAGTTAAAAGACTAACTTCTAGAGATGGTAAGAATTCATGTGAATGATTGGAAAGTTCAAGAAGTGAGAAGCGCAGCAGAAATGTCAGGTAAATATGCACTGGGGCATGTGATGAAATTTAGCTTCTGGCAGGAATTTCATCCTGTGAGGGATAGAAATAGGGAGAAGGGACGATCACACATTACAAAGCAAACAGTAGCGCACAATAATTTACCACAGGTGAAGAAAGAAGCCCAAGGGGGTTGAAAGGTCGTGAAAGGCCTCAGGTGCTCTCACTATAAGGGAGTGGAACACATAAAATTACAGCGTTGGTGGTTTAAGAAGGGCAAGGGAAAAGGTGGTTTCACTGCAGGAAGCTGGGACACACCATGCTGGGCGTTAAAGGAAGACACTTTGGGGAAAGATGCGGTAGAAGAGGCTAAGCCCAGTGGCATTAGTGAAACTGGTAAAGGAGAGCCCAAGTGGAGCCGAGGAGCTGCAGGAAATTGCACAGCCGAGGCAAGGGCTGGGTATGGAGGCAGTGCCTGATCTCTCTAAAGAATTCACCTCTGTCGATAAAGTTTACTCAGAAAGAACAGGTGGAGAAGGACAAGAAGTTATAATTTTGTGAGATATGGGATCTACTCAGTCTCTAATAGTTGAGAAATGAGGCGCCAGAAAAGCACAACACATCAGGCAGCATCTAAACAGCAGGACAATCGAATATCAGGCAGAAACCCATCGTCAGGAACATGGTAGGGGGACAAGGGGGCTGAAAGATAAATACGAGGGGAGTAGCTGAGCTGGTGGGAGGGTCACTGGGAAGGCAATAAGAAGATGTAGGTGGCAGTGATAGTGATATGTTGGAGGGTAGGGTGGAGTCGATAGGTGGAAAGGAAGATGATTAGTTAGGGCAGTCCAAGAGAGCAGTGCTAGGTTGAACAGTTGGATCTAGGAGAGGCTGGTGGAGGGGAGATTTGATTTGGAATTTTTTGAAGTCAATGTTGATGCGATACAGTTTGAGGGTTCCAGCTGTCCTACCACCGATCGGAATCCTATCACCCTCCTCTCCGACCTACCACCATCACACCCCACTTGCATATTCCTATCGCCTTCCAAGCTCCCTTCCACCCAGCTCCAAAACATGTATGGGCACTTTAAGACAGATCGGGTTTTGTTGAATAGAAATTAAAGCCACAGATGCCAGCTAAAGGTCACACTGTTCCACATGTCACCATTAGCTGAGAAATGGATACCTGAGTTTTGGTTGCTGTTTTACCAGCCAGTCAAATGCAAGCAAAGAGTTTAAATAACGCTCAGGATACCAGAAACCAACAGAATTTGAATATTATTGTTTGGACACCTGGACAGCAATCAGATTATGATAATTATTATATCATGGGGATTATATAAACCCAGCTTTTTGAACACTGCTGCCATCCAACAGCAGAGTAACTGCTGTAGAGCAGGAGTGCTAACTGGCCATCTCAAAAACTCTCTATCAAAGACACATGTTCATGTAAACCTACTTGCAATAAAAAAAGACCCAAGGAGATCAGCAGCTGAAAGAGTGAACACTGCGGGAAAGATAGAGACTGTATGGTCTTGAGATTTTAATTTTCATATGTGGGTTATTGGAACAGCATATTTTTACAGAGTTGGAGTCAGATAGTAAGTAGGTAAGACAAGAGGGGCTTGTATTTGTGAATAGTTGTTGTTTAGTCTTCACTATTAAAGTTAAAAACTAACTTGATAATTTTTGCTTAAATAGTGGAATGTCGGAGGTTTGTGTCGCTCATATTTTAACAGATTACAAGGTGAGGCGAGCTTTTCTGGGTGTTTGGGTTTAATTAACAGAGGGATACGAGTCCACCTTGTAAATATCCATCCACGCTAACCCCATTTCCCTGCAGTTTGCCCATATCCTTCCAGTCCTTTCCTATACACACATTTATCCAAATGTTTTTGAAATGTTATTAATGTACCCCCCTCAACCAAATCTGCTGGCAACTCATCCACGTACCAGCCCTCTGTATAAAGAAGTGGCCCCTCAGATTCCCTTTTATTCCTTCCCCTTTAACCTTAAACTGATCCCCTCTAATGCTCGATTCTCTACACTTTGGAAAAAGACTGAGAGCATTAACCCAATCATACCCCTCGTAATTTTATACAGCTCTATAAGGACTCCCTCATTCTCTTCCATGCGAAAGCAAAGGTCCTAGCTTGTCCAACCTCTCCCTACAACTCAGACCATTGGGTCCTGGTAAATTCTTTGTAAATTTCGTCTGCACTTTTTGTAATTTAATAACATCCTCCCCACAACAAGGTGACAAAACTGAACACAATAATTCAAGTGCGGCCTTACCAAAGTCCTGTGTAACTGCAATATAAGGTCCCAACTTCTATACTCAATATGATGAAGGCCAATGTGCCAAAAGCCATCTTCACTGCCCTGTCTACCTGTGACTCCACTCTTAGAGAACCGTGCACCTGAACACCAAGGTCCCTCTGCCCACTGCACCACTTAAGACCCTCCCATTCACCATGAAACTCCTACTTTGATGTGAATTTCCAAAATGCAAGACCTCACGCTTCTATATTAAATTCCATTTGCCATTTCTCGGCCCATTTCCCACCTGATTAAGGTCCTGCTGCAATTTCTGATAAGCTTCCTCACTGATCATGCTCCCAATTACTTTAGTGTCATCTACAAACTTACTAATCATACCTTGTACATTCTCAACTAAATCATAGATATCAAACAGCTATGGACCCAGCCTCAAGTCTGACAAACATCCTTCCACTAAACCCTCTGCTTCCTCCCATCAAGCCAACTGTGTATCCAATTGGCCAGTTCCCCCCACATTCTACGAGCTGTAACCTTCTTGAGCAGCCTGCTGTGTGCAACCTTATCAAAGGCCAACTGAAATCCATAGAGACTACGTCTATCACTCTGCCCTCATCAAACGTCCCGGTAACTTCATCAAAGGACGCCAAGAAATTTGGGAAGCATGATCTCCCACTCACAAGTCTATGCTGACTGCTCCGAATCAAACCCTGTGTAAGTAATGGGTGCAGTCAATGGTATGCTGTCCTTCATTGTAAGATGATTCGAGTACATAAGTAAAGCCATCTTCCTACTGTTGTAGAGCCTTGCTGAGAGAGCATTAGGGGCACTCTGTACAGATTTGATCTCCTTTGTAAGGAATGATTCCCTTACCACAGACACGGGTGATGGTAACATGAGGATAGAGTGAATACGCTGAGTGTTTAATTTGCAGATCTGTGAGAGACGAAGAAATGGTGACGCTGAAACACGAGGAGTGGCAGCAATGTCTTATTTCCAAAACAGACAATGACAGGGAGAGAAATTCCATAATTTACCCAGGATTGATTGGTTTGATTTATCGTCACGTGTATCTCAGTACAGGGAAATACTATGTTTATGAGCAGTGGAGGAATATCATAGTAAGCATGACCAGACAGATCATAGGGTGGAAATAGACTTGGACAGAGTAAGGCATACAGGTTACACTGAACAGGACATGCACTAGACAAGGTCAACATGAACAAGATCAGCATTATTTGAAATTAGAGAGTCCATTCATCAGTCCAACGTGATTTTCCTAATAGTTTATATGCCTTTACTAACTATCCCCACATTATTGTGCAGTCGGTGTGTGAACCCTGTACTGAACGTCAGGTTGCTCACAATCCCCAACAGCAGCCACAATACCTTCCATCTGAAACAGGTAGCCATTCCCATCAGCTTCCGCCCTACATAGAGAACACCAGGCTGTCTTCTCAGAGATGGAAGATGCCTTCTTGCGACTTCACACAAGACATATGGCTTCCTTGCTCACAGCGAGAAAACCACGTTAAAGTCCCACGTGTGTATCATAAGCAACGGAGCCATGAGGAACAACGTGGAACAGTCTGTCTGTGCAGCCTCTGCTCCAATTGTTCATCATGTTAGAGCATCATTTCGGAGACACTTAGACTGCCGATGCTGGTGATCAGAGTAGAGAGTCGATTGCTGGAAAAGCATAGCAGGTCAGGCAGCATCCTTGAAGCAGGAGAATCGATGTATTGGGCATAAGACATTCATCAGGAATCAGCATCAATTACCTCATTCTGCCCCCGTGTAAGTGCATTGAGGTGGGAATGACCTCCTACTTTTCCTGTACAAGTGACTCAAGGGACTGACTGGCTTCTTCCTCGTCCGATTGGACAGGGCCAAGGGCCTGGCTGGGTTACCCCTGTTCCTGTTTGACAGCTCGATGTACTGACAAGTGTGATGGTGCTGCAGATTTCAGAGGTTATTTTGTCCGGGTTTCTTTTCAGAGAGAGATTGAACGATCGTTACCAAGCTGGATAGTTAAGGCCACTTGAGTAACACCTAGGGAGACCTTAGGCTAATTTTAATGCAGCCTGAATGGGTGTGGCCAGCTCTCACAGGTTAGGATCACTGGGTTTTGGTTTCTCAGTAACATCAGAAACTATTGGAGTCTCGACAGAGTTGGGAGCTTCAGGGAATATTTCCTGCTTGCTACCCTCTCTGAATTTTCTCTTGATGCTGTTTTTAATTCCTGGATTGGAGAAATATTTGTTACATTCTGTGTCTGAATATTTCTTTTTGCCAAGGGCTGTGGTTATGGGATTTCCCTATATTGGATCAGTTCATTAGTAATAGTTCCTAGATCTATTATTCTGTTAAGCTGTCCAATAGAGTTACGTAATTCTAAATTCCTCTTTCTGTGGTGTTATTTCTTCTTTCGTGTTGAAATAGATGGTGTTTTGCTTCACACCGAGTAGTTTGACCAGTCACATTGCATCTGGGACAGACACTTTACATTTCCTTTAAAATAAGAAAACATAAAAAACTAGGCTATTGCCATTAAATATTTTCGAGCTGCTCTGGTGTGGTCCATCACACTAGACTCCTTCTCTTCCTGAGTAATAGGCTGGAGGCACTGAATGGGCTATCCCAGTTCATCTCCAGTAACGTCAATGGGCTGAACGACTTCCTCATATTCCTGTGAAACCAGAGTGAGGTGCTGAATCAACTCTTGTTTTACTGTGGCAATGTGCAGTGTCAGGCAGTGCTGGTACATGAATGTTACTGATACTTTAACAGCACAAGTCTCAATGGAGTCTGGGTCTTGCTGCACATGGACACAGTCCAACTCAGGAGCTGACAGGTGACAAAATGTTCTGAACATTGTAGAATCTTCAGAGACCATCCCCACTTCTGATCTTGTGGTGGGGAGGGTGGGGGCGGGGAGACATTGAAGAAGCAGCTGAAGCTGTTTGTGAAGAGGAAGCTACCCTGAGGATCTCCCACAGAGATGACCCAGGACTGAGATGATGAATATCTTCCTTTGTGTCATGTTTGACCCCAAACACTGGAGAGTTTACTCTGATTCCCATTAAGTCCAGTTTTGTTAAGCTCCTTGATGTCAACAGAAGTCAACCACTGCCTTGATATTGGGGCCAGTCATTTATACCTGAACCCTTGTCTCAACCTCTTTTGTTCACATCAATAAACCATGACATAGGAGCAGCAAGTGTTTTCTTCAAACAGGTGGTATTGAATATCAGAATTTCTCTTCTCAAGAGTATTCGGGGAGCTAGATGACTGAAAGTATTTGAAGAGGAAATAGATGGATATTGATCTGTCAGAGAGTTGAGGGCTATGAGGAATTGGGTATGAAAGTGGATTTGAGGCCAGGAACAGATCAGCCATGATCTTAGTGAAGGGCAAGGCACGTTTGGGGAGTGAACGACCTGCCCCTGTTTCTGATGTTCTCACATTCTTTAATTGGAAAGTTAATGGGTGTTATTTTTATGAATGTTCTGGTATTGCATATTGCAGTCAGGAAGACCAGATGATTTTTGAGCCATCTCTGGGTGAGGTATGTGGGCTGTATTCACAGTGAATCTGGGTCTACAACATGACCAACAAATGGAGCACAAGTTGCAGAGAGGGGAAGTTTTCTAAAGAGAGATGAGGGGCCTCTTTCAAACCCAGCCTGGATTTTCCAATTACATTTCACAAATCATCTCAAACCGTGTCGGACAGTACTGAGGGACTGAGTGGTCTCCTGTGTTTCTGTGCAACAGGTTATAGGAGTAAGTAGCCTCCAACTATTCCTATATAGCAGGTTTAAGGGGCTGAATGGAACACAGGAACATGGGACTGAGGAGCAGGAGTGGGTTATTAGATACTTTGAGCCTTCTCCACCAGGCACTAAGATTGTGGCTGATCAGGTTGGGGTCTCAGCCGGACTTTCCTGTCTGTATCCCAATATCCGTGACTCACGTCTCTGTCAAATATTTAACTAAAGCATCTTTCAATCAATGTGAACATAGAGGCATGATAACCTTCCTCTGAAGAGTATTCCGACTTGAAAGGTACTTTCAAAATTATTCGTTATGCCTTTTATAGAATCGGAGATTCATGCAGAACGGAAACAGACCCGTTAGTCCAATCTGTTCACTCCGATCAGCTATCAAATCTGATCCAGTCCCATTTGCCAGCATTTGGCCAATATCCCTTCTCTTTCAGATACTTTTTAAATGTGCGATTGTAACCGCCTTCACCACTTCCTCTGACAGCACTTTCTGTACACACATTTGTACAGATAAATGCGTGGAACATTTATCTTCAGGTCCTTTCTAAATCAATCCCCCTCGCCTTCAACCTATGCCCTCTTGTTCTGAACCCCCCTAACCTGGAGAGCAGAACATGTCTGTTCTGAATATCCATGCCTCTGATGGTTTTATAAACCTCTATAATGTCACCCTTCAGCCTCTGACACTCCAGGGGGAAACGCCTCAACCTAATCAACCTCTCCCTAAAGCTCAAACCTCCAGTTTTGGAATTTCCGTGTAAATCGTTTCTGCAGAAAACCGAGTTGTATGCAGTATTCTTGAAGTGGCCTCACCAACGTCCTGAACAGATACAACATACCACCACAACTCCTATATTCAATGCTCTGACTGATTAAGGCAAATGTGCCAAATTTGTTCTGCACCACACTGTCTACCTGTGACTCATCTTTCAAGGCACAATGCACCTGCAACCCCATGCCCCTTTGTTTCACAACATGCCCCAGGACCTGACCATGAAGTAGATAATGTCTGCCATGATTTGCCTTCCCAAAATGCAAAGCTCCATATATATAACTAAATTAAACTTCATCTGTCCATCCTTGCCTCTTTGTCCCATCTAATTGCGGCCTTGTTGTACTCTGAGATAATTACTACACCACCTTTCAGATGTCATCTGTATACTTACTAACTATGGCCCAATATTCACATCTAACTCATTTACATAAATGATGAAATGCAGTGAACTCAGTACTGATTCCTGCAGCACACTGCTGCTCACAAGCCTCCAGGCTGAAACATATCCCTCTTCCTTCAAGCCAATTGTGACTAGCTTCTTCTGTATCTTATGTGACTGAAACTTACTAATCTGTCTACCAAATCAGAATGAAATACTCGCTATGAAGACAGGCTGAGTAGGTTAGGTTTATTTTCACTAGATAAAAGGAGATTGGGGGGGGGGGACCTGATTAAGGTTTGCAAAATCATGAATGGTATAGACAGGGTGGATAGAGACAAGCTTTTTCCCAGGTTGAAGGATTCAATACTGAAAGGTTGTGCTTTCAAAGTGAGAGGAGGAAAGTTTAAGGGGGATACACGCGGTAAGTACTTCACACAGAGAGTGGTGAGCATTTCGAACGCGTTGCTAGCAGAGGTGGTAGACGCAGGCACGGTCGATTCATTTGAGATGCGTCTGGACAGATGCATGAGTAGGTGGGGAGCAGAGGGATACAGATGCTTAGGAATTGACCGACAGATTTAGACAGGACATTTGGATCGGTTCAGGTTTGGAGGGCGAAGGGCCTGTTCCTGGGCTGTAAATTTTGTTTGGTCTTTGTTCTTTAAATGAACACCTTGCTGAAGTCCATACAGACAATGTCTACCAAATTGCCTTCATCAATCGTCTTTGTCACCTCTTCAAAAAACTCAACCAAATTAATGAGACATGATTTCCCATGCAGAAAGCCACGTTGTCTACCCCGATCAGCCCTTGCCTTCCCAAATTTATGTAAATGCTATCCCTCAGAATCCCCTCCAACATCTTACCCACCACTGACATTAGGCTCACCGGTCTATAGTTCCCCGGCTTTTAGGGTCACTGTTTCCTTTTCTAGTCCCACTCCTCCACTGCTCACAACAAATATTAAATGTAACCAGGTCGGTGATATGGCCGATGATATTGGTCTCAGACTGGGTCAGGGTCAGTTTTAGGAACAAATCAGGCTAGTTTCTTTAATCTGCTAAAACAACACGTTTATGATCCAGAGCAATGTTACTCAAACTATGATGGAAAGATGAATAGCAAACTGTTTGGGTATTGCAATTAAATAATCAATATTTCCCTTTCTAAAAATGCTGACACACACACACACACACACACACACACACACAAAATCTCTGCAATTTTAACTTGAAATAACTTGGTCCAGATATTATTGAAACTCATGAGAAAGGAAAAATTGCGAGATTGTCCAAAACGTAATTCTGCTTCTGAAGATATTGTACTCACACAAGCTGCTAGCAATGGGATTTCATCCTGGGAGAGTTTGGATTTGGCTGAATTCCCTTTGCTTTAGGCAGTGAGTAGATTCCAGTGAATTCAGGTTCGGGATCATCCAAAGGGTAGCACGGTGGTTAGCACTGCTGCCTTACAACACCAGGGACATGGGGTCGATTCCAGCCTTGGGTAACTGTCTGTGTGGAGTTTGCACATTCTCCCCTTGTCTGTGTGAGCTTCGAATGGGTGATCCAGTTTCCTGCCTCAAACTGTGTAGGTTCGGTAGATGGGTCATGCTAAATTGTCCGTAGTGTTCAGGGATTTCTAGGTTATGTGCAATAGTCAGGGGTAAATATAGGGAAATGGGTTGGGAGGGTTGGTATAGACTTGTTGGGTCGAAGGGCCTGCTTCAACACTGCAGGGATTCCATAAAAATAAGAAAGGTAACGATGACTGTAGAGGTTTTTTTTTTAGCTCACACACATTGCTGTGATGAGGAACAATGAAGGAAAGAGAGAGCAATAGGGCATTCCTTCTCAGGCAGATTACATTTTCTCCCTCTCTGAGTTGAATCACACAGTAATGTCATCCTCTCCCAAACTGGACCATGTGAGGTATCCTTGTACATTGTCCAAACTATGTCTCCATCACATTCCCTGTTCCATGTAGGTGCATCATTGCTGCTGTCATACACAGAGCAATACCCTTAGCAGAATATGGTCTCAGTCAATTTGAAGATATGTTTATATGTCCCTGCGTCATTAAAAAATAAAAATGTTTAATTTATTCAGAATACCTGTGTTAAACTGAATGCATTTTTTAAAGAAATACAGAAATTGCTGGAAAAGCTCGCCAGGTCTCTCAGTGTACCAGCCTCCACCACTTCCGCTGGCAGCTCATTCCATACGCACACCACCCTCTGTGTGAAATGTTGCCTTTTAGGCCTCCTCAAAACCTTTGACCTCTCACTTTTGACCAAAGCCCTCTAGTTTTGGACGCCCCTAACCTGGGGAAAAACCCCTGACTACTCACCCTATCCATGGCCATTCTGATTTTATAAGCATTTACTGCTGCAAAATGTGACCCCAATCAACACGAATGGCTGTACTTTCAGTCATCCTGGACCTAAATTCTGAAATTCAATACTGACACCTCTTCCTTCTCCATCAAGTCACAATTCTAAATCCGTTTTAATCGGTTTGTTCAGATGTATCCTGAGACACTTCTGTGGGCTTTACGCCTAGACCTTTGTGCCCGGAGGTAGGGACACTAGCATCGCTCGACAATACCCATAAAGCTGTAACAGTATTCTCCTGTGTGTTTGTTCATCAGACTGTCCTGACATGCTGGGACATACCTCTGCAACAGGCAGGACTTGAATCCAGGCCTTCTAGCCCAGAGCTAGGAACACTACCACACAAGTTCAGGACTTGGAATCAAATCCAGAGTTCTGGCTCAGAGACAGGGACTCTACCCACCACACTACCATACCCAGATTTTGGGTCATATTTTAGTGCCCACTTTCAGTTTGATGTGGGTTTATTATAATCAGGTTCCCATTACTGAATTACATAAAACACTTTGTATTGTTAAACAAATGCAAGATATTTGTCTCAACTGTAGGATGTTGAGTGCACGTGCTGTGCCATCGAAATTAACTATGACCATCTTTAATTGCTATTATCTGTAGTCTGCAATATTAAGGAAAGAAATCCTGCAGACACACTCTGCCCAATGAAGGGTCTCAAATAGATATTTATTATTGAACACCAGAGACGAAGGGAGAGCTTAATTTCTGACCCCAAAACACCGATCAATCTTACCCAACTCTCACGTGCGACTCCCCTTTTCCTAAAACCATGAAATGATACCAGGCCGGTGATTACTGTCCAGCCTCTCCTCCCCACTGACTGTGTCTGCAATCTGTCCCTCCTCCCCCTAACCACACAAGGCAAACCAAACTCAGGGTCTTTGTGAAAATCAAGGCCGGAGTGTGCAGGCCTCCTGGAGACGGATGGGTGTTTTAAAATTGAAGGGGGAGGGTGAGGTGACAGTAATATCACTCACTGGGCTGAGGGGTGGCTGATGGAGTTTAGTTTGATATTAATGCGAGATATTGGATTTGGTAAATCAAACAGCAGCAGGACCGATACAATGAAAAGTACAGCCTTTGGCAGTGCTGTAGTACAGAAACCTAGGCCGTGATTTTTAATTATTTAAAATTGGCATCTCATATAGATAGTGTGGTTAAGAAGCTGTTTAACACACTTGTCTTCATAGGACAGACCTTTGAGTATCGGAATTGAGACTTCATGTTGTGGTTGTACAGGGTATTGGTGAGACCTCTTCTGGAATACTGTGTCCAGCCTGGTCATCCTGCCCGCTCACTCCATCGGCACACCACCCTCTGGGTGAAAACGCTGCCCCTTAGGTCACTTTTAAATGTTTCCCCTCTCACCTTAAGCTTATGTCCTCTAGTTTTGGACTCCCCGTACCCTTAGAAAATACCTTGACTATTCACTTTGATATTACTGACCTTGATATTATTAAGTTGGAGAGGATTGAGAAGAGATTAACCTGGATGTTGCTGGGAAAGGAGGGAGTGAGCTATAAGGAGAGGCTGGATCGGCTGGGACTTTTTTTCACTGAAGAGTATGAGAATAAGCAGTAATTTTACAGAGATTTATAAAATAATGAGGGTTACAGAGAAGCTGAAGGACTGATGACTTTTCTGTGGAGTTGGGGATTCAAAACTGAGGGATATATTAAGGTGCGAAGAAAAAAGATTTACGAAAGTCATGAGAGGTAATTATGTTAGACAGAGTCTGGCGTGTGTGTGGAATGAACTTCCAGACGAAGTGGTGAAAGCAGGGACAGTTACAACGTTTGAAGGACATTTAGATCAGTCCATGGATCAGATATCCGTTTGGATGGTGCTGTGAGCAGCTGCCTCTCCCTCCCCCTCTCTGAATAAATCCCTGTTGGTTTTCACCCTCTGTCAATGCCTGTGCAGTGGCGTGTGGAGGCGAGCAGCACAACAGAGACTGGTAGACCTGCCCCACACAGAGACACACAGATTCACACACGGGAATGGTTAGGGCACGGCGGGAAGCTCATCTGGTAATTTAAATGAAACATAAAGAAATACTCAATTCGCCTCGTAAACTATTAAAATATGTGGGACAGATCTGCCAAATTCCACTGTTTAAATAAAAACATCAATTTATTTTTTTCACTCTGAAAGTGAACATTTTACATCAACTGTTCACAACTCTGGGACCCTCTTTCCCTTAACTGTTTATTACCCGACTCCAGCTCGACAGCAATATACCTTTTCTGGGTCTGCCATTCTCTCATATCGCAGGTGATTGTAAGCTCTCAGTTCAGAACAGCATTCACCCTCTCTTAAAGGTACAGTACACACTTTCAACTCCATCACATTATACTCTGATGAATATCGATAAGTGAGACCTATCCGGATTTATCTTGCTCTGTGGTTTGTCAATATTTCGTTCGCTCCGTCTGGTGTGTGTCAGGACTTTTGTTGCTCCATTGACAGTATGTCATTATTCGACCCCGTCCATAGGAATATATCAGTATTTCACTTGCTCACACTCGTGTGTGTGGGGCAGGATTTCAGTTGTTTCATGGGGACTGTGACACTATAACAATCTCAATGTTTGTAGATGGCACCGAACCTGGAAGAACTCTGAAGTCTATGGAGGAGAGTGTGGAACTCTAACAGGACAATCACACATTGGTGTCGTGTTCAGGTGTAAGGCAGATGGGGATCAATGCAGAGCAGTGTGAGGTGATTTACTTTGGTAGGAAAGACAATGAAAGACAGTTTGAAACAGGCTGTGCCATTTTAAAGCGGGTACAGGAGCAGAGGGCGCTGGGTGTATATGAGCACAGGTTGTTGAAGATATCAGGACAAGTGGGGAGAGCGGTAACTCTCACAGATTAGTTTCAGTATCTGAGCTGCTTAGAAGGGGAGGTGTAGGAGGGAGTCTCCATGCTCCCTTCCTGGGAGATAGTGGTGACAATGTGTTGTGAGCCCACCCTCCTTCCCACTGAGACCGTGGGGATTCACTTTGTACCAGCTCGACACAAAAGGGAGATGGCATCAGGGCCACGGCTTCTATGTTGTGCCGGGGGGAAACGGAGCTGCCAGTGGGTTCAAAGTGAGAATTTCCATTCACTGAACATTGCTCCTTACTCGGTCGGTGGGACGTGGATGTTTCAGAATCTCCACACGAGGTGTCCCGGTCCTCTTCGGCTCATACCAGGTACTCCCCTCGTGGCAGTGGGGAGGGGGGTGAGGGAACGGATATCGGGCACTCCACCACCCGGATAGGCCCTTCCTGTCCTATTCCAGGCTGTTTCTCCTGGAATGGGAGGGAGTGAGGGAGGGAGTGAGGGTGGGAGTGGGTAGTCCTGCTGTTAGTGTTAGTGTAGGTGGGGAGGGGGTCATGGTGAGGTGTCCGGAGGGAGTCCGCCCACAGTGTTGTATCCATGCAGTGTTATTAGTGTGTGGGGGGGGGGGGTGAAGTGGATGGAGGGGAGAGGGAGAGAGAGAGAGAGACAGAGAGAGAGAGAGAAGGTGCAGCATGCGGCAGTGAGAGTGGTGGACCATGAGCCTTGTTTGGGGTCAGTGCTATAACAGATATACAGTGAGTGTGAGGGAGCAGAGAGAATATGATGATCCTTATCCTAACAGAGTGGGGAAGGTTATTGATGCTTGTCCTGTATTGCTGAACATTTCTTCAGACTCCAGATACTGCACTGAGCTGGGTGGGGAGCTCAGACCATGCTCGGTGGTTCTGGTGATGTCGCCCCCTCTGTACTAGCCCATCCACCAGGAGTTCCGTGCCCCTCTCAACAAACTGTGGTGTAATTGCCCCTTATCTGCCGTGCTCGGGGTAAACTGTGCAGGACAGATCCTATCAGAGGAAGCTCAACCATGTGCCCCTTAGCCTTTTAAAGATGACACCAGTGCCTGGGATCACGGAATATCCAGGGGCACCCGGGCGATGATGAGTACTTCCAGCCATGATGGGTGGGATAATCGGGCTGGTATTGAATGAGAGGAACACCATGGGGTGGGGTGGTATTTAATGAGGTGAGTTCGATATGATAGCACCAGGAAACTAGCTCGGCCTAGTGCGGATGATCCCTCTGTCACAGTCAATGAAAATGGCACTGAGACAAATTATTGTTAGATTTAGCCAAATGAGTCAAAGACTCTGCTGACCCTACGCCCAGATACAAAGCTGCAGAACAAATACTCATCCAAAACTCTGCACCATCTGAACTCCCACCAATATCATGTTCAACTACCATTCCTGGAAACACTTAAGTTACAGGATGCTGTTAAATGTTTTCATTTATGCATTCTGAAACCTGGAAACGCATCCTTCCATAACACTGTCTCTCAGTCTCTCCCTGTCTGTCTATTTCCCATACACTTCCCATTTGTTATTGTTTAAACTGACTCCCCCTCCATCTCTGTATCTCTGTAGCAGTGATGTTCACACCCACAGCATCCCCTTGTCAGGGCACAATGGAGAGTTGGAGCAGTAAATGGGTGTGAGCTGCACATCCTGTCACTTCCAGTATGGGCTGCAAGTTTCCCCACACTGGGCAGGAACATAACACAGTGTTACAGATCAATGTACTGGGGTGGGGTACACAGTCCTACATGCTGGAAGGGTAACTGCTCCTGGGTTACAGATCAATGCACTGGGGTGCGGTACACAGTCGTACATGCTGGAAGGGTAACTGCTCCTGTGTTACAGATTAATGTACTGGGGTCGGGTACACAGTCCTACATGCTGGGAGGGTAACTGCTCCTGGGTTACAGATCAATGCACTGGGGTGGGGTACACAGTCCTACATGCTGGGAGGGTAACTGCTCCTGGGTTACAGATCAATGTACTGGGGTGGTGTACACAGTCCTACATGCTGGGAGGGTAACTGCTCCTGGGTTACAGATCAATGCACTGGGGTGGTGTACACAGTCCTACATGCTGGGAGGGTAACTGCTCCTGGTTTACAGATCAATGCACTGGGTTTGGGTACACAGTCCTACATGCTGGGAGGGGTAACTGCTCCTGGGTTACAGATCAATGTACCGGGGTGGTGTACACAATCCTACATGCTGGGAGGGTAACTGCTCCTGGTTTACAGATCAATGTACTGGTTTGGTGGACACAGTCCTACATGCTGGGAGGGTAACTGCTCTTGGTTTTCAGATTAATTCACGGGTGACCACTGCACAGGTCGCTGTGCTGGTCAGACTATCTGGTTGAGGTTTATAGATCAATGCACTGCTGTGGTCTGCACAGCTCCCCGTGCTGGACAGATATCTAGTCCGGGTTTATAGATCAATGCCCTGATCTGATCTGTGCAGTGTTCCATTCTGGATTGTATTGACCAGTGCAGCAGATGAATCTGCACAGATTGCTGGGTTGTACTGAGCAGGACACTGGCCTGGTCTGCACCATGTTCCACGGTGAACAGATATCTCCTTTGGTGTATGGTGTCTGGGCTGGTTCTGTGAGGTGGATTGATAATGTGGTATATCTAACCATTTCAGCTGATCTGGCAATGCCTTTAGTTCCCATTCCTGTGATTGGACCCTCCTTCTCTCTCCCCATTAATGTTACAGTGTGTCCAGGCACAGTACATCATGTTGGTGGGGTGGGGAGGGGGGAAAGGTCATGGACAGGTCAAGGGGTTCCCCGGAAAGTTCTGTCCCCGACATTCAAAAACTGCCATTCCTGGGAACGTTCTGTCCCTGACATTCTATAACTGACATTCCCCGGAACGTTCTGTCCCTGACATTGTTTGTAAACGGCCGGACGTCAGTGAATTGAACAAACGATAATATCCCGTGGGAAGATATCCCGTTCCAAGGAGAAGGAGACACTGTTCCGAAGGCCCCTCGGGCAGTTAAAGGGGTGAATACGTTTTCCCTGCGTTTACATTTCTCCACGACACAGGATCGACCACAATTTAGACCAAAATACAGAAATTCCCAAACTCCGTTTGTCTTCAGGAAACTGGGAGAGAATCCTTCAGGACAGCAACGTTCCCACCCTCCGTATTAGGAACTGGGAAGGAGTGACCTGCGTCTGCTCTCGAGTGATCGAGTATGTGGGAATGTTCTAGAAATATCTGTCCTTATGGATGTGTCTCTGTGTGTTTGGGGAGGGAGGGTTTCTTGTGGTTTATGTCACATTTTTGTCAGTAATTCCGACCTTTCCATTTGTTATTCCAGCTCCAATTATTTTAATAAATCCATGAATACAGGGACACATTTGAAAATCTCACTGGGTCCCCGATCAAACGGGTCCCTTTGCCTCCAGGCTGATGGATAATGGGTTTGTTTTCCTTCCTCACAGTTAACGTAGTGACTATCTACGTCCTGCTTTATAAAGATTGTGGATTGTCTCAATGTGTCAGACGTTACCTGGGGGCCATGGCAGCAGCGGATCTCCTGGTCATTATCCTCGACCTGATCCTGAGACACATTCCCATTGTTTATCGGGAACAGTTTTATTTCCTGAGGGACTCCGTCCCCGTGTGTAATATCCACGCCGTCCTGCTTTATGCAGCCACTGACTGCTCTGTCTGGTTCACCGTCACTTTCACCTTTGATCGGTTTGTGGCCATTTGTTGCCAGAAGGTGAAAAGTAAATATTGCAGTGAGAAAACGGCGGCTGTGGTTCTGGGAGCAGTGACTGTGCTGAGCTGTTTAAAGAGCATTTCCTGGTATTTTATGTTCAAGGCTCAGTACTGGCTGGAGAACACCCCCTGGTTTTGTTATGTAACACTCGCTGTTCGTTACTCCATTGTCTGGGTCACAATCGAGTTCCTCCACCACATTCTAACCCCGTGTGTCCCATTTCTCCTGATTATGCTGCTCAATGTTCTCACCGTCAGACACATTTTAGTGACCAGCAGAGCCCGCGGGAGACTCCGCGCTCACACCAATGGGGACGCTCAGTCTGACACTGAAATGAGAAACCGAAAAAAATCCATCATTTTACTGTTTGTGATCTCGGCCAATTTCATCCTCTTATGGTCAACGTTCATGCTGTATTCGATATGGTACCGGATGTGGTGGATGGGGTATCAGTCTGTGTATCTCCATCTCTTTGTGCAGGAATTGGGCTTCATGCTGCAGCTCCTCAGTTGCTGCACAAACACCGCGATTTATGCCGTGACCCAGACTAAGTACAGGCAGCAGCTGAAGAATGTGCTGAAATATCCCTTCACCCAAATCCATCCATCCATCAAATTCCCTCATTAATCAATCCATCCGGGATTTTCTCATTTCAGTCCAGTGTTTCAGCGATAGAGCAGCCTGTCGCTATGGTAACAGACTGAGGGTAGCGCTGGTTTGTCCATCCTTATCCCACAGGGGGGTTACAGGGAAACATTTCAATGTTTCTCACAACTCAGGGGCCAGTGAGAAAAGGCACCATCCCACTGACTGTATCCATCACTTCCATTTGTAACCAATAAAAATGTTGATTAAAGCGTGCCGAGCAGCAGAGTGACCGATGTTGTTGTGTGTCTTTGTGTTGGAGAAGCTGAGCTGGAGAGAGACAGACTCAGCCCCAACTCCTGGTCCTC